>NW_027266319.1:63914161-64429161 GCF_022045235.1 Haliotis cracherodii | reverse complement strand
AACATGTATATATATAAATATATGCACACATATATACACAATATGTACATTATACATTATATATATATAACGTAAGACGGTGAGTGCACGAGGAGTGATGGATGATGTCTTGCAGTTGTGTGTCTGAACAACACCACGAAACAAATACAAAGATATGACATTTTCAAGGACGTGCAAAGAGTGAGTGAGTGAGGGAGTGAGTGAGTGAGTTGGTTTCACCGCCCCTTTTCACATTATTCCAGTAATATCGCGGCGTGTCAGATAAATATGATCAACAGCCTGCATGTTATATATGTAGTTACACCCATATATTTCGAGGTGCACTGACCAATTTATTGTTTCGGCCGATATTGTGATAAGAATATGGGTTTAATAACAACGCTGCCATTGTCATTCGTACCACACTAACAGGGAGCGAGGCGCCACCCGACGGCACTCTCTACGAGTGGGGTCAAAGACAGTAAGAAGATTCGGTCAGGAAAACACGACAGCTTAAAACAAATGTGAATGTGTATTTGTAAAAAGAGGTGAGGTGAAATGGGGTTTTACGTAACGTTCGAGATTATTGCAAATATTGTCTGCTTGTACTGGTCCGGACTAATGCCGATTTTATAGTGACATCCGGGCTCAGGATCGGCCTCAGTTTACCAGACACAGAATCCGAGTAGACCAGACCTTGTTGTAGACCCTCAATGCCGAGCGCCAGGGTAATAACAAGTACCATCGGTTCACGTCTTTTGATATGACGCAGCCAGGGATCGACCCTCCGACGTTCCGCTCTCCGGGCAGACGCTCCAGACTGTCCACTAGACCACGGAGGCGGTCATTTGTGAAAAGAACGTGTATCAGTCGATAAACGTAATATTAAGAAACCATGGCAACGAGGCCGGAAGGTATAAAGTGTTCATCAATATTGTAGTGTCGTCCTGAATGCACTGTATAGATTTTTTGTCTGCGTAACAGTGTTTTGTGTGTGCTGATAAAATATGGTGTTTGTCGCATTCAAGAGAGGATGTACATGTTTAGGAAAGAGAGATGCACTTACATTCAGTATGCTGGATGAATGCAAATAATTCACGTAAGCTTATTTTACCCATCAAATACAGTTATCAGATGATATTAAATGTTTTTTTGGTTACCAGTGAAGATCCGGGGTGGAAGAGGTCTTCAGCAACCCATGCTTGCCGAAAGAGGCGACTACGCTTGTCGTAAAAGGCGACAAATGGGATCGGGTGGTCAGGCTCGCTGACCTGGTGGATGCATGTCACCGTATCCCAATTGCGTGAATCGATGCTCATGATGTCAGTAACTTGATTGTCTGGTCCTGTCTCGATTATTTACAGACCGGCGTTATATAGCTGGAATATTGCTGAGTACGGCGTTAAAAAACAACAAACAAACTAATGGTGTTGGTTGGTTTCCTTTCTTAATATCCCCGGACTGAGTTAAAGCACCGGATATAATAAGTTCCCTTAAAATTGTGGCAGACTAAAACAGCAACTTTTCTTACTGGAATGAAGAAAACATTTGAAATTGTTATGATATTGATATGAAGTGCATCATGGATAATACGGTTTTCATTCGGGGGCACGGGTGGCCCAGTCGTCTAAGGCGCCACGATTCGCTGTGCAGAGTTGCGTCCCTTGGGCGCGCCAGAAACCTATGATTGTGGGTTCGAATCCCGGTTCGCCCCGATTTTGTTTCTTGGTTTGTCAGCACCATACCCGTGTTCGTGGGTTTCACCGAAGTGGTAAACGTATGAGACCTGCATCACTTGGGGCTTTCCACCCACATTAAGTTGACACGCCGCGATATAACTGGAATACAGTTAAAAGTGGCGTTAAACCCAACCCACTCACTCACTGTTTTCATTCTCAAAGTCAGTGTTTTATAATTTATAACCCTAGTTCCTGGCATAAAGTTTTTTTTCAAATATTTGAACATGACTGGGGCTGATTTAGTTTGGTGATACGTTATGTTAGCAATCTCGTTAAAATCATGCCTTGGTGCAAGAGCACTGATTTGAATGAGATTGAGATAAGTAGGTAAACGCATAACGTACAAATGTCCCCCGAGACAATGACTCACTAATGGTTGGCAGTCGTGTAGCTTCCCATCACACAGAAACTCAGACGAATCCACATTGATTTCCTATGAACAAAAACTAAACTGAAGCCACATAGCAATTTAGAAATTCGCCATTTTCAGTGTCATGGAGCGAGTGAAGAATTAATCATCTTCGTTTCGTTTCGTTTTGTTTGTTTGTTTGTTGTTTTTCGCCGCACTCAGCATTAATCCACCTATATGACGGCGGTCTGTAAATAATAGACTCAGGCAGTGCAGTGATTGACATCATCAGTATCGATCCACGCAATTGGAGTACGATGACATGCATCAACCAAGTCAGCGAGCCTGACTACCCGATCCCGTTAGTCACCTCTTACGACAATCATGGGTTGCAGAAGATCAGTTCTCACCCAGACCTGCGCGTGGTTACTCTGTAAAACAAATACAATACTAAAAACATGTTGAAAGTACAGAGTTTTACGGCATATCATATTCTGAAGCTATTGACTTTTTTTTTTCTTGTAAAGAAATCAATCTCGGTTGTATTTATAATACCAGCGTCATTACCACGACCCCTGCCTGAGCGAAGGTCACGCAGATCAATGTAATGTGTCAATGACACTCTATTATAGATTGGTTGAAATAATTATGCAATAAATAAAATGCCAGTGGCTTATATTTGATTAGTTTAAATCACTGTATTTTAAGAAGACCTTTTTAAATTTTTCGTCTGGTTATATTTTCAATTCCATAGTATATAAATTAAGGACGAAATTAAGAAAATCATATAATAAATTGTGTGAAAAACATACACTATTTTATTATTAGCCTTCTTTCAATAGATACGTTCTCAAATTTAAGTTGACAATTTCTTTAACTAGGCTGTATTCAAACATACATACATTTCCTGAACACTCAACAGCATATGTGGCGCATGTTGAGTTGGTTTGAACTGCTCCCGTTCAGCGTTTTTATTACTTATTGTGTTATACTTGCTGATGTGACACTTGACTATCATACGATTATAAATAGCATTCGCTGTTGGTACTTCATAGACGCTGTGAGAACCGCGCCCAATAAAGCGCCAGTTTGATAAATATGCTTGAAGAAGAAATAGGTATTTTTGCAACAGGGTCTAAAATGTTGAAGTTGAATGCTAATCACAATACGTTACACATTTAAACACGTCTGTTAGCATTCGCAAAAGTTCTGCTTTTTTAGACTTGTGTTTTGTTAAATAACAATTCGTTTATTTGTTTCATAACAAAAAAAACCCAAACCGAACAATTAAATCACGAATGTTTGATCGAATTGTGATTTCATCATTTGAAGGAACATATGGGTAAATACTAGCAAAATCATGGATCAAATATCAATATTGATAATATAATAAACAAGGAATATTTACGTTCCAAACTACACCACGCTTAGATATCAGACGGGGCTTGGATACTTGGTGACTGCCGTGAGTCAACATTAGCTCACTCATCAACTTCTAGTGAGTGAGTGAGTATTTAAATTATATCACGCACGGCTTAATGCGTGAGGAAAGCCTGAAGCTATATATGTTTTAGACCCCTGCAACTTTGGTGAAAGCCACGAACACGGGTATGGTGCTGACAAACCTTGAAACATAATCAAGACGAATCGGGATTCGAACCCACGATTATAGGTTTCTGTCACGTGTAAGGGGCGCAACTCTGCATAGTGACATGTGGCGCCTTAGCCGACTTATTATAATTTATCAATGCATAACTTGTCATAGGTCAAGTGCTGCTTATCGTTTCTCTTAAGATGACACAGGGCTTTAAATGCTATGCACAACTCTATATTAGGATGTGGCTTTAACAGTTTCTATGTTATTGATCATTTCATAGTCAGCTCAAGGTACGCTTTTCACAAAGGGATAAGATTTGTTGTTTAACGCTGCACGGCGGTCTGTACCAGACAATCCAGTGATTGAGCATCCAAGCAATTGGGATACGATGAAATGCATCAACCAAGTCAGCGAGCCTGATCACCCGATCCCGTTTGTCGCCTCTTACGACAAACATAGTCGCCTTTTACGGCAAGCATGGGTTGCAGAAGACCTATTCTTCCCCATTCGTGACCAACTCGTGTTATTCCGGGACTTGCAGGTTACGGAAGGGGGCGAGTGGTGACGAATGATTCTACCCCGGATCTTCAGCTTATTAAACTGTGACGTGGTATCTCAGTGGGCTAGCACTATAAAATCGCCATTTGTCCGCACTAGTACAAGCAGCCACACACATACACACACACACACACACGTGCATGCACGTCGCTATATAAGTACAATAATCTTGAACACGGCGTTAAACCCCTTTTCACCCCACCTCACCCATGTAAGATGGTTCAATCTTGCGCTGCATCTAAAAAGTCAATCTTCCACTACAATGAAACAGAGCTCAAATACACTTTCATCACTGACTGTCAGCAGTTTCATATGAGTCGCCTTGCCAGAAGACCACTTACAGTAGACTACAAGTACAAGAAACAGCATCAGGAACAAAGAATTTATTCCAAGGTCATTCAACAGTACTATGGTATAGCTATTGACTAATAAAACGTTATCAGCATGTTGTCATTCTCACAGCCTGTCTAGCAAGCAGGTCGACAAAGTATTGGAACACACGGTCTATGGAGCAGTTGAATAACATAAAATTACCGTATTCGCCGTTTTAAATGCTCTATTGTAAAAAGCGACCCCTCCACAGCGACATATACTTTTACAGAAATAGAAGCATAAAAAATCGTTATCGAAAACATGTATTTCAGCGATGTTTTAACTAAATTAATGCACGACCGCTCGACCTCTAAAGTAATTTTACTTGTTGTTTATGGTTTTAAGTATGCGCCCCTTTGTCAATTTTCTAAACTTCCGGCATGCTTATTTATTACAGCTTATACGGTAGGAAAGGATAAAGTGAGTTCATAGCACTGTCTTCTACGTTTTAGCCACAGATCCATGCTGATATGCATTACGAATTGATTTCAACTTTATAATAATTATGTTTCTATCAAAATGAGAAGAAATCAAAATGCTGTTGATGTATCACAGCCAACCAATATCATACGAAAACACGTTGCTCTTAAATAAACTCAAAGACGAGCATGCACTATACAGTATTGAAAAGCCGATTATAATTGTTTATGTGCAACTTTATAATAAAGTCTTATTATTTCCAAATAGAAATAATGTTTAATGATTATGAACAAAAAGCAAACAAACTGTCTCTCTGCAAGCTCAAAATGCACTGTCCAGATAATGTATTATTTATGGCCGTATTACCCAGTGTGCATTGCTAGTTTGCACACGGCACTGGCTGATTACGTGACCGTGGAACAGAACACGTCTGTAAGTAAGTGAGTGAGCTAGATTTAGCATATTTCATGGCTCACCTCCAATTAACGTCACACATTGTACCATGTTTGGAATCGAACCCTGGATTTCGACCAGATGACCAAACGCTTTAACCACTAGCCTAAACCCCACAGGTCCAGTCCCGTATATACTGTTTTCATAAACAAATGTCAAATCAAGCTTGAAACCGTTGTACATTTCATGCAGGTGTTCGTCTGCATTGTCGCGTGGTGTCATGGTAACGAGATTAACCAATCAGGGCTCACTTCCGCTGCACGAGTTTTTGTCGCGCGTTATTCCAGCCACCATGAATGGAAGCAGAAGTGGTGCATTGCTATTTGACTGTCTACGTCCAATTAACTGCAACAAATTCACTGATGATAATTCATTTGGAATCAAGAAGAAGTATGGCTAAGACATTTATTGATGTTTCTTTAAGATACGCGTTATATTTGCGTTGAACACTCTTTTGGAAATTGGGTTTTGCGAAGAAGCGTTTTTCAACCTGATTTCCTGCTCTCGTGTGATTTATAGGGTAACGGTGCAAATAACGACAAGGTAAGTGCACGAAACTGTAATTTAACTATTATGCAATCTGTTTGTGGTTTCAATATAATGTATAACATATTCACAAATTCCGAATTTGCAACATTTTGGGTAAAAGTGGATGAGGGAATATGGGTTTAACGCTGCATTCAAAAGTATGCTATAGGGTAATATCACTATCATTTGTGGGTGATCAGGTAGCCTAGTGGTTAAAGCGTGGTTCCCGCCGAAGACCCGGGTTCGATTCCCGACATGGGTACAATTTGTGAAGCCCATTTCTGGTGTCACCCGCCGTGATATTGCTAAAACCATACTCACCCACTATCATGTGTTCCACAATGCGAGTATTGCATTATCGTGCGGAAGACCCGCAAGTAATATTTTATGGACGGTATGTACAGAAGTGATAAACCCATTGCAAGTGCAGCTGAATTCCCTTCAATAATGTCGAGTTTATAAGATTCGTGTTGCAATTGGCAGTGCATGGTTGGGTACAGTGGAAGCAGTTCTGACATATTAGCATACGAAATCAATTTGCTGTTGTTCGCATTTCATGATGCAGTGGTGTAGCCTAGTTATTAAAGCTTTCGGATTCGAACTTCGAATCCCTTTTTTAACTATATATATTCAGCCCATCCTTGGTATCGCCTGTTGTGAAGAGGATGGCATATTGTAACAAGCTGTGTAAAACCAAACTCACTGATGATTCCGGTGTTGAACAGCAAATTGCGGCGTTCGAGGCTTTATTCAGGACAATATGTTGTTTCTAATATAGGTTGTACAATGGGAAATGATATATTAGACAAGTACCTTGTCACAGCACAAGGTTTATCGTTCATATCTGTAATTAATGGCTGTTGCAGTTGTAACTGTGGCATGATCCTAATGCAAACAAGTCGCTATATGGCTGAAATAATGCTGATGCGACGTTAAATTTTAACTCGCTCACTCACTAATGCAAACAATGAAATACTCCATGAACTTTCCATGTAACAGTTTGACTCACGTTGCAATTGGAGCATAACTTACTGGATATCTTTCAGATATAGCTGCAAACCTAGATATATTTATAACTATGAGTCTATATATTTGTGGTGGAAAACATCTTGCAAATATTAATTTATGTCTTTTTATAACAGTCGGAAACATAATCATTTTACCAAGAGTTCTCTGCTACAATTTTCTTTACTCGATAAATGCCATTCAAATGGGCGTATGAGGCATGCAGCTTATCGAAAGCTTAAAATTAGCCGTCAGTACTTCATTTCCGAATATCAGGCAACCGAAACTGTCGCTCACAGCGGCTCTACAATCGGAGGCAAACCCCCCCCTCCCCCCGAACACGCACACACACACACACACACACACACACACCTCCCACGTATCAACCATGCGCAAATGGCAAATGACAGACCACACACTGGTATAATTTAAGAAACACTTTTGGATCTTCGATCAAACTGGTTAATTACGTGAAACCTTGTCAATTCGATCTTCTTTAAATAGATCAGAGAATATTCGAGACATACTTCATTATTGTGCTTTTAGTCTTAATGGTGCGCAACATCAGCTCAATACTGGCTAGCGGCCACTTATCGCCGAGAACCAATTATCGCCCCGTTATAGCGCGCACGTGATCGTATCTCGTTTTGCTTTTGCTTGTTTTCATTATAAGAGAGAAATATTAATCCAAAAATGAAAATACTGAAAAAACTGACTCTTGTGATGAAATATTAAAAAACACATCCTATAATCACCTTGCTCAAATACAACTTTGGAAAAGACACACGGGAGGTGTCACATGTCTAATTCACGCGTAATCAAAACTCCAAGAACACGATGATGCATATTCAGTTCTGTCATAGCTTACTATCTGTCTGTCATTTCTTCCCCAAATTACAATTCTAAAACCTATTTGAGCTATTTTACCAATAATGCATAACCCTTGATATATCGCGAAATCCATAGTACATAGTGTTGAGGATAAGCATGTGTAAATCGAATTGGGGGACTATTGGTGTAAGTCAGTTTGCAGACGACAAAATGATAAAAGAATTTTTTATCAATTGTAATAAATATAAATATTGAGTGCGATACCAGATAAAATTGAAAATTTAATTTTGATAAGTGAAGCGATATGTGTGATCACGTGGCACGTGCTGTGTAATTGGTACAGTTGATGGATGGAAAATTATTTCCACTGTTTTTATTTCCTATATCGTCGCGTTACAACAGAAACCTGCTGAAACTATTTTCGCAGGCAGAAATAAGCGGATTTTCTCAAAGTTTCACACAAATCGAACTTATTGGCACAGTAAACTTTGTGCACGGAACATTTCAGAAATGCCATGAAATTTTTTACGATAACTGGTCGGTGACCAGCAAACATTAAACATAGTCACGATGACTCTGATTCAATGTCCTTCGACCCAAGTATACCCAGACGACCAAGGTGCCTGGACATGGGTTACACACTACAGCTGTCCGTGGTCACGTGGGCTCCATTCTGAGAAAGCCATGTTATGCTGGACTTCCCTGTGAAGAATGTGATCAGTAGATATAGGGGTGTATTTTGCTGGTCAGAATGTTCCGAGTAGTGGGGAAAGTATAACCTTCCGCATTCATGGTGAAGTGTAAGAATGAGTTGCGGGTGCTGTCCACACCCAATGATACCCCAGTTACCGTAGAAAGGCAGTTGTAGTGTCAGCTGAGGTCGTCTGGAAGTCTGAACATGACTTATGTTAATTCATCGGTAGATACCGAATAGCTCCGAACTGAAGGTACAGAAAATGATAGTTAATCTCGATTTTCAGGTCAATTTGAACAGTAGCTATTGCAAAGACAGCAAACATCGCTAACTCGAACACTATTAATTCGAAATATCATTTAAGACTATATGACCTTCGAGTCTGGTACAATTTTCTTAACACAATGACCTACAATCGGTCTGGACCAGGATGCCGTTATACAAAACAGCCTTAGCACTCCGGCTGTCGCAAGTCTATGTTAAGGCATAGGTGTAACGATCACCTTAGCGCTGACCCGTGAAGATCCGGGGTAGAATAGATCTTCAGCAATTCATGCTTGCCGTGAAAGGCGATTATGCTTGTCGTAAAAGGCGACTAACGGGATCGGGTGGTCAGGCTCGCTGACTTGGTTGATGCACGGTCATCGATCCCAATTGCGTGGATTGATGCTCATGATATTAATCACTAGATTGTCTGGGCAGGACTCGATTATTTACAGACCGCCGTCATATAGCTGGAATATTGCTAAGTGCGTCGTTAAACAAGAAACCAACCAAAACCTTAGCGCTCTATAGTGAGTGAGTATGGTTTTACGCTGCTTTTACGCAGGGGACACCAGAAATGGGCTTCACACGTTGTATATACCTTAGCTCTATAAGATCGCTTTGTACCACAGCACCCAGGACGCCGGATATACATGTTTTCCTGATCTCAAACTGCGGTTCTGTGTACCCTCCCAGCAACAATTGAGCAACTAAAAATACCTGCCTATTCCTAAACTGCAAATAAGGACTATGTTCAGTTAATACGGGTACTGTTCACTGACATTGCAAGGAGGAGTTCGTTGGTTTCCACACAGGCTTTTCACCATCTTGTCATACTTCCGTCATTAGAACATTGCACCCATCCGTACGTCGTAACTATTTACATTTACAATATATGTTCTTAATCTTGCGCGTTGAATACAATATAATATATATCAAATATCGTTGTAATGGCAGCTACACAGAATTGCGATTTGGGCTCTTTTCGAAGCCATTTTGAAGGTTTCAAGACATTACCTGGTAGTTTATAAGCATTAATCATGTGGCATGTGGGACACTATGATACCATATAAGGTTGGGCACCATTTTGATGTTTGACCCTGCCAGGGCATTTGACCTTCACCTTCACATGTACCAGGATTTACTGCTGCTGCATAGTTTACCAGAATATGCCGCTTAAATAGCGTATGGATAATCCCAGCAATGAGTTTATAAACGTTTTGAAAATAATACTTGTAGTGATCTCTGTAACATTAGCTCACAGAATTTCAATCCGATTTTCGGAATGTAATCCATGCCTATTAACAAAAAACACAACGTACAACAGCAGACTGTAATATAAGGGCAATGCTCTTTTCCTCTGACCCGTGAAGATTACGGGATAGAATAGGTCTTCAGCAACCCATGCTTGCCGTAAATGGCGACTATGCTTGTCGTAAAAGGCGACTGTCGGGATCGGGTGGTCAGGCTCGCTGACTTGGTTGATGCTGGTCATCGATCCCAATTGCCTGGATCGATGCTCATGATATTAATCACTGGATTGTCTGGTCCAGACCCGATTATTTACAGACTGCCGTCATATAGCTGGAATATTGCTGAGTGCGGCGTTAAACAACAAACCAACCAACCAACCAACTCTTTTCCACTGCATGTGTCCTGAACATTTGTAGCCAGGGTATCAAAGACAACCTCTTTTCAGCACTGTCGGGTGTATGACACGCTTGTTAATAGTAACACCCCTTATAACACTAATAACTTCTTTTAGAATTGTTTGATAGGCATTACTTATAAGCTGACGGATGACAAAGTAGACACAATGGATAACTTCTTTATTTACTGTAAAGGCGACGTTTTGGTATAGATTCTTATACCGTTGTCAAGCAAGGGTTTATTCAGCTGCTTGACGATGGTATAAGGATCTATACTTTGAACTTCTTTTAGCTAATTGCTTCGACACTGTGGAATCCTTTATTCTGATTGAATTCGAAATGGAAAGATGTTTTGTTTCGTTCATTCAATATTTCAAAGTGGTAGAAAAGATATATAGACGATTACTATTGTTCCATAAAAATGTTAAGGCAATTGGGAACTAATTATCGATTATCCAGTGTATTATATCCCCATTATATTAAGATAAATTACCTTGAATCAAAATGACCAGTCCATTAATTTAGAACTCATGCATGTGCGAGAGAAATTCTGTACACGGGAGCTTACCAGGCATACTGATAAGAGAGGAAATGAGCCCTTTTTGGTATACTAGATATATCCAATCTTAAAGTTGGTCAAAGCTTTGAAATATTGGAATGAAAATGATCAAACGTTCAAATGGCTGACAACTAACCTTTCTTACACATGCATGTATTGGGCTTATGACATGGTGGAATACACACACATTACTAAAATAAGTGAAAAGGGCAGATGTTTAGAACTTTAAATGAAAACCTAAGTATGAGCAACTCCGTGACCCGGAATGTTTTTTACAATATGTAATGTTTTATGTACGTCTAAAAATAGCTTGCTCATTTTCAAAAACTAAGAAAACGTTTTATGAAATACTCTAAAATGAGCCTTTTTGATACATTTCATCATGATTATCAATTTAGTGTTGTCATAATATCCAATTGTTCAAACGAACAAGGTGTTTTGTTCTTATAAATTTGAACATTTCTTGTAACTTTCATATTAAAGTCTTAACGTTTTGTGTAATTCTTAAATTATGCAGATCCCGTGGGCCACGAAGGTTCCTTACGGTACCTTGTAATAATAATGATAAGTCCATAAACACTGCGCCAGATTCCATTCACCAAGTTAATGCTCATGGCGCTACATAGTTAGCAAATAAAGCTAATGAAAGGGGAGTAGAGTTCAAATTGTTGTCTGAAAAGGTGTGTTTTCAGATGAGCCTCAAAGGATGAAAGAGATGGCGACAGCTTACGATCAGATGGTAGTTTGTTCCATAGCGAGGACGCGCAGAACTGGAAAGGACTGTGACCAAAGGTTCTGAGACTTGTAACAGGTGCTTATTCTGAGGGCGGAGAGATCAGGTGCTTATTCTGAGAACGGAGAGATCAGGAAGGCTTGTATTAAGGTTTTTGTTTGTTTGTTTGTTTGTTTGTTGTTTAACGCCGCACTCAGCAATATTCCAGCTATAGGACGGCGGTCTATAAAATAATCGAGTCTGGACCACACAATCCAGTGATTGACATCATGAGCATCGATCCACGCAATTGGAATCGATGACATGTATCAACCAAGACAGCGAGCCTGACCACCCGATCTCGTTAGTCGCCTTTTAGGACAAGCATAGTCGCCTTTTACGGCAAGTATGGGTTGCTGAAGACCTTTTGTACCCCAGATCTTCACGGGTCTAATTTTAGGTAGTTGTTCGGTGGGGTATAATGGGGCTGTTTCTAAATATAGCATTTGTAGGCCAGAGTTAGAATTCTGGCTTATAAGTGGTAACCAGTGCAGCGACATCAGAGCAGGTGTTACTGGAGTCAATTTTGATGTCTTCTTGACAATACATGCTGCTGTATTTTGAACCCTGTCTTTGGAACTGAACCAAATACGTATTTTACACGACACCTTCGCCAATGTTTAGCTACTTATGTATTTTACTATCACCGTGAAATGTAATGTTTTTTGATGTACCTATTTCTTATTAATTGAGTATTGAAAAGGCGGCGTAAAAGCACACTCACTCACTTGAATGTGATTAACATGTAGATATCGGACAAGACTTTAAGCGTATATCATCCGTATCTTCCAATGACATGTAGTATAAGATATATGAGCATGAAAAATAAAACATGCAGGCTTACATTCTGGAAGAAGGTAATGAGCTGACATACACTCACTCCATCGACAAATACACTCATGTTCTGCACAAACCCTGTTTTTCCAAATGCTACTCTTGGTAAGAGTTCATACTTTCAAAGCGTCACAGTCGAACCTAATATAAATGGTTCCTTGATATTATGAAAAGTTCGAAAATGTATTCAGTATGGATAATTTCACATTTGAATTCAACTCAAGGTAAATGTTTTGTAATGCCAGACTGTTAGTTCACCCGAACTGAAGATTTAAGTGGGCTTATGTGGTGGGGCGTTCCTGTCGTTACCAGTTCCGACATGGACCCGTGAAGATCCAGGGTAGAATAGGTCTTCAGCAACCCATGCTTGCCGTAAATGGCGACTATGCTTGTGGTAAGCGGCGACTAACGGGATCGGGTGGTCAGGCCCGCTAACCTGGTTGATGCATGTCACTGTGTCCCAATTGCGTGTATCGATGATCATGATGTCAATCACTGGATTGTCTGGTGAAGACTCGATTACTTTCAGACCGTCGTCATATTGCTAGAATATTGATGAGTGTGGTGTTAAACAACAAACAAACAAACAGTTCCGACATCCAACCACAATACTTCCGATGTTTTTAACTTTGCAAGGATAAATCCAAGGTTTAGCGTCTCTGTAACTTTAAATATCTGAAAATGAAACGTTTGCTTTTGCGTAATGAATTTTTTCTATGAATATGTTTTTTTTTCATGTTTTAAACTTTGCTTTTTTACTTCAACATTTGTGCGACCTATAACTTGAAAACTACTTCATGGATTCTTTTCCAATTGGGGGTTCATTTTCTATACCAAAAGGAGTGCAAAGTTTGATTTGATTTTGAAAGTTCAGTGTGGCTATATCCAAACTGGATAAAAGGTACAGAAAAAACAATTTACCAGTATGGAAAGTACTGTCCTAAATTCATATGTGGGGTGGCCTGTCTGTGTTGGTTGCCACACCATTATGTGTATTTGTAGGTAAAAAGGCTTGTGCAGTGATATTCTACAGGGACATGCCTTCCAACAGCACAAGTTATGTATGGTGGAAGGTGGGTATTCCACCAAGACAATGATCCAAAACATAGAGAAGCATTCTCAGGAATGGTTTAAGGAGCAAAATGTTACATTCCCGGAATGGCCCACCTACAGTCCTGACCTGAACGCAATTGATAATAGTTGTGGAATCATGAAGGACAAAATCAATCAAAAATAACCTAACGATATATATGATATGAAAGTAGAGGTGGTGAGATATTTGGACAGTACGACTCATGATTTTCTAACTTCCTTGATAGACAATATTGATCACAGCATTAAAGCAAGTATTAGGAAAAGAGGTGGTCTAACAAAATCTTGAACAGTTTGCTGTTTTGTAGCCTTACAAATGCAGTGTTTATTGGAACCAAACCTGACGGGAGCTAGTTGAATAGATCTCATTCTACCCGTCATGGTGTTAATTTGTCAATTAATACATAATTTTAGGTTGGAAGATTTGTTTCGTCTCTTCTAATATCTTGGTATCATCAGTTGTAGTAATGAAAGATGTAATGTTTTCGGAATGTTTATCTGATATCTGTGCAATGTGGATTGACGTTCATCATAAATCATGAACTAATTTTGTTTCAGCTAACACTTGAAATTGCCTCTTACAAAGGCAAGAGGTACCATTTCTGCCATCGATTCCGTTCTGGAGATTCTTTCTAAGATAGCTTGGAGATGGATATTGAAAGTGAGTGAATGTTATCTAACACTTCAGACAGCAATATTCCTGCCATTTTATTGCCGCATGTAGATATCCAAGTTTGGACCAAACAAACCAGTGGCTGACGACATGAGAAGTGAACCTCTACATGTGTTTACAATAACATAATCAGCCAATTCCCATGGTACTGAGGCCTCCGTGGTCTTGTGGTAGAGCGTCCGCCCGGAGAGCGGAAGGTCCGGAGTTCGATCCCCGGCCGCGTCATACCAAAAGACGTTAATAGATGGTACTTGTTGTTACCCTGTCTGGCGCTCGGCATTAAGGGGCTAAAACAAGGACTGGTCGGCTTGGAGTCAGTATACTGTGTCTGAGTGGGGTATTCATGTTAAACTGCTGCATGGTATCTCAGTGAGCTAGCACTATATGCCATCAGTCCGGACTAGTACAAGCAGCCACACACACACACGTACATGCAAGTTGCTATATAAGTGCAATAATCTTGGACGCGACGTTAAACCCCATTTCACCTCACCTCATGGTATTGAGGTGCCTAGGACATACTCTAACCCTGGTCCCCCCAGTAATCAGAAACTACTGGAAGATTAGCTTGAAGAACAAACACAACACACACAGTAACTACTGATGTATTTTATTCAACAATGGCACTTATGCACTTCATTCAGTATTGAGATGTAAATCTTACGAAGTAAACCTTTCAAGTACATTTGCAAACTGTACCTGTCTATAAATACTACTGATGTCACCCTCCAACAAAACCATTGCTGGTATTGTATTAATTCTGATTCATGAAAAAGGAAAAGAGACCTCACAATGTATGCATGTAAAGTTGCACACAAATACACCCCTCATTCATACATACAAGACCTTCTGAAATAATACCGGTCACAAACACAACAACAATAAAGGCACATCGCATAATTATTTATACAAGGACACTCTTTGCATCAAGCGAACAGAGTACCATGAACTGTGAAATCCACCTAATCAAACACAGCTGTGTTATGCACACATATTACAGTGCAGTTGATAGATGTAAGGGTGCTTGGCAGGCTTGTTTAAACGAAGGCTGGGTCATTCATTTTGTGGGTGGTTTTCCTATGGAGGTCTTTACCGACTTCTTGAACATGGAGGGGATTTGTCCATAACACGGATGAACACCACTTGAAATCAAGATGGGAGATTTCTACTTGGTACCCCCACACATCCACAATTTTTTTATGTGAAAAGTAAGGATATGATACCCAGGATTACATGTCTTTGTGAAATCAAATCCTGCCTCCGGTATTTTTCTTGCTTTTTAGCGCATGGGCTTTATTAAGAAATCAATTTCAAGTGATCCCTCCATTAGCAGATGTTCAAAACATGTGGAATGTGACAGTATAACATAGAGAACTACAGTAACTTCAGACTGTTAGCGTTGTGAGAGGCTTCCATAGCCTTAAGATACTTCGGTCACCTCCATTGTATTTAATGATGTTTAAGTGGAGCATTGTCATTTTAATTTGAAAAGAGTTAATTCATTAAAATTGAATAAAATATATTCTTTAGTCGTGTTTGCATATTTTCCATGTTAAAGTCGAGGGCTAAATTTTGGATGAAATATTTACTTCCCAAACCCATTTTTAGGCAATGGGCTTAATACGTGCAATTTCTGTATATTCTGTCAAGTTCATAAAAAGTTCTGAAATATAGAGTTGTTGGCTGGAAAAGAAAAAAATCTAATTGATCAAATAGCTTATTCAAAAACTTTATCAACACCTACTAGTCAATACAGTCCAGGAAAGATAACTGGTACGAATGTTAGGCAATCAATCACTCACCAATTACGTAGCAGTAAGTACGTTGGACTCCGAACTATGGCAGGTGGGCCTCCAAACTGTGGCACATTCTCTACTTTGAGGTGTGAATGTACAAAGGTCCCAAGATGAGATACATATCATATGACATGCCGGCTATGATGTAATGCAATGTCATGCTGCCAGTCTTACAAATGTGCTTAATTCTGATTTCCCCTTTATCCTAGCCCTTGAGCACAGATATCCTTCCTCAGAGTTAGTTTTTAGTTCTTGTGCATGTCCTAGTAAGATCTACCATATACAGGAAGGATATGTCTCAGATAAGAGCTACCCAGATCTGGGTTAAACTTGGTCTTCAGCAACCCATGCTTGTCTACTATGGAAGACACATGACTTTCTTAGTTAGGAAACTCAGTTGATAGAAGTCTAAGATGAATGTATGATGATAAAATGCATTAAAAGCAGGTTCTGTCAAATCTTAGCAATTCTCCCAATCAAAAAACCTCCATGTACGAATGTGAAAATTTAGAAATATTTTCTATTTTTTTTGAGAACTGAAATGGAACCATTATTGGAAGCAGTTCTCATAATCTCCAGACTAATATATTTCTTGTTTGACAGATGAGACGTATGCTAATTTCTGCTCAATTGAACCCCCAACCAAACCACAAACAAAACAAACCCATACAGATTATGATACAAATCTCTGTTCAACTGATAATATATCACTTCATGGAAATATTAACATTCAAATCAAGGTCTCTTTATGGAAAATAAAACGAGTAGAATATCTTATACTCATTCAACCCTGAGCAACATTTTTTGGCCTTCTGTGTTTTGACATATTTATCTAGAAAAGTGCTGGGCGAAAAGGCAGAAAGTTTATCGCAAAATGTATCTCAAGACATAACAGATGTTCTCAATGGTGCACTAAATGGCTGGCTAAATGAAAGGTGTTGTAATCTATTTAATTTAACACACTTTTTTATGACATGACCTTACTGAATGTATCAATCACTGGTATAGCTCAACTGCAACAATTTGTTTGTACTGATGACAGAACGAGCAGACAATAATATTTTCAAATCTTTGAAAAGTCTATGCAAACATCTCAAAATAAATAGACTATATTTACAATTTCACCACATTTTAAACATAAAATAATGCTTTCTGATATTTCTACAATAGTAGCATAAAAATGGTTAAAAAGGTTTATTATCATCTTGTTCTTACCATATGGATTCCAATCTCATTATAGAGATTTAGTTGTCAAGCCTTAGACAACAAAACTTTTTATACAACTACAATGTGTCATAAATTATGGTAGATATTGCTTTCGAAACAGATACAAACAAGGATGCATGGGTGGGTTATTGTCCTAAAAGTAATATTACATAAATATTGCTAAAAAAACTCATAATTCCAAAGGAACATGATTGTGTTAGTGGAGAATTTCATAAAAGCACATTTTTATGTGATAACAGATTAGTAGTAAGTGGGAATTTACTGAATATATAGCATATAAAGGAGTGAGTGCGTTGGGTTTAACACCGCTTCTAACAGTATTCAAGTTATATCACAGCGCGTCAGCTTAATGTGGGAGGAAAGCCCGAAGTGATGCAGGTCTCAGACGTTAACCACTTCGGTGAAACTCACGAGCATGGGTATGATGCTGACAAACCTAGAAACATAATCGGGGCGATACGGGATTCGAACCCACAACCATAGGTTTCTGGCATGCCCAAGGGACGCTACTCTGCACAGCGAATCGCGGTGCCTTAGATGACTGGGCCACCCATGCCCCTAGCATATAAAGGAAATAAAAAATAACAATAATATCCGTATGTTGGTTCACACGTCATTATGTCTAATCTAATATATACAGTAAAAGATTCATGTTAAAAATACAATATTTAAAAAATGTTCCTGTTAAACAATCATCTTTTCAGATGCAGTGTCTTGGCCTCTGTGATAGATGTGAGCAGCACGGAAGTTGGCAGCAACTCCTGCAGCGGACAGACCAATCATCAGGTAGAACATCCCCGCCCAGCCATACATGCTTGATATCAGGCCTATGACTGGTCCTTCTATGCAGGTTCCAACACTCCCGAAACCTAGAAAACAATCACAGACAATAGCAAGCAAAAGAGAAGAGAAATTAACAGGTATGCTGTTACGCCTTCAAAACTGTTATAAAGTTTATTGGTCTCAGCAGCAGTTACTACACACTTACACAAAGCTGTTTTGGTGCTGGAGTCCATAACATGGTGTCCAAACGTACTGTATTATTCATCAAACATAAAACTTGACACTTTATTCCTTCACACATCAAACAGTCTTCTGTCTTTGGGAAATATGTTAAGAGTGAGTGAGTATGGTTTTACGCCGCTTATAGCAATATTCCTGCAATATCACCGGGGGACACCAGAAATTGGCTTCACACTTTGTACCCATGTCGGGAATTGAACCCGGGTCTTCGGCGTGACGAGCGAACGCTTTAACCCCTAGGCTACACGACCGGCCCAAAATATCTTAAGAACAGAAAGCTGTTTGCATGTGCTTGCAGAAACAGAAAACAGGCCCTCCAGCTACATTTCCCCAAAACTTCTAAAGTAATGAAATACTGCCATGTACTTCCAAAAGAAATAATTACAGACATTGATCTTAAAAAAGACAACTCTTACCAAATCTCAGGATTGTACAAGTTAAGTGCAACAGTCTTGGCAATGAATGATACAACCATTTTTCACAAAAACCTCACTGATAGCCTTGACCTTTGACAGACATGGTGCATGACTGCCTACAGATATTGTAGGATAAGTAAAGATACAAATAAATATAACGTTTCTTGGCTGCAGAGGTACCACTTCAGGATCTGTTTGATGTATCTGCCAAGTTTTGTTGACAGATATTGAATGGTCTTTGAGTTGTGTTCCAGAAACGAAATCCATCCCCACCATCCCAGTGTGTTAACCACAAAATTTTCTTTGAATTATTTTCCATCTCTTGACCTCGACCGTGACATTCACCAAAAGAATTCCCCAGGGCCATTTGGATGAAGTGCATGGAAGGATAGTTTCCAATGTCAACGATCACTGTGTAGTAGTCATCAGACATATCACTGATGAGGAGGTAAAATCCATCAAAAGCCTTAAAGCACTTCTGTTTCATGTCACTGTGAACAGAAACAGTTGGTGCTGTAACTCGAGAGAGTGAGTGAATATGGTTATACGCCGCTTTTATCAATATTCCAGCAATATCATGGCAGGGGACCCCAGAAATGGGCTTCACACATTGTACCCATGTTGGGAATCAAACCCGGGTCTTCAGCGTGACGAGCGATGGCTTTAACCACTAGGCTACCCGACCGCCCCCTGTGTAACTTGAACGTATAACTTGTTGTATAACTTGATTAGCTATTACTAGACTGAAGTATAAGTGAATGTAACATACCATTGACAAGACCGACTGTAGCTGCTCCTGCTTTACGGTTGTCCCTCTCTCCCAGCTCCAGTGGTATGGCACCTCCTGAAATGTAAAACATACATCAAATAACTTTAATGCAGATAATCTATCATTGAATGTGAAGCTGAAAGAATTGTCCTGGCTGCTACAGTGAAATATTAAAGCAACCTGTAAATAACAGTGAGAGAGTTGGGTTTAACACCACTTTTAACATTATTCCAGTTGTATCACAGTGTGTCAGCATAATGTTGGAGGAAAGCCCAATTTGGTGAAACCCACGGTCACGGGTATGGTGCTGACATATCTAGAAACATAATCAGGGCAAACCGGGATTCGAACCCACAATCATAGGTTTCTGGTGTGCATAAAGGACGCAACTCTGCACAGCGAATCACGGCGCCATAGACGACTGGGCCAGCCATGCCCCCCTGTAAATAATAAAGTCTTGCAGTGTTCTGCCAAGAAACTGACAAGGACCCCTTCAGCATAACTACATGGGGTCATTTTCAAAACTTATTGGGCCGCACTCTGAGAGAACATATAAAACTTAAAACCCCATAGTATGCAGGTTGTTGATGCAGAATTGCCATCCACAAGTAACCTTAGCGATACACAAAATTTTCAGATGGCATCTTTCTCAGATATTGCGTATTGCAGCAACAATGTCCGATGTCATATTTAATTAGCCTCAATGGTTTGTTTGTAATCTCTGCCGTTAGCATGTCTCTTTAAGGTACTTGTCATAAAATTAAAATGCAGCTTTGTTATTCAATTAGATTTCACATGATTTATACAAAGCTGACATGTTTCAGTATTTCTTCCTGAGTTATGCTGCAACCACATATAGTCACTAAACCAGATTAGCTGAAACTTTCTAATTTCTCAGTTTTTCTATCATTCCTCAGTCTGTCACCATGGTCACTCTCAGGTGAGCCATGCAACACATTCTGTGTATTGCTAACATAATTGGTGGTCAGCCATTCTGCGATACCAAAGTCATTTGATGCAGAAACATTTTTGGCATTATCAGAACTATGACTACTAAATTTGCAAAGATGTGTAAACTTGAATCTGATTTAACCATTTGTGACTTACAGCCAATGAAAGGTACTGATAGTAAATTGAGATGCAACGAAAATAAAAAACGTTTACATTTAACAAAAGAAGCAGCTGTCCTGTGATGTAAACTGTTTTTGAGACAGTAAGTGACTCCCATAATCATATAAATAAACCCATCTACATGAATGCGCCCCTTGTCACACTGAGAGTATATATCATGCACCAATTGATGAAATATGTTGAGAATCCCGCGAGGCCGCTGCCTTGGCAGAACACTGGTCTTGGGGAGGGAATCATCAATAAGCGAATGCAGATCATTGTCTGAAGGTAAACAAGGGAACAGCTGGTTCTGATTTTGCTTCATTACTGTAAATCATATTTCAGATGTACCTAACACTGACTGTGTTGACTTGTATGATATATTAGCACAATTTCGATAAAGAGTAAAGATTTAATTTACACCAAGCAGTTTTTTGTGGACAATTTATACATTTACAATATTTTCTTAATAGTTTTAAATTAAACAGTATACCCCATCAGGACCCTCAAGACACGTCATATTTAAGCAATATCACAGCAATATCACAGCAATATCACGGCAATATCAACAAGAGTGCTCTGAGAGCTCAACATCAACCGCATGGATTTTTTTAACAAGTTTATATTTTCTTTGTATTTTATGAAATAACAAGGTGGCACTGCATTTGAAACAAATTGTGCAGAACATTTTGTTGGGAGTAATCTAGTCAGAATGCTAATGCCATAAGGATGTAGCTCACCCACAAAGCCTTATACAAGGAAACTAACTATAGTTAGATATTGTGACATTTTCACAACAGAGACTAAATAACATTGTTTTATAATGGTTGTTACCTGAGACAAAGTTGTACCTGTATCAGTTGACAAAAATGAGGATCATAAACCAGGGTAGTAACTCTGTTAAAATAAATCAAATTTATAACGACTGTGATATGTGTATCAACACATGTTGTGTGTAGAGCGGCATGTGTTTAGAGCGTCAGGGATATTCCCTGAAAAATGTAGGAGTTGACATCACAAAAACAGTACCCTCTCTCACAGTTGTGCAAATCGAGCTTCATAAACAAAGGGCAGTAACTCTCTCAACATGAAAAGAAATTAATATGACTGGGATATGGATATATTAAACGTGCACATTTTAACTGTAGGAGGAGTCGATTTCACAAGCTTAGTACCCTCTCTCACAATTAAGCAAATGAACCTCCGTAAAACAGGGGCAGTAACTATGTCAAAATGTGTCGAAATATATGGGACTGCGATATGCGTATCATCAACATGTTGACATCTTGTGTGTAGAGTGTCAGGGATATTCTCTGGAAACTGTAGGAGGAGTTGATTTCACAAGCTTAGTACCCTCTGTGGGACGGACAGACAGACGGACGGATGGACGGACTGCGCAACGACATAATCCCCCTTCGGCCATTCTGGCCCGGCGGGGGAAAAAATGGGCTTCACATTGTACCCATGTGAGGAACTGATCCAGATGTGAAAAGTGAACACCTCAACAGCCAGACTACCTCACCGTGATCAACAATACACTCTGCCAGGGTGGGGAGAAACACCATCACCTTGGACATGTTTGCCTTCCCAGACTGTCATCTATCAAAATACCTACCATCCTGTGTAAACATTGAGAGAGTTCGAACACAGTGTAACTCGTACATTCACACCCTGTTTAAATATCTATCTGTACAAATATCATACAAATGTTACCTAAAATGGTGTCTGGCCCTGCATTGAATGCTCCTGCAAGGAACATGAACACGGAGTTTACAAGCTTCCCCATTGAGCTTGTATAGATGAAGAGAATCAGCGACACTGTAGACAGAAGAATGGACAGCCATGTGCCGTGTAGAGATCGCCCAGGAAAATATCTACAACATAACATTGAAGTTTGATCAGGAAAGGTTATTATAGGGCAGTTTGTATATCAACCACAGACGCCCCAATTCATGTACCAGAACATAAAATTGTAAAATGTATCTATTCACAAATGAATGCCAAACATTTTCACCTTGCTGCAAAGACACTGTCATTCGAAAGCCAAGCCAAGAAGTCACTCCACTCCATTTTCTTACCCCATGGGCTGATATCATTCGCCCATTCAAAATGCATTGATAAGTCGTATCAGCCCAGTAGGTAATTTAATATGGGTGTGGTTATTACACCTGTGATACAACCGTCTCTATGTTGACTTTATCGCACATTCAATAAGACACATATCTTGATAGGTGTATGATAATAAAGATATATATATCTATTTTTGTTGCAAAGCACAAATGTGTTCATAAAACCCAACTTTCTTTATCATCTCATTAGCATCACAAACTATTTATATTAAGTGACTGAAAAGTTGAAACTTGCCCTGTGAGCATTGTCCAGAAAGCATTGTGAAAACATTTCAACCTCTGCATATGGGTGAAATACTAGTCCTGAGTGTGGGGAGCTTACCTGTCAAGTATGACGCCTAACAGGGCACTTCCTATGACACCACCGACTTCAAATGTTGTTGAGCATACACCAGCCAGACTTGGAGAATATTTTAACTGAAAAATAGATCTAAACTCACTAACTTTGTGAATGTTTATTTGCTGAGAAATATGTAAAATGGCACATAATGAAAGCCTGACAAATCCTAAGATGAGACTGATATTAAACAATCATTGTTTCATCAGTAACAATAACATACCCACTGGAATGTGTTTTTACGCACAAAAACAGATGTCTCCCCCTCTTCATTTTTGATACATGAGTTCAAGTTGTTAATATAAACGTGCTTCCAAATCCTAGAAACAATAATATCAAAAATACTAGTACAGATTCTGATTAAGGCATTGATTAAGCATAATTACAGTTGATGCCATGCTGACTCGTTATGGCAGATAAGACTACTAAACTTGCAAGTATTTCCAATTTTTTTCCATCAAAACGCAACAATATAAATTGAAAAATATGAAAAGCCCATGGTTAAACATGTGGTCATTGCACAGTTGTCACCGGTTTCAAGAAAAATATTAATTAGTTAGTGATTTATGGCTCGGCAACAAAGACTAAGAGTTGTTTGAGACTAAGTCGAAACTGTTCCCATGAAAACATAATAAAATAAAAATTTAGAAAAATGTCAAAATTGCAAAAGGCACCATTAAGCTGATGAGCAATGCATATGCCAAATGTTGTTGAAATATGTTTTACAGTTTTCAAGTTATGGCCCTGGAAACAAACCATACCCTTGTTTGAGACTAAGTGGAAATATTTTCTTTGGAAAACTATGAAAATAACAAAAGGCACCAGTTAAGCCGATGGGTAATGCATATGCAAAGTTTTGTTGAAAAACATAGAAGAACATAACCCTTTTATGGGTGGTGGGTGGGGAGACATAATGAACCATGTACATGTAGTGACCAGAAAATGTCTGAGTCCCATAGCAGGATTCAAACCATCAACCTTTGGATCTGAGGTTGAATGCCTTGTCCACATGACCAAAGAGGTTAACCCCGTCAGCAAGCTGACAAGGTGAGGATGTCATCTATGGGATGACTCCACGCCCTGCTACATACAATTTAAGTATTATGTTGATCACGCTTGGTTCTCTACTTGTATTGACTGCAGTCTGCTTGACATATTTGACAAGAGTGAAAAGGTTGAGGTGAATTCAAACATGAATATCAACACTTGTATTTCTTTACTCATCAGTTCACAAGCTCCTTGAGACAGGAATAGAATCAGGGTTTTACTGGCCCCAAAATATTGCTTCCTATACACATACAAAGTGAGAGTTGATGCATATAAGTTGCACAATGTGTCTTTTAAGAAACAAATACATCACATTTAATTATGTCCATCCAAAGTAGGCTGCATGCTAACTTTTACTGCCCATGTCTGATTTTCTTGTCTCAGTCAATATGTTCATTTCAAACAAGAAACCCAGCAGATCTCACAAGGTGATCGATAGGCACAACTGATGGTAACCAGTGTTCAAAATAAGTGCCTGCCTGTAGGCCCGTGGCAGGTAGTTCTCGTGTCGGGCCCATAGTTTTAGAATTGTATGGGTCCTTATGGCCTGCAGTAAATTTACGCATCAAAATAAGCTGCAGTTTTTTAAACGAGGGCCTGAAGAGTTTAGTCAGGGCCTGCAGCTTCTAAAATCTAAAGGGTCCTGATGGCAGCCTGGCAATTTAATTTATTTCCAACTCTAATAGTAACCCTTTATCCCTGAATCCTTGAGAGGTCATTGATATGAAGAATTAGTTGATATATTATATACCAAATCAGGTACAGTTCCCTATATTATACTCAACTGAAGAATATTTGACATATCTCAGGTTTCTAACACGTGAAGACTCCGGGGTCAAATAGGTCTTCAGCAATTCATATTGCCATAAAAGGCGACTATGCTTGTCGTAAGAGGCAACTAAGTGGATTGAGTGGTCAGTCTCACCGACTTTGTTGATGCATGTCATCATATCTCAATTGTGTGGATAGATGCTCATGACGTCAATCACTAGATTGTCTGGTCCAGACTTTCTTATTTACAGACCGCTGTCATATAGCTGGAATATTGCTGAGTGCAGCGTTAAACAACAAACAAACAAACCACAGGTTTCTCTACTTACATGCTGAAGGAGATACATGGGCAGCCACATGTACATACAGTAACGCACAATCTTCAGACAGAACATGGTCACAGCAATTTCCGGTAAAGCACTGCAACAAATAACACAGGTATCAGAATTCCAGAGGCTGCTTGTTAGTCCAGATACCATCCATGCCTCAGGTTATCTTTACATGGATATACTACTCAGACATCTTACACTTAATATACTGAGCCGGACAGTCCTTGTTTTATCCCCTTAATGTCGAGCGCCAGGCAGGGTAACAGTAAGTAATATCTTTTAACATCTTTTGGTATGACAAAGCTAGGGGATCAAACCTTCCAATATCCAATTCAAAGATTGGACACAATATTACGCAGGTTACGATTCACTTAAGTATTCGGTGAATTGAAAAGTATCAACCCTCACATTGTATTTGGTACTTGTGACCTTCTGAATCAAAATTTTAATTTTCCACCAAAAATCAAAGCAACATTGATTTGTTGAAAAGCCCCCAATATGTTGTATCAACCATCTGTGACAAGGGCATCTGTCACCACTGAATATGTAGACAGGCTCTGAGAGGGATGATTCTAAATTCTAGAAAACATTTACCTGAAATTAATTTTGTTCCACTTCCAGCTTATTAAAACAGTTTGTTATCTGAATGGTTTTTTGACTATTCATGAATAATATGTCGTATTTGTTACCGCACACTCGTGATTTGTATCATATTTGCCACTTTGAGTATTCATTACAGCTCTACACAACATACAAACTGCAGCCTTACGGTATCTTCATCAGCTGCAGAAGACCAGGTTTCTCAGTACTTATAGGTGAGTCTGCACTATGGGTCTTCAGTTCTGAAAATCAAAGAATACACTGCAATTAGTTGTTCTACATTCTGACCGAGATGCACACCAGGGGCAAACAATGTTATCAAACTGGATGTGACAAATACCAGGTTATCTCAAACTCATTTCAGAGTCCCAAGTATCCAAATTAGGCATAAAACTGCCCTGATGACTCGAACAGTTCAAAATATTAAATAACCTTCACACACCCTCACTTGCCAAACAATTAACAAACAACTGACTGACCTCTTTTTCACAACCTTAATTTATCTAACTGTATCTTTGATTTATACCATTTCAAAAATAAAACAATATTAGTCAATAAAGAACAAAATAGAGTGGTTTGGTACGAGGCATGAGTGAGTGAATTGTGTCTAATGCCTCTTTTAACAATATTCCAGTTAATATCATGGAGTGTCAGCTTAATGTGCTAGGAATGCCTGAACTGATGCAGGTCTCAGGCGGTTACCATTTGGGCAAAACCCATGAGCACGGTTATGGTGCTGACAAACCTAGAACCTCCCCCCACCACCAAGACTGAAGAGTTGCCTCCTACTAAATTATCCTGAACACGGTAAATCTTGAAATTAATGCAAGCGCGAAGTAAATGCAAAAAATGGGAGTGGTCTTTGCTTGCATTAATTAACTTCGCATTTATGTCTCCAAATGACTTCAACAATTAGACGGCCACACTGCACACTTTGGATAGCGGAAATACCAACTTGAATATAAACACAAACACGGTTTATTGAGCAGCAGTTGTAACATGTATATAACAATGTCATCCAAAGAATAGAAATTACACAATGGGCATCCAGTGAGTTATCACTGCAGGGGTCAAGAGTTCTACCCCCTTGTGTCAAGCTTTTTGACACCTTTTCCGCATACCAATCAGTGAACTGTTGTTGGTTCAATTATTTGATTGCCTTTAAATTTCCTTAAGTCAACAGAGTAAACATGTAAACTGTGTGTTGTTTTTAGGAAAACACTGTTTATTGTTTTTTATTGAAATGCTCTAATCAGCACTAATAAACAGAGACTTGGGATGACGTGGGGGGAGTCGCATTGATATTGAGTCACATTTTTGGCTAGGGATCAGCAGTCGTATTAATTTGGGGATGCATTAATTTCCAGATTTACAAAATACATTACCCTTCCCAGGTACAGTGACACCTGCTTCTTCCGCCGTGACAAATAACACCAGCACAACAACGCCAAGAACAGCCTGGTGACAGAAACACAAATGCTATCGCCCTTGACAGTGAACGAGACCAAATATATTCAATAACATACACATCTTGTGAAATGCTGGACATAACATTTTAAACATCTCCAAAGTTGAAATTGATTTACAAGGATTTAAGATCCATTCATATCATTCATATGCATTAATCGCTAGCTTCTTAATTAAAGTGAATGCCGTTCACACCCCAGCTAGCATTATTCCAGCGATATCATAGCAGCCTGTTAACAGTTTGGGCCAGACAAATCAGAAGCTGGGGCTGATCACAGGCAACGATCCAGTTTGTCTTGGTACTTTGACTCACAATCAGAACTTGAACCTCTTTCTTTCCATTCATCCCTTATGACAAGCATGGTTGATGGAGAGATGTTCTTACCAAGGTCCCCATTAGGTGCTCATGAATTGCACAGACATTTTTGACAATAATTCTTTATTACTGATATCATGAGCAATGTCCAATACTGTCTGGGCACTATATGACACCCAATCAAAAAGTCCCCATTGTGACCATCCCATCCATTTATTTAGTTGCCTCTTTCAACAAGCGATTCAAGCCCAGACTCCCTATGAGGACTACCATCAGTAAGCATTGTGGCACTGAATTTGGACATGCCATAGGAAAATCGACAATTGGTGACATTTTAAAAGACAAACAGAAGTGGCTAAAACTCCTGGAAAATTCAAATGACTTATCACGATCCCGTGTAGCAAAACACTAGAAGCTCGAAGATGCATTATATCTTTGGTTGTGTGACATGACAAGTCGTAATGTGCCTGTTAATGATGATAGAGAAAGCTCTCGATTTTGGTGGCAAAATGGACATTTCTGACTTTGCATATTCTCGATGTATCTGTTTGCTCTGTCATCTGTCATGAGTTGCATAATTGAAGGGAAGTAACTCTTCCAGTAAGAAGCTGGTTTCAGTTAAATGGATATTCGTTTCTACGGACGAATTGTGAAATGACTCAAGTGTCCGTATAAACGAGGCATGACTCTATTGTATATATTGAGTAAGTAACCCACCACAATCATTGATGGCAACGTAAAGCAGTGTCTCCAGCCATAGTGGGTCTGTAGATATACCTGTGACAGAAAGTGTAAATTTTACATTAAATTCTACATTTATATACTCATCCTATCCCACACTATGCAGTTATTCCTTCTTCTTTCTATCCTATGGAAAAATGTGCTTGAACAAAGTTTCAGGCTTCTAAAAACATTTCACCCAAACACACCCCAGCATGATCATGGTCACCACCCCAACAAATAGTCACACACTGTTATCCTGTGAGTTAAGACCTTACACGACATGATCACCTGACTACCCCTGCAGCATCATTCTCTTTCTGAGAGTTGACAGGCTAGAGGAGCTATGATGTGTAGGATGGTAGAAATATAGCGTGAAAGTATGCTGGAGGATAGTATCCAAATGGGCGAGATCCTGATCCTACCCAGGAGAAGTAGTAGCAGAGGCAGAGGGTAGCAATGCAACCATCCAACTCAGGAGCCACGGCGGTAGAAGCCACAGGAGCACAGCCCATGAGTCCCAGTATCGTCTTAGTTGAACTGAGTAGTTTGAAGTCGATCTCGTAAACTTTGGAAAGTAGCAAAGGCCTTGTACCAATGACTAGCGACATCAGACAGGACGAGTCTCGGAGGCAGTGTGATTGAAGAGGAACCCTTGTTGGGTACGACGAAACTTGAAAGCTGATAATCTGTTGAAGTTCTGTGCCTTAACTGAAGTCTATCCGCAATCCAAGGAAGGACAACAGCTGGATCGACGTTGTTGAAGCTCCCGGTAGATGAGGTAGGGGATTTCTGATGATCCAAAACGACATCTAGGGAGCAGCGGGTCTAGGAGGAACGACCTCAGCAGTAGTTGATGAGGGAGTAAGAAGTTTCACAAGGAGGCACTATCAGCTGACCAGAACGGTGCTGTAGGGCAGAAGTCAAAGCTTGCAAGATGGACTCCAAGTCCAGAGATGAAATACTAATCTGGTCACGATGGTCCCAAAAGGTACATAGAGGCAGGGTAGATGGTAGACATCCATAGTAGGATCTGACATAAAACAGCCAGGGTAAGGTGCGCACGAACGGGAGATGGTGATAGCAACTCTGATCTACTTGGAGAATGTTGATCTAAACAAGTCACCACTGGAGGTGAGCCTTGATTAGAAGAAGAGGGACGACGACGATATTCACGTTAACAGTGAATGTTAGTTATGGACCGATACTTGAGAAGCGCAAAAAAAAAAAAAAAAATGTCTTCTCTTTAACTCAATACACGTCTCCACAGGGTGGCAATGAGAAAGAGAATGATGTTGCAGGGGTAGTCAGGTAAGGTCAAAACGCACAGGATTACAGTGTGTGACCTATTTATTGGGGTGGTCAGGATGGTGATGCTGGGATGTGTTCAGGTGAAAAATATTTAGAAGCTGGAGGAAGAAGAAATAAATGCATACTGTGAGATAGGATAAGTTCAAAAATCTTTATTTAAAAAAAGTGTCAATAATGATCATAACATTAAATTATTATAATTAGTTAATACATGAAGCAAAACTTCCTATAAAAAGCAATAGTCAACAAATGATGGATCAATAGTTATTCTTCTAAATAATTTGCTCCCAACATACCCTTAACATTCCAAAGTACGTCTATACATTGTACACTGCAGAAATCACTACTGGTACATAAGCAGAAAGTAAAGGTTAACTTACAGCTACCGGTACATAAGCAGAAAGTAAAGGTTAACTTACAGCTACGGGTACATAAGCAGAAAGTAAAGGTTAACTTACAGCTAATAAAGTACCAAGAATGCCCCCAGCAAAGGCGCATGTCCCAAACATGCCAAATACACCATTTCTGACGTTGTCAGGGATCCATGACAGCAGGGCTTTTGTGCAGTTAGGCCAACATTGGGACTGAGATGGAAACAAGAACATGATCATTTATTGTTGATTAGAACACATTTTCCATGCATTTCCAAATGGAAAATTCTGTCATCATGGTCATTCAAAAAGTTTAAAACGACACATATATGTGGAGAAATTCTTTAGCTGTATTACAAGGAAACTCTCTTAATCTGATAGTAATGGAGTGACACTAGTTTGTGTATCTTGCAATGCACTACATCGCTAGAGGTGATCAAGCCCCTCTTGAACGTTTATAGAGGGGTCATTATATATTTTAGAGAGCTATTAATACACAGTTTTATCTTAATGGCATTGTTGGTTTTGGTTTGGTTTGGTTTGTTGTTTAACGCCGCACTCAGCTATTTTTCCAGCTATATGACGGCGGTCTGTAAATAATCGAGTCTTGACCAAACAATCCAGTGATTGACATCATGGGCATCGATCAATGCAATTGGGATACAATGAAATGCATCAACCAAGTCAGGGAGCCTCATCACCCGATCCTGTTAGTTGCCTCCTACGACAAGCATAGTCACCTTTTACAGCAAGCATGGGTTGCTGAAGACCTATGCTATCCCGGATCTTCACGGGGATAATGGCATTGTTGAGATTACTTTAATGCATGGTAGATAACTATGATTGGTTGGTTGGTTGGTTGTTTAACGCCGAACACAGCAATATTCCAGCTATATGACAGCGGTCTGTATATAATCGAGTCTGGACCAGACAATCCAGTGATTAATATCATGAGCATCGATCCATACAATTGGGTTCAATGACATGCATCAAGCCTGACCACCCTTTCCCGTAAGCCACCTTTTACGACAAGCATAGTCACCTTTTACGGCAAGCACGGGTTGCTGAAGACCTATTTCACACTGGAAACTTTCATTCCAGTGAGTGAGTGAGTGAGTTGGGTTTAACGCCGCTTTTAACAGTATTCCAGTTATATCACGGCGTGTCAGCTTAATGTGGGAGGAAAGCCCGAAGTGATGCAGGTCTAAGACGTTTACCACTTCGGTGAAACCCACGAGCACGGGTATGGTGCTGACAAACCTAGAAACATAATTGGGGCGAACCGGGATTCGAACCCACAATCATAGGTTTCTGGCGTGCCCAAGGGACGCAACTCTGCACAGTGAATCGCGGCGCCTTAGACGACTGGGCCACCCGTGCCCCCCTTTCATTCCAGACTACGCTTTGAAATGTATTTTGACAAACTCCATCAGTCATTGGAAAAAGAGGAAACTTCAAGAAAGTCATTCTTTTGTTATCTTAGTACATTCATCCCACCTTGTGTTGTGTAAACTCTATACACTTACTCAGCATTTACCTGATGAAGGAGCAAGAAGTTGCTCTGAAATGTCATGACTAAGAAAAGAAGAAGTTGCTATCCATAAAAAGAGTCGTATTCATTTATTCTAACCAGATTAGATATATTTTCAACATAATACAAAATAGCCAAGAGAAGTCTGAAACTTTTGAGTCCACTAGCAGGAACATGTCTATTGACATAATTTTCAGTAGGTACTAATAGACTGAGCTACGAGATCAAACACGTTTTCACCAGACTTGGGCTTCAGATAAATGTGTTCAGAATGGTTCTAGAAAGAAGACATGACAAGTATTCTTTTACATTCTTCTTAGGGTCATACCTGGGCTGAGCCATTGATGAAGAGGAGAAGGAATAACATGGAGAAACTGCTCCAGTAGCCGAAAGTAATCTGCAAATGTAAGAAACAAGCATTCAGTTCAATATTCATTGCAGAATCTAACTGAAAGTCGCTAATCTGACAACAATTAGCTGTCATATCTAACCATGTAAATGACATCATTTTCTGGGACATGGATGAACAAAAATCTGTCACAATCACTAATTCTATGTACATGTAATAGTAATGATGTTCTTAATTTCACATATATTTTCACAATGAAACACAACAGGCAGATACAGTAAATGTACTTTCCGCAACCTTTATTCATAAATCTATGTTTACTCAACGGCAAAAAAAATGCAATAGCATATATGTTGGTTAATTTATGAAGACTTACTCATATTCAAGAGATCTTACATAGATTCGATGCACAAACGAACATACTGGTATGTTGTGTGAACTGATGCTCATGAATGTAACCCATATGATGTCATAGACCCTTGACTCGAGATGCACAATTTGTTCTGTTCAGGATTAGCGTGTAAAGTTCGCTTCATATTCGCTTAAGAACATAAACTACAGGGCAAAAGAAACATATCACCTTGTTCAGTAGCTCTATAAAAAGAAACACAGGTGTTAACTATATGATGATTATTTTAATGAAAGGAATAATTTATGATGTCTTTACAAAATTGCAATGCCATATCAATAGTGCACTTGCCTTGAGGCCGAGCGAAAGGGACATGGGGTCAAAATAAAAAATTACATTAACACAAGTCAAACAGAGTCTAATCAAAAGGTGCTCATAATGTCAAATCAAGTGACAAGACATGTCCTTCGTAGCCTGTGTTACCACCCCTGCATCAATGCACGCCAATTTAGTCTCCTCAGTCGCCGGATGACAGCAGCAGGAGTCCTTTCCCAATTACGCTACTGCCACTGATGTACAGTTCTTGCCCATTGTAATCTGCGTTGACGATGTGGAGGGGTCAAGGACATTCCATGGAAGGGGCAGTATGCTCTGATACCACCATAGCAGAGTCGTCGTAAGCCTGTTCGTTTGCTGCTGTTGATGTCGCCACCATTTTTAATTCAGATAAAACTTAATTAAGTGATAAGTTTCTCTCGCCCTGTAGTTCATAAATTAATGTTAGTATTTGACTACTTCTGGTGTCCCCAACAGTGATGATACAGGAATCTTCCTAAAAGCAGCATAAAACCAAACTGACTCATGCATAATGTCAGCTAAACCTTATTACTGTACAAATTGTCCTGAACCATAAAAGACGTACCAATTTGTTACTGATGTTAGATTCATGAAAACTGTAACTGCAAGGAGCTAGCTTCATGTATAGTCAACGTTCAAGTTTAACATTGCATAAATCAGTCTGATAGCTATAGCAAACCATTGACAGTGACGACAGGATAAGGCAAAAACCAAAAGTTCTCCTTGCTCCAAACCGATCTCCCATTGGTCCAAGAAGCATCTGGAAAAGAATTAAGCCAATATGACACATGTAACCATGATGCCAGTTTCTTTGAAACAATCACATTGCAAGACTTGTTATGAAGTGTTAGGGCAAGAATTGCACTGGAAGCTTTCTCAGACTCAGGAAGGTCTTACAATAACAGCTAAATGAAAATTCCCTCATGTTTTCATCTCACTGCATCTATTTTACATAACTATTACCGGCCCCTATTACCTGCATAACTGCATATGGCAGAAGCAGAGCAGTGTCAAGCCAGCCCAACTGTGTCTTGCCATATCCAAGTACCTTTTCCATATCAGCCTTCACCTAAAATTAAATGTCTTATATTATTGCACAATATGTATATGGTGGACACAACTTAATTGTCTGAGCGCTTGATGAAATTACAACACACCTTAGGCATTCTATTAGCTAGAAATAAATACTGGGGAAGACCTTGGTTAGAATAGGCCTTCAGTAACCCATGCTTGGCGTAAAAGGTGACTATGTTTGTCGTAAGAGGCAACTAACGGGATCAGGTGGTCAGGCTTGCTGACTTGGTCGATGCATGTCATCTCATCCCAATTGTGTAGATGGATGCTCATGATGTCAATCACTGGTGGTCTGGTCCAGACTCAATTATTTACAGACCCCCGTCATATAGCTGTGATATTGCTGAGTGCGGCGTTAACAACAAACAAACAAACAAAGATAGAAATACAAGTACCTGCCAGAAGAAATATTTATAAAATAAGGAATTATATTTCTGTGTTACTAAAACACAGCCTTTTCATTAAGTTTTGAAACTACAGTCCTTGTCAGGGACAGTAATAGTTTGAGATCAATGATCTAGACTGAACAGTTGCAAAACAAATGTGATTAAAATGTCACAGGAATATCTTGTGTTTACAAGCTAATCAAGCCACTTATGTGAACCATGATTTGGGGATGTAAAATCATTTGCTTTTGAACTATTCTGTTTCTGTTTAGTGATACTAATAAATAAGGGATTTTTAACAGTTTGCGAAAGTAGCAACTGCAGTTAATCAAATTACTGCCTGCATTCCAGCTGTTCAAATGACAACCATGAAAGAACCAGGGTTTTATGCGACACACAAATGTGTGTCCAGTTCGCACAAATATAGAGAAAAGGTGCAGAAAAAAAATTAAACTGCGTCTCGAGAGATGCACACTAATATTCATTGTGCCTACAGCATTGCAGGTGTCTGTCATTTCATCCATCAATCATAACCACTGTTCACACGATCATTCAATAGAAGCTAATAATTGAAGCAGACTCAAAATTGTGACAGAGATGATGGGTTTTGTGGGTAACTTGGTTCCTTATTTATGACACAAACACAGTTGTACATTACTTACCACACCAAGAGGTTTCCTCAGCAGGTAGGTTGATGCATATGATAGCCATCCAGTGACAAATATACATACTTGTCGAAACTTAAGTTGTTCCATCTTATAATTCTTTTCTTGGGATGACTACATGTGGGCTCATATGATACACCTGTTAAAACAGAGGTACATGTACATGAATGCAAACAGGTGCAAAGTTATCTACCTATCTCTCTTTCTAGTTTCACCAGCTTATAAACTGCAGTATGTATATGGCATAACTAAGATATAGCCTGCAACCTCGGGGTATCGCGGTACTTGTCATATATGCTAAACGGAACAAAATGCACTCACTAACCTTTATGTTTATTCGTGTTCTCTGTATCAGATATCATTCATGTTATCAAACAATGCATATTTTACTGATAAAAGTTCATTATTTACATTAGTAGCTCCGAGTAAAAGCCAGGCCTCGCGCTCAGTTTGACAAGGGAGAGAACTCCATCGTATCGCGGTACAGGGAAAAGTTGTGTATGGAGGTCCGAATTGAACAAAAAGAGGACATAATTCTGCCAACCACTTGGTATGATCATGCCAGACATCAGTGATTTGTCCAGACAAGTGCAAAGACAGCACAAGTAAAATTCTAAATGTGTTATCAGCAATAGGTATTCAATGCATATTTACCGAAAAGTAATGAAGAGAAAAATATTTTTATAAGTCAACATCAAAATAACAGAAATGATATTTTAAGATTGTTTAAAAAAAAATGGATGACAATAATTTGTCACAAAATGGAAAAATGTTAAAAGTCAACAATAAATATATAAAAAACACTCCTAGTATGCCCAAAGTATGTATTTATCTTTTGGTTACTAGTGAAGAACGTATTTCTAAGTTTGGCATTATGGCCCTTATGATCTCCCAATAAAATTCTGGGCACAGAGCAGGAAAAAATATTCGAACTACGTAACTTCCGTTACCTTCTTAGTCGCCATGAATATGCAAATGATCTAGTTCGGGTCGATAGAGAAAGTTTACTTTGGGAACTACGGGTTATATCGTTGGCCATTGATAGATGGGGGTAAGGCAATATTACAAAAGATGCCAGAAATATGTATCAACGCATTAATAACTCCTAACTTACAGCAGACAGAACATTCCGAGGAAATTGAAATTGTTTACGAAGTGTGCACTTCCTGGTTACTGATAAGCATTAATAGACAGCTGCCAAGAGGCGTGTCCCGCTTGAACTATCGGAAATTGCAAATGCCGCGATTCGATGAATGCCGCGGTACCATGGGGTCCGAGTATACCTGATCCTATCTCTATCCCATTCGATGATTCTGGATTAGAATTGGAAGATCAATGCATTTTTGTATCTAAAGCCTTGTAAAATATAAAAGAAATATCTTAGTGGCTGTCAAAGATGTCAATCGATCCTATGACTAATTAACATCGGTCATAAACAGCTTCGTGGAGATTCCGGGTAAGAGTACTTTTATAGATTGATTGTCATCTGATCGTATTCAATTTGCATGTTAAGCAGGGCGTGGAGTCATCCCACAGATGACATCCTTACCGTGTCAGCTTGCTGACAGGGTTAACCTCTTTGATCATGTTGACAAGGCGTCCGACCACTGATCAGAAGGTCCGTGGTTCGAATCCCATCACAAGACTCGGAAATTTTATGGCCGCTAGACATGAATCAATTACCATGTCAATCACTGGATTGTGCATGAACCATGCCATCCGATCCAGTTACTAAGGCTTTTAGACCTCGAGACTCGACACACTCAGATCTATCATCATTTAAAATTTGGAAGTCAATGATGACAAAACGATGTATATAATATGCCACGACAAATCCATTCTTTGCCCATTTTGTAGGCCTCATGCAGAACCAAAATGTTGTGCCAGGCCATAACAACTGATAGAAAGTTCATGAGGACTTTCTACTTGAAAATTCAATGTATGCATTTAACCAGTTGAGAAGACATCTTCTTACGACAGTTGCTTTCACCGTTAATTACCTTACAAACGTATTCGGATAAAAAAGAATCAACATCCCACGCTGAAAGACCGTCCTATCTCCATCGTCTGCTTGTGAAAAACCGGAAGTACACACGAGTATATTATTACGCTACTACTTCCGCGATGGCACTGTCGACGGTCACAAAATATAGAGTCCTGTAGTCAAAATATTTTGCATGATATTATTTTATGACCATATTTACACCTTCACTTAAACTAAAAGCAAACTGAACGATCTAATTTAGAATAATGGTAATATGTTTCCTCGCGGATGTTTTGTCTCTTGTGTAGTTGTTAGGTCACTTCCTCTAGGCAGGTGCGAGGTGATAAACAACAACATAAACACTCACACTGTCACCTGGTCGTAATCCCAAATTTAACGCTCTCTAATCAGGTTCGTAACTTAGATTTAAATGTAAGTATTTACATGATTCCTTTTAGGTATTTGTATTCTGATTCAAAACAAATGTCAATGTGATGTATGGATCTAGTGAATCATCGTCATGATCACATGTTTTGGAGAATTAATTTGGCACCCACCACTGAAGGGAAAAGTGGCGATCATTTGAAATGTTTGTTGAATTGTTTTCCTTTTAAATGTCCGAAGTCACAGTCTTCTGCTGCTGCTGTACATAATGTTTCATATTCCAGGACTGCTTGACACATTTGATAAATTCACTCAGATAAAACTCTTTATGTATTTCTACCTGCTCTATATGCCATGTTCCCGAACATAAGCACGATAAGGTGGTGCATCTGTATTCGAGGCTTTGATTGCATTCAGGTGCTAGAAGGTGTTCAAAAAGATATTTTCCCTCTGACATGACCAAATGTCCCCCAAAATGTATCTAAGAAATGGGTGAGATATTTAGTGTATTTGATTGGAAAATTTAGATATGCAATCACTGTACGAACCATACACTATTGTCCATCTTTCTGCCATCCTACCGGAAATGAAGTGTCATCAGTTCTGTAGTGTTCTCCAAAGGGGGCACGGGTGGCCCAGTCGATTAAGGCGCCACGATTCGTTGTGCAGAGTTGCGTCCCTTGGACATGCCAGAAACCTATGACTCTGGGTTCGAATCCCGGTTCGCCCCGATTATGTTTCTAGGTTTGTCAGCACCATACCCGTGCTCGTGGGTTTCACCGAAGTGGTGAACATCTGAGACCTGCATCACTTCGGGCTTTTCTCCCACATTAAGCTGACACGCCGTGACATAACTGGAATAATGTTAAAAGCGGCGTTAAACACAACTCACTCACTCACTTTTTTGCCTCAAACATCAATCCAAATGCACAAACTCTCTTAATAATAACAGCATGTTGGTGGTTAACATTATACGAAATACTCACATGCACAGAGCAGGCCTTTGCAAAGTTAGTAAACTGAGATTCAGTGTATATCATACACTATATGTCACATTAAAGAATGTTAAGTATACTCAATCATATTAGACTTCTTTTTAGGGAGCTTTAGTGGCTCAGTCGTCTAAAGCACCACATTTCGCTGTGCCGAGTTGAGTCTCTTGGGAATTATGATTGTGGGTTCACATCCCGTTTTGCCCTTAGTATGTTTCTAGGTTTGTCAGCACCATACCCACCCTGGTTACAGCGTTCGCTCGTCACGCCGAAGACCCGGGTTTGATTCCCGACATGGGTACAATGTGTGAAGCCCATTTCTGGTGTCCCCCGCCGTGATATTGCTTGAATATTGCTAAAAGTGGCGTAAAATCAAACTCACTCACTCACTCAGACGTTTACCACTTCAGTGAAACCCACGAGCATGGGTATGGTGCTGACAAACCTAGAAACATAATTGGGGCAAACCGGGATTCAAACCAACAATCAAGGTTTCTGGTGTGCTCCCCAATGAAATTAGAAGTCCCTAAAACTTTCATGACTACATGATACATTCATGGTGAGAATGTTTTGATGAAAAACACTTTTTGTTTTTTTGTTTATTCACCAATTATTGACCATTCATGAGGACAGTGTCATGTTTTTGATATCCAAGAATCAGATATTGACAAAGGCATGAACAAAATGCTGAACCTATAATATAAAAACCAACAATATTTCAACCTGAGTTGAGAATTGCGTCTCATACCTTATCGCAAATGACCGTGAAATAAGCAGCCATATTGTTTACCTTGGAGATGTTACTTCACAACAAGCTTCGTGTTACGCTCTTGCTGATTGGTTGAAAATATTTTCTCTCATTTGAGTCCTTTGGCTTAACCATACAGGACAATATCACTTTTGAATGCTTCATGTCAGGGTGGGTCTCAGGGCAATACCATGTTTTAAAGAAGGTTATGTGACCCTTTCTCAACCACTGAAAATACAAATATGATTTGTAAATGTAATAATTCTGTTTAACAATTTTCCCCAGATAAACGGCAGGTTCTTTCATGATTTTGCATGTGACTGTTCAGACTATATATTGTTAACTGTAATATTTTAAGTTTTAGTTTTAGTTTGCTTTTGTTTGTTTGTTTGTTTGTTTGTTTGTTGTTGAACGCCGAACTCAGCAACATTCCAGCAATATGATGGCAAATAACTTCTTTGAGAGGCATTTAATAGTTGGAGTATAAAGTAAGGACAAGATATATGCATGAACAACTTATTTAATATAAATAGAGGAGTGACGTTTCGGTGTAGGTTGATAACAGTGTTACAGTCTACATCCAACTGTCAGTCCTCATTGTAATAAAGAAGTTGTTTGTCCTTACTTATATGATGATAGTCTGTAGATAATCAAGTCTGAACCAGACAGTCCATCAAATGACATAGTGTTTACAATGTTCGCTTGTCGAGCCGAAGACCCGGGTTTGATGATTCCTCTCATTATGTACAATGTGTGAGGCCCATTAATGGAGTGATATTACCCACAAAAAGGTGTACACCCATATTCACTCTAGTGGTAGCCTAGTGGTTAAAGCATTTGTGTCATGCCGAAGACCCGGGTTTGATTCCCAACATGGGTACATTGTGTGAAGCCCATTTCTGCTGTCCCCCACCGTGATATTGCTGGAATATTACTAAAAGCGGCGTAAAACCATACTCACTCACTCACTCATTCGCTCATGAAATGACTTGCAAAGAGTTGAATTCAGAAAGTTTTCACGGTTATGGTGTGGAAACATTTGTAACGTCACTAGAAAGGTTTTTGCACCTGATTATCCAAAAGGTCAGCTGTTACCTGATTCGGAGTAGTGCAAATGGTTGATGATGCATGGCTATGGAGGAACGCTTTGGGGACATTTAGTTAAAGGCGGAGATAGGACTACTTTTGTTTTTGCATGTAATACAAACACATGTCCAGTTAATTCTTTTCTTGTACAGACTGAAAATGGCAACCCATGTGGCGTTACTTTAACGATGATGGGTGTGAGAGGCAGCAGCTTGTCATGGTGTGATGTAAAGGATTCTCCTGCCGCCAGCAAACCAACCACGTATTGTTACCGCATCTCGCCACCAAGCTATAATCACAACTGGACCGATCTCCACTACGCCGCCAGTCATGGGAATGTTCGACGCATTCATGAGATACTGCACAAAACAGGTCTGTTCGATCTTGTATTTAAACTGACATTTGGACAAAGCTTTGGACTTTATTGTCTGGGTTGATTTTTGTTGAATAATACCGTATTCGACGTAATAAATGCCCACGGCGATGTTTGCTAGTATATTGGCTAGTGAACAATCCCAGTTAGCACCCTTTCAGATTATCAATGTTCACAAGTACAGTGATGTAAGACTCCAGGTTTCTTAATCTTTCTTTTTCGTAAGCATCCTTTAGTACTGACGACTCTCTTTATGATACAGTAAAGGAATAACATCCATGTTGTACAAATTCTTCTGTTCACATTGTTAAGACACCCATGAAGCTCCGTATCAGAATAAACTTCAGCAACCCATGCTTGCCGTAAAAAGCGACTATGCTTGTCGTAAGAGACGACTAATGGGATTGGGTGGTCAGGCTTGGTGACTTGGTTGATGCATGTCATCGTATCCCAATTGCATGTATCGATGCTCATGATATCAATCACGGGATTGTCTGGTCCAGACTCAATTATTTACAGACCGCCATCATATAGCTGGAATATTGCTGAGTGTGATGTTAAAGAACGAACAGACATTGTTAAGACCATGAGTTAGCGAGTGACTCCTATTTCTTGCCTACTTGACCAGGGACAGTCAATCTGAATCGCAAAGACTACTATGGAAAGACTCCTCTGTACTGGGCAGCGTACAAGGGACACAAGAATTGTATCGAGGAGCTGCTCAAGTTTGGTGCCCATGTGAACACGCAGTGTCGACATGGCGGGACGCCTCTGCACGCTGTTGTCAGCCTGTACCCAGACAGTGCCTTACTGCTTATAAAGGTAAGTCTCATAGATGTATCATGCCATGACATACTATACAGGACCCTTAAAGATGCCGGGTTAGAATTGGTCTTCAGCAACCCATGCTTGTCGTAAGAGGTGAGGCGAGGTGAAATGGGGTTTAACGTCACGTCCAAGATTATTGCACTTATATAGCATGCATGTGTGTATGTTTGTGTGGCTGCTTGTACTAGTCTGGACTGATGCCGATTTATAGTGCTAGCTCACTGAGATACCATGTCACAGTTTAACATGAATACCCCACTCAGACACAGTATACTGACTCCGAGCCGACCAGTCCTTGTTTGAGCCCCTTAAGTTAATGCTGAGCGCCAGATCGAACCCCGGACCTTCTGCTCTCCGGGCGGACGCTCTACTACTAGACCATGGAGGCGGTCTGTCGTAAGAGGCGACTAACAGGGTTGTGTGGTTAGGCTGTGATGCATGTCATTGTAACCCAATTGTGTTGATTGATGCTCGTTATGTCAGTCACTGGATTGTCTGATCCAGACTTGATTATTTACAGACCACCATGATATAGCTTGAATATTGCTGAGTGCGGCGTTAAACAACAAACAAACAAACATACTTTACAGGATTAGGTTGTCTCTGTTTGTCCAAGACAAGGGAATATCTAGACAATGCTTGAGGGACTAGTTGTTTTGTCTAGTTATGTTTCATAAACCACTTCACACTGGTGGGATATGACCAATGGTAAGAAAACATACAACTTTATGAATAACAACTTCTGGTTTACTGTTTTGATGTAGATTCTACACTGTTATCAAGCAGGAATGACTACAACCAAGTGATGAGAGGTATAGATACATGACATATTGTGATAAGCAGCAGATTAACAACAGGTATTTAGATAACAAGCAGCATGAAGATAATTGGGTGATGCCAGATGTACAGTCAAGATAAGGATTCAAAGGTGTCCTCCCAAAACTTCTACAGCTTAAAACAACAAAGTTTATGGTCCACTGCACCACTAATCTTCTGGCTATTACCTGTTGGGCATTGATTGGAACAGTCCAATTAATTTAGTATACAACATACAACAAAACAAAACAATTTGAAGTCAGTTTACTCACATAACACTGGTATAAATAAATAGTACACACACTTTTTTACTCCCCTTTCCTGATACCAGCCATAGTGATAAATTGTCATCATGATGGACTCTAGTTATATACTATAGTGTTAATCCACAATGAATTGAGTAAACCCAATTTAAGGTTCAAACTAATCTCAGCCCGACAACTTGTAAGTTGCTTTTCCTCCATACACATGAAACCTTTTGATCTTAAACAGTGTATAATTGTGATTTCCTAAACCAGTTAATTTCATTGTAAGTGACAGGTCTTTTTATTATAATCTTCTTTATCTCCAAATAAGTTGTTTTCATTAGGTAAATCTGTAACTATTTAATCTTCCCAAAGTACCCTTCCTTGCCTTTCTAAAACAACATCGCAAAGAAGCTAATGAGTCTTCTTAATTACAGGAGGACTATACCATTATAACAATAGGTAAACTCAATCAGCCATGACAACTCTCTGTAGATGTTTTGGCATGTAGACGTTTTGGCATGTAGAAGTTTTGGGAGTGAACCGATTCAAAGGATGAAACAGTTGTGACAAGCTGATTGGATCCTAATTAAACTAGTCTATTGCTTGATTAGATCCTCATAGGCAGACGAGATGTGACACCCTTGATCTCTACAGCTTCTGAAGCACAGTTGTATGTTTTCTTACCTACTCACCAACTTCTAGATTGCCATTCAAACAGTATGATTAATGGTGTAGATCCCTGGTACTGTACAGTGTCTTTCTGTTAATCACTTTTTGTCAAGATTTTTTCTGGATTTTTTTGTAAACTAGCTTGGCATGCTGGGGTAAAAATTAAAAAACATTTTTGTAGCTGATATGTTAAATATTTGTATTTGGCAATTTTGTAGTAACATTGCTTTTGTTAGAGAACATCAGGGAGACTTTGTTTTTGCACTGGCCATCAGAACTTCATATAAGCTGCTTATTTGTGTAAAACGGGAAATATGAGTCACCATTACCATGGTTACCTGAGGTATTTGTTGCTCATTATTGCAACTTGTAGACAAGTGTATCACTGTGTGACACTATTAGTATTAGCAAGCCTAGAACAGGGGCTAATTAGACATGGCCTAAAACAGCATTTAAAGCAGAATCATTGTTAAAGTGTCTGTTGTTTGGCCCTAGTGGGAGAATCAATAATAGAGAAAACATGAAATAAGTGTGGACTGTCATTCAGAACACATCAGCCTTTACAATACTTATGATGCCAATAGCAACAGTATTAAATGCACAATGCTGATTCTTTTGTCTGTCACGGCCTTGTCAGCAGCGATGGTTTGGGATGGGAAATGTCTATGAGCTGCATCAGTTTTAACTTTCTTCTTATATTTATCTGACTTGCTGTGATCGTAGTGATGTTGTTGTTTGTTTGTTGTTTAATGCCGTACTAAGCACAGAGCTCCAGATAAGCTTTTGGTGTTGTGGGTATTTTACCCATGCATTTTAAAATCATTGGGTATCAGTAATTCTATCTGCGTATTCAAATTTCTGTTACCCACTAGTTTTTACACATGTGGGTATTTAAGTCATTTATTTAAAAACACTATTCATCTAGTCCCTGCAAACTGGTGTCGTGTGGGTTCGAGAGCTTTATAGGACTCAAAAATACCACGATACTTCCACACGATGGCAAATGATCATGATCTGACTGTCATCGTGGAGTTTGGCAAGGTTGACGGAATGCCAACTTATAATTTCAAAATAAGTTGCTGATTTGCTAATCGAATACGCAGGGTCACTTCACAATGTTTTGATGATACGCACAAGTTTTATTTTTGTAGCGTATCTGTAATGTTCGTTGTGTATTTGATACACTTGGATTATATTTTACTGCGTATTTCTGCATTTCTGATGCGTATTTCACGCAGATACGCAGCTTATCTGGAGCTCTGAAGCAATATTCCAGTAATAAGACAGTGGTTTGGAAATAATCGAGACAGTCCAGTAAGTGACATCATGAGCAACGCTTACAACAAGCATGGGTTGCAGGGAACATATTTTCTTACCCAGAATCCCCATGGGTCGTCATGGTGATTAACTGAATCAGATGTTCAGGTCCAACTCATTCGCTGACAATTACAAAGTGATTATCAGGATCACATGCCTCAAGATTAAGGAACATTCTGGTGTCTCAGGGGTCGATTTAACTGTTGGCCCGTAGCCAGTTAAATTTACAAAGGGTTTGCTAAAACGTAAAGTAGGTGGCTCGTCTGGCTTGTCAAAATTTCACCCCTTCTCTGTGTGTATTTCATTTTTTTAATTGGAGCATCTCGGTTGAATGACAACCGGACACCATTTTGTAATATTGTATACAACACCTGCTTTATTTTCTCATTAATCGCCATGAAATAAGGCAAATGGAAGCCAAAATTTAATCTCAGAGTGTAGTGAGAAACGTTTTCAGGGTGAGGAGTTCTAAAAATTTTCAGAGCCATTTAGTTGTAGTCCAGCTAGTTTGGAGAAGGGCCAGGGACTTCAACATGTTCAAAAGGAGGAAACCCTGCTTGCTACATACAAGTTGGTTGTTAAATCTACCCCTGTGTCTGTCGTATGTCTTGAGTGTAATCACAAACCATGCTAACTGTGTGGGTGTGTTCCAGCATGGAGCGGATGTCAACTGTGCCGACAACTGGGGCGTCACCCCGATGTATCTCGCCGCATCTCACGGCCAGTTGGAGGTATTACATTACCTAGTGGTGGCCGGAGCCCAGCTCACATTCAAAAACAAGGTAGGTGCCATTTCCACTTCATCCAGACAGCTAGACCCGTGAAGATTCCGGGGTAGAATACGTCTTCAGCAACCCATGCATGCCGTAAAAGGCGACTATGTTTGTCGTAAGAGGCGACTAATGGGATTGGGTAGTCAAGCTCGCTGACTTGGTTGATGCATGTCATCGTATCCCAATTGCGTGGATTGATGATCATGAAGTCAATCACCGGATTGTCTGGTCCAGACTTGATTATTTACAGACCGCCGTCATATAGCTGGAAAATTGCTGAGTGCGGTGTTAAACAACAAACAAAACAAATACACAAACAAAATTTAGACAACTAAACATTCATCTTTCAGAATTGTTCCTTTTCAAAGACAAAATGAAGAGCTAGCTTTATATATAGATGCAATAGTGTTTTGACATGCATATTTGAAAGAGTGAGTGAGTGAGTATGGTTTTTCGCCGCTTTTAGCAATATTCCAGCAATATCACGGCGGCGAACATCAGAAATGGGCTTCACACATTGTACCCATGTCGGGAATCGAACCCGGGTCTTCGGCGTGACGAGCAAGCGCTTTAACCACTAGGCTACCCGAAGATTGTGAGAGCTATGAGACTCAAATAAAACGGAATGATTTCCATGGAAGTAATTTTACACTTAATCCATGACATATGATTAAGATTTCAAATTGTGCTTTCGAGTAGAATGCAGAATATGTTGAGTTGAAACAAAATCAGGCAGGCGAGCGAAGCAGGTTGTGAAAATATTCTGGTTTATGTTCAATTTCAATAAGATTGTATCTTAGTTCTCGCTGCCACTAAACAGAGATCTGAGGACATCCCTTTCAGGACACGTCAGAATGACCTTTCGCAAACTTTGACCAACCAATGAAATGACTAGCAAGAAGTTGAAGTTAGCAAATCAGAAAGCAGCTTACACTAGCTATGCATCACTTGTTTCAAACTGCTGACTTCCATTCCAGACTTTACTTTGAAAAGTATTTTGGCAAATTCTCGATTCTACCTTTGAAAAATGAATTAAAGAACATTTTGCAATGTCTAATAGATGGCCGAGATCGCATGGCAGTACTTGCCTTGGGCTGTACAATGTATCTTCCATTCAGATGTTTATCCCATTGAAGGGCGAGATCGCATGGCAGTACTTACCTTGGGCTGTACAATGTATCTTCCATTTAGATGTTTATCCCATTGAAGGGCGAGATCGTATGGCATTACTTACCTTGGGCTGTACAATGTATCTTCCATTCAGATGTTTATCCCATTGAAGGGCGAGATCGACAATGACTTTGTCTTACACCCCATGTTAAGCTTTTTTGAGGTTGCATAATTAGAAAACACATTCTGACCATACCTTTCCCAATCAGGGAATGCTTTGAGATTGATCGGACGAACTGTCGTTCTGACATGACCCAAAATGGGATGTCCTCAGATCTTTGATTTGCGAGAAGGAAGATCTGAGTTTAACAGATTGGATAATGTTGGGAATCACTTACAAAATCATGATCTGTCCTCACTTAGATACACATGACAAGGGATGGACTGAACATCAGTCGTGCTTATTACAAGGATACCTCAAGTGAAGGCTAAATAAACTTCTCAGTTAGCAGGTGTTTGTGTGTTCCAGCTGAAAATCACCCAGGATTACATTCCTTCCTTGTCCAGCTTGACCTTGACCTCCCTTGTTGTGATATGTCCATCACGGAGACATACAGAGAAAATAAGTACCGGTACTAGAGCTAGCTGGAGGGATAACGCTCTCAGTGAGAGACATCTTCCAGAGGCAAGGGAGTTAACTGACTGTAAAAGTCCTGTTTCCACCCTTGCTGAACTAGGTTGGAATTCCGGAGTTATATTTTGGCTGAACTATCGAGTCTATGCATCGTCCAAACAAGATCGCGTAACGAAGCAGACATCTTGTTCGTAAACAGCATGGATTTCAATGTGCAGATTTCGGTCAACTGAAGGATTTGCAAAGCATGTGTACTGTCAACTGGGCGTCGACAGATATTTTGCAAATCTTTTCATGTTATAAATCAAGGTGCTCAAGTGATTTGATGCACTTCGTTGTGTAAGACTCATTTATATCAATATGGATCTTGATTATCGATCAGATCATTGTGACTGGGCATGGCAATTTTGTGAAGCAAATGCTTGTGATATGAGAGATGGAATCTGATTGGTCATTAGGAGTGGCATAGAAGGGACATAATTCGTAATAGCCACTGGTGACGCTACGATTGCACCTGGAAATTCCAGCCTATTTCGGCAAGGATGGAAACTGGCCTTTTATGGTCAGTTATCGCCCTTATCTCGGGAAGATTGTCTGAGCGAGTGATTATGGGTTTTAAGCCACTTTTAGCAATATTCTGTCAATATCACATTTGGGCTTCATACATTGTACCCATGTTAGGAATCAATCCTGGGTCTTTGGCGTAGCGAGTGGACGTTTTAACCACAAGGCTACCCGACCGCCCTGATGAAACTTTTGTGAGTAGTGATTGTGATCATTGTGAACACCACAGATGATGTCTTGCTTGAATCTTACAAACATCGTGAATCACGCTTAATTTTCAGACATGATATGTTTTTTGAATATTTTTATTTGTTTTAGTCAGGGGATATCCCAAAGCAGTTGAGTTGCCACAAGGACTTCTGTGCCTATCTCTGCCGCCTCTCACAGACGCCACGAAGTTTGCAACACCTTTGCCGTGCCACAATCCGGGATCAGCTAGGTGACCATCCACAAAGCAAAGTCGATAGTTTCATGATTCCGCGACAGCTCAAAGACTATTTACTGCTGTCCGAACTAAGCTGACATGATAGAACCAACGAGGGCCTATCTCAAAGACCCGTTTGCTGCACCAAAAAGGAAGAAACTAGGAAGACAGTGAAATCGCGAATGTAGAACAGTACTTCATCTTATCGAGCCTTGACAGGTTTAAATCTTTGAAAGGCATTTAGAAGGGATACACATAAGGAAGAGAAATATGGATGGCAACTTCTTTATTATGAGGAACACAATGTTTCGGAGTATATGCTTACTCCTTCATCAGGTGAATGAATTCTATGAGGCAGAGAGTACCGTATTCGAAGTAATAAGCGCCCAGGGTGCTCTCAAAATTTGAAATGAGGGGCTCTTATTAGAATAAAGTTTTTGAGAAAAAACACCAGAGTTGAAAGATTTTGTGTTTTATGCTGACAGCCTGAAATTATACAAAATAAAAGTCTGTGTGTAATATACACGACAGATATATTAATCCAGTATTTAATTGCCCATAATTAAGGTGCATATAACACACGAGTGCGTATTATACACGAATAAAAAAAATCTTGTGGACATCGATCAATCGGAAGGGGTGCTAATTGTGATTGTTCACTAGCCAGTATATTAGCAAATATCGCCGAGGAGGCTTATTAGAGCGGGGTGCTTATTACATCGAATACGGTATATATATGTCCCTGTATGCTCTCTGCCATCATTGTTGTGTTCCTCATACTAAAGAAATTGACGTCCGTAAGTTCTCTTCCTTCTTGACAGGTTTGCATGCTAATATATATCCTATATTGAAAGCAAGTCTGTCTTAATTTGATTTAGTGATTACGACTTTTGAGACACCCCACACGTTTAATTAATTGTTTACAATAATCAATTGTGATTTTCACGTCACCTGCTATTTGCCATTGAGGAAAATGAACTTTTTCTTTCAAGTATTTTGTAATGCATATTCATGACAGTGAGAGCATCATCAGGATATCACTTGTGTGTTGGGTCAGGGTGTCCATCAGCATCACATCACCACGGTAGCTGTAATAATCCCAGCACCATCACCACCTTTCTGCGCTATATCAAAATGTTGACATATCTATCTATATGATCAGTACACCCATTTAGATATATCATAATATATCAAATATTGACAAAGCAGCAATCTCATTAAGATTGGATCTTTTACTCCGACATGATACATCTATGCATGATAAGCTAAGAACTTCATACAGTCCCACACGAATTCTGCGGCTAGACTTACTAAATTCTGCTGTAAAAACATACCTTTTTCCCCCTAAAAAAATACTATAATCTAATTTTTCCAAAACTTGAATCCAAATCCGAAACGAAGAAGTTCAATAAACTGTCAACTTATCATAAAGTTATCATAAAGTTATCGTAAAAGACACACAATTATGATACAGCTTTATAAGTTGACAGTTTATGGAACGACTTCGTTTCAGATTTGGATTCAAGTTTTATCGTTTATGTCATCATAACACCACAAGAATGTTTACAAGTTAGAATTTATTGCCAATTTCGTTTTATTGTTGGATTCATATTTTGTATGTTTGAATCACATGTTATCTTGAAAATACTGAAAAATAGTGTATTGATAACAAATGATAAGTTTCTGCAATCTTGGAATTGCCAAACTCATCGGGGACTGATCAGAGAATCGGAAGAGAGGTATCGTATGTGAGTAAAAGATCCGATTTCAGAGAGATTGACAAAGCAGAGAAATGAGAGGGAAGCACTGTAACATATTAATGTTGAATTGAGTGTTGAGCATCTTAGAGTAACTGTACATGCAGCTTCCTTCATCTCTGACGCCGAAGACCCGGGTTCGATTCCCGACATGGGTACAACGTCTGAAGCCCATTTCTGGTGTCCCCCGCTGTGATATTGCTGGAATATTGCTAAAAGGGGCATAAAACCATACTCACTCACTCCTTCATCTCTGAATGACATACCCACCTGATCCCTGGCAACTCAACTAATCGGTGGTCGGGCTAGGTGATGGATGGATCTATGCTCGTATCAATCAATGGTTTGTCTGGTCCAGGCTCAATTATGTTCAGCCTTGAATATTGCCGAGTGCTGTGTTAGACAACAATCAAAGACTCTATGACTTGTATGAGTGAAAATGACAATCCCGGTAAATATAGAAATGCAAGTGCAATTACAGGGTTATCTGGAATGAGGTTTTACCTCCTTCGTGGTTCCTGTTTTTTTAATGTGGAAAGGACAAGTAGGATAAGGACCTTTTGTTGGACCACTGGAAAGGTCAAATAATAAAGTAAGGGAAAAGTAAAATATTGGAATGAAAATTATGATGTTCAAATGGCTGACAGCTACTACTTTTCTTCTTAGACTTGCAAGTGTTTGACTTCTGGCCTGATCAAGTACCTAAGAATTCCGAAGAGAGTCAAAATAGCATATTTTTACAACTTAAAAATCGAATCAATGTTTTCAGCAAGTGTGTGACGTAGGATAATTTTTGTTGCCAGATATAAGTGCACTGTTAGTATCCAGAGACTTGACTCACTGTTCTGACTGCAACTAAGTGGACAACTAGCTTAATTATTCATACATGTACATTAGGGAAAATTCTTGACAAGCAATATTTCAGAGCAGGTTCAAAAAGAAAATCTAGCTGAAGACACGTTTGTAGCAGCTATTTTTAGTAGTGAATTTGAAACGCTAATTACAAAAGACAAGAAAAAAGAAACAATATTATTGTTGTTCCATCTTTATATTGTTTTTATATTTTATTATGGATAATATTATTTACATCAGTAGTTTGAAAGGAACAATGTAGGATTTGATAATAGTTTATATGTATCTTGCAGACATGACAGTGATGCAAATTAATGTCATATGAACAAGAAATATTCGGATTGAAGATGTGCAATAATGATTGGCTTTTCCTCATGTTTTTCCTCTCCATGTCTGACAGTCATTCTGTGGTGTAAAACATAACATATCTTTTTGCACTTTGTGTAAGAATTGGTTAAGATACAGGAACAGGGAGACTGTTCATGTTGCCAGGGTTACAAGCCTAAGTGAGCCTATTTATGTCATGGCCTGCTTCTACGCCACCCGTCATCGTTTGTCAACATCACTTCCACTTCAACTGCAAGATCAGTGAAGCTGAATTATTAACATTACCGTATTGGACGTAATAAGCGCCCAGGGTGCTCTCAAAATTAGAAATAGGGTGCTCTTATTGGAATATTATTTTGGTGAAAAAAACAGAGTTGAAAGTTCGTAAATTTCGTGGTTTATGCTGACAACCTGAAATGTTTATATACGACATATATATTTTTCCAGGATTTAATTGCCCATAATTAAGGGGGCATATAACACAAGAGTGAGTATTGTACGCAAATAAATAAGTCTTGTGTACATTGATGGGAAGGGGTGCTAATTGGGATTGTTCACTGGCCAATATATTGGCAAATATCGCCGTGGGCGCTTATTAGAGCAGGGCACTTATTACATCGAATACGGTAATGTTAAGTCCATGGATACCACCACTGTTCAGGCAGAAACAGAAAAAATCTTTCCAATGTTAGGCTTAAAAAAATAAAAGATTCTCTGGCAATGGCTTTTGAAGATATAGTGCGGGCTGGTGGGCGGTGTTTTTTTAGAGAGGGGGGAGGGGTGTGTGTTCCGACTAGTATGTAACCAAATAAACAGTTGTTTAACCAAATAAACAGTTGTGTACAATCACCTTGAGAAAGGGGCTCCCTACATAAAGGCAATGCCTGAGAACCAAGACTATTATTTTTTTAGCCTCAAACATATATTCTTTATTAATACATGGAGCAAGATAGGGCCACTGATGAATCCAGGAAAATAGTGTTATTATTGTGAGGCTTAATGCATCCACCTATGAAAGACATGATAAAAACCTGTTTACTTATACAGTGGGTTTAGAAAAGAAAAGCCAGCTCCAATCTAAGCTTGTGCACTGGTATCTTCCTCAGGCAAGTGTGTCCACTAGCCTCTGTCAAAGCCTAGATTCTACCCTTGCCACATCAAGGACGCTTAGCTTGTCCCTGGCGCCACCTCGCGTAGATCACGAGTTGTGCCTCTTGTAATTAAAAATATCTAATCGATCAGATATTTCATCCCAGACACAAAACATTGGCAATCTTTGGGGGGTTTATAAGATGAAAAGACATATTCGTGTCAACAAAGACAGGCACTGGTAAATCACTTTTATATGAAGGCGTACCAGTCGTGGTTGTTGATTTTGTGAAATGTTCTCTGATTGGACTACCGATATGTGCGATAGTCCAATCATATTTAGCACAGGAAAGTGGGCTTGATGTGGCAAGGGTGGAAACAAGACTTTGATAAAAAGGCAAGTGGATGCTCTTGCCTCGGGAAGATGGTTCAGTCGTATAATGTGATGTTCAAATATTGATGCTGACAACTAGGTGAGATTCAGTATCATGCTATAGAAATTATGGGAGGTGCACTGAGAGTGCTTGACCATTCATCAAGCTATTGATACTATTATATATCAGGATACCCTCCATTCATTTCATAGTTGTGCCATGTTCATGATTTCTGTATACCATGTCCAGTTTGTATCATTTTGTATCATGTATCATGTATCATACTCTACTTTACAGGTACATACTCATAACACCACCTCATTTGTCTACATCCCTCCTTTGAGGTTCAGGTAAAATGTCAGGGGAACCGAGAACCTCCGTTTATTATCCCTCTTGTAATACTGAGGGAGGGAAATGTCAGGGGAACCGAGAACCTCCGTATGTTATCCCCCTTGTAATACTGAGGGAGGGAAGTGTCAGGGGAACCGAGAACCTCCGTATGTTATCCCCCTTGTAATACTGAGGGAGGGAAATGTCAGGGGAACCGAGAACCTCCGTATGTTATCCCCCTTGTAATACTGAGGGAGGGAAATGTCAGGGGAACCGAGAACCTCCATATGTTATCCCCCTTGTAATACTGAGGGAGGGAAATGTCAGGGGAACCGAGAACCTCCGTATGTTATCCCCCTTGTAATACTGAGGGAGGGAAATGTCAGGGGAACCGAGAACCTCCGTATATTATCCCCCTTGTAATACTGAGGGAGGGAAATGTCAGGGCAACCGAGAACCTCCGTATATTATCCCCCTTGTAATACTGAGGGAGGGAAATGTCAGGGGAACCGAGAACCTCCGTATATTATCCCCCTTGTAATACTGAGGGAGGGAAATGTCAGGAGAACCTAGAACCTCCGTATATTATCCCCCTTGTAATACTGAGGGAGGGAAATGTCAGGGGAACCGAGAACCTCCGTATATTATCCCCCTTGTAATACTGAGGGAGGGAAATGTCAGGAGAACCTAGAACCTCCGTATATTATCCCCCTTGTAATACTGAGGGAGGGAAATGTCAGGAGAACCTAGAACCTCCGTATATTATCCCCCTTGTAATACTGAGGGAGGGAAATGTCAGGGGAACCTAGAACCTCCGTATATTATCCCCCTTGTAATACTGAGGGAGGGAAATGTCAGGGGAATCGAGAACCTCCGTTTATTATCCCCCTTGTAATACTGAGGGAGGGAAATGTCAGGGGAACCGAGAACCTCCGTATGTTATCCCCCTTGTAATACTGAGGGAGGGAAATGTCAGGGGGAAACTTTCTATTTTTCATAAACTATACAACAGCGTTGACTATCTGGTACCATAATTATTCTAAAGCCTAGAAAATAATTATAAAAACCACCAAATTATATTTAATAAAAATGTGTAATTTAAAAGCATTGACTACAAATATAAATCTTAAGTACTGTATAGTTAACCTTAAATTCACAGCATTTATATTTTTTACAGCTACCTTTTTCTTGTTTTTCTAAATGTCCAAAATAATCAGGTGGGTCGTGTTAGCATCAATCTAGTAAACACGGTGTTATATACTTACCCAAACATGGAATAAGTCACTATTCATATGGTCCTACTTTTTGTAGTCAATATTGTGATGACCTTTTGATCATCTACACAAGGTTACCGTATTCAATGTAATTTATTTGCGTATAATACACATTCATGTGTTATATGCACCCTTAATTATGGGCAATAAAATTCTTGAAAAATATATCTGTCATATATAAACATTTCAGGCTGTCAGCATAAACCATGAAATTTATCTTTCAACTGTTTTTTCTCACCAAAATGATATTCTAATAAGAGCCCTCATTTCTATTTTTGAGAGCGCCCTGGGCGCTTATTACATCAAATATGGTAGTTTGTTTTACTGTGTATTCATGTATAACAGAATTCATAATCAAATGCATACCGATGACATTTCCATAAGATATTATCCATTTATCTTACCAAACGTGAACTAATTGCATTTTATTGGTCAGCGATGTTTTGGTACATTTCCAAGTAATAAGAGGACAATTTCAAAACCTCAAAAATTAATAATCGACAAAAGACATGCAGGTTTATTGAAACTCTATCTGATCAGCAGTTAACATAGTTTGAGGGAGCCAAGATTCCATATACTACATAGTATTAACTGTTTATACAAAGTGTTTATATAATTAGAATAATTATGGCACTGTTGCCCCTCCAGTGTGATGTGACCCCCACTGACCCTCATCATGTCCTCCTAGGTGCATCTTCATGAGGCAAGGGAGTAAACTATGAAAGTCCAGTTTCCACCCTTGCTGACCTAGGCTGGAATTTCGGAGTTCTATTTGGCTGGACTAGTGAGTCAATCCATATTCCAATCAAAATCACGGAACGAAATCCACAGTCAGTTAGTAAACATTAAGACTACTGCTGTCCATATTTCGGTCAATTGCATGATTTGCAAAGCAAGTCCACTGGACATCGGCATGATATTTTCAATATCTTTTCATGATTTTGATCAAGGTGCTCAAGTGGTTTGATGCACTTCTCAAATAGATCTTGATTATCGATCAGATCTTCTTGACTTGCCTTCGCCATTTGGTTTGAAGCAAACGCAGGTGATATGAGACATGGAATCTGATTGGTCAATAGGAGGGAAATGGAAGGGACATATCTCGTAACAGCCATTGGTTGCGCCACAATTGAGCTACGAAATTCCAGCCTAGTTCGGCAAGATTTGAAACTGGACTTTATAGTCAGTTACCTCCATTGCCTCGCGAAGATGTATTCTACCCGAGTGTTTTACCCGAGTATTCTACCCGAGTGTTCTACCCGAGTGTTCTACGTGTGTGTTCTACCTGTGTGTTTTACCTATGCACAGTGTCTGCACTGCTCAGTGTCTCCAAGGTTTATCTTCAACTTTATCATAATACTCTAATGTTTTGCATGATGTTTTTTTTTATATAATCTGTATAATATTTATACAATGGATTTTGTGAACTTACTGGATTATGACACTGTTCAAACATGTGGTATGAGAAGGTTATTGACCTTGTCTCTTCTTCTGGAAGGAAGAAAGTGTTTGAATGTGATGAGAATGTGTTCATTTGACTGAGAATTTGTATTTTTGCTCTTTTCAACACTTGCATGTTTTAAACTTTCATCAACACCAAATGCAGATTGAGGCTCTAATGTGTCACACGAGCTGATATGAGCGTTCTGGAGGTATTATCGTAGTCGACGTAATAAGCGCCAAGCTCTAATAAGTGCCCTAGGCGACATTTGCTAATATTTTGGCTGGTGAACAATCAGCACCCCTTCCGATTGATCAATGTACACAAGACTTATTTATTCGTGTATAATGCGTACTCGTGTGTTATATGCACCCTTAATTATGGGCAAATAAATTCTGGAAAAATATATCTGTCGTACATTAACACTTCAGGCTGTCTGCACAAACCACGAAATTTATCTTTCAACTCTTGTTTTTTTTTCACCAAAATAATATTCTGATAAGAGCCCCCTATTTCTAATTTTTAGACAACCTGGGCGCTTATTACGTCAAATATGGTATTCTTTAATTTGAAAACGGGTAAACCTTTAACCCAAACTGGTTTTCTTAGAAGACGTAAATGGTGATTGTACAAACATGTCAGTCACAGGCTGGTTATAAATTCAAACTAATAATAGCCAGAAAAAAATGGTTGACAGTCATAGTCTATTTTAAAAAAGGGCGGTTGTGTAGCCTAGTGGTTAAAGTGTTTGCTCGTCACACCGAAGACCCGGGTTCAATTCCCACCATGGGTACAATGTGTGAAGCCCATTTCTGGTGTCCGCTGCCGTGACATTGCTGGAATATTGCTAAAAGCGGCGTAAAACCATACTCACTCACTCACTCACTCACTCACTGTGTGGAACAACATCTTGGCTGCTTCTGAGACCTATTCCAGACAGGATCAACTCATTGATAGTTTTCAGAGAGGCCTTGGGGTCTACCCATGTGTTTTGCAAGGTTTGGATACACATTGCACAAAGCATCTGACCATTATCATATTGCTGAATTTTTGCTCACGAGACTGTCAAATTTGTTGTCCTAAGTTGTAAATCTGAGGCAAGCAATTTGAATATCAAAAGCACTTGTGGGATTTAGGAAAGGAGATCTTAAATTTTGCTAAAGCAAGCTACCAAAAAAGTTTGTTTGTTATTGTTTTTTCACATCCAATGAGAGTTGCCAGCAAGCTAGTAGACAGCAGCCAGTGATCAATGTTGATATTTCAGTGGCATTATAGAAACTGCAGCAAGGGAGGATCCACCATTTTTAAGAGGGAGGGGTCCAAAATATCAAAATCCTCTCTCAGTGGAGGGGGGGATTGTCCACAACAAACTACATTTGGTTTTCAAAAGGGATCTGTCTCAGTGCAGGGTTAGAACTTACAGCATGCCCACCTGCAAGCCTGGGGCTAGTACTCATTTGTCCTGCCTGCTACAAATTTTTCAAAATTGCCTGTTGTTTTATCATTACAAGGGCATTTTATGTTTACCCAGACTACTTAAGCTTTTGATTTTTGTTCATGTTCTAACCCTGGGTGCCGTTGTACAAAACAACCTTTGCGCTACGTAAATCTGTGTTAATGTATGGGAGTTACGATCACCTATGCGCTACGACTGTCGTAAGTCTGTGTTAATGTATGGGAGTTACGATCACCTTAATGCTACGACTGTTGTAAGTCTGTGTTAATGTATGAGAGTTACGATCACCTTAATGCTACGACTGTCGTAAGTCTGTGTTAATGTATGGGAGTTACAATCACCTTAGTGCTACGACTGTCGTAAGTCTGTGTTAATGTATGAGAGTTACGATCACCTTAATGCTACGACTGTCGTAAGTCTGTGTTAATGTATGGGAGTTACGATCACCTTAGTGCTACGACTGTCATAAGTCTGTGTTAATGTATGAGAGTTACGATCACCTTAGTGCTACGACTGTCGTAAGTCTGTGTTAATGTATGAGAGTTACGATCACCTTAGTGCTACGACTGTTGAAGTCTGTGTTAATGTATGGGAGTTACGATCACCTTAATGCTACGACTGTCGTAAGTCTGTGTTAATGTATGAGAGTTACGATCACCTTAATGCTACGACTGTCGTAAGTCTGTGTTAATGTATGGGAGTTACGATCCCCTTGGCTGTAAGATCGCTTTCTACAACGGCACCCTGAGCTGTCATGTCAATGAAGACAGAGTTTACATGGATTTTGACTTTGTTCTTTTAATGTGATAAACGTACAAACCTCTTTACCAAAATATTGCATTGAGAGACTAAAGAAGTTGGTATCTATTAGTCAACTGTCTTCATTGGTGATGTTGATATTTTGGGCAAACCAGTTTCTCTTTTTTCATGACAAAGGGGTTGTACCCTTCACAGTAAGGCATTGTTTACTTTACTTACTTGATTTTTGGGGCGGTCGGGTAGCCTAGTGGTTAAAGTGTTCGCTCGACACGCCGAAGACCCGGATTTGATTCCCGACATGGGTACAATGTGTGAAGCCCATTTCTGGTGTCCCCCGCCGTGATATTGCTGGAATATTGCTAAAAGCAGCGTAAAGCCATACTCACTCACCCGATGTATCATTTTGAACAATGTTCCTTTCTTGATCTGTCAGAATCCTTTTGTGCTCTTGGTCTAATATCAGCACTTTGCTTCTCTCAACCCATTGTTATTTCCAGGGTCCCATTAATTTGATTCATCAGGTTTAACTGTATTTAGAGAACATGCATACATTTTACAAAAAAATTATTTAAAATGCGTCTTTGTTTATGTCATTGAAATTCACTTTGTGTGAAATATATGACTGCGTATTTATTCATATATGGCACTTTGAAGTGTAACCATGGTAACAGGAAGACACAGGCTGTTTATGAAAGGTAAGGTCAAACATTGAAAGAAGGTTGAAAATTTTCTTCTCAGAATATTTTTGGATGAACTTATTTGCGAATGCCTTATGAAATAATGGCTTCGCACAAATGTTAGTTATAAGCCTCAGCAACAGTTTCTTGGTTGTTAACCTGGCGCTTAATAAGCAGCTTGGGTTGTATACTCCCCAGGGAGCTGAGAATGATTCTTGAGTGCTCACTGATCCAGTGACCGGGGTAATAATAGCGCTTTGAGCATGCCCCGGAGTGGTGTGGAAATATGTGCAATATAAATAGCCTATCATTTCCTGAAACTTCATAATACAGATGAGTAACAAGAGGTTATTTTCCTGTGAGCTGATTTGTACTTCATTTTACTGGACATAGTAATGATAAGCTATGGAACTGACAAAACAGACTAAAATAGTTCAAAATATGTTTTACAAATACCATGTAGAATGGTAATATGATATTAGAGGTGGGAAATGTCACAGTTTTGTTATTTTAAAGTTATAACATTTGTTTTTAATAAGGGCATCCAATGCCCAGGTCCTATCCTAGCCTTGAAGGCAAACGTGTTCGGCAAGAGAATTGTCATGTGTGTTTTGGGTGATCCTATGAACCGAAGAGTTGACCACGATAAACAGCAAATGAACTACAGCATTGACAAGAAGTGTACATACAATTCCTGCATATTGCGTGTGCTTTGAGTTCGAATGATCTTTGCTGAATATCCTGCATAACGTCATGAAAGCTATACTTCTTAAGGCTTTTTTCTCATAATCTAAACAGTGCCATATTTTGATGGTATCTTAAGTGATGTGTTAATGCTTTAGCCTGCTTATGTCATGCCTTTGAGCTTGTGAACAGCCGTTGAAGCAGGTTTGTTACATATATAGTGTTCAAATTTTACAATAACATTGTCACAAACGCAGTGAATTCTGGGGAGTTTTTGTCTAACTACTTATCATTGTGCTTATGAATGACGTAATGTCACGTTGTGCTTCAGTATTTTTTCGTAAGCTTTGTTATATATCAGTGTTTTGTTTGACCATTTATGCATATAACAAAACTCTATTGTCAATTTATATATGCCTTTTCTATGTTGTTAAACAATAAATTATTACTGATTAAACTGTCAGATGTTTTCTTTAAGAGCTTGAGATGCTCAAGGCCATAGTCAGCCTTTTGCAATGAACTGTCAAGCATTCCTAGGCAACCGTTGTCACGGCAACAGGGTTGGAATGTGGGAGGAAGACCCTGAGTAAGAGATTCACCCAATCTGTCGAAGAGGTGGATGGGATTGGGGATCTAGAATATGGCACAAGTGACTAAGCAAGTTCCCAATGTAAAGGGGCGGTTGGGTAGCCTAATGGTTAAAGCGTTTGTGCTCGTCACGCCGAAGACCCGGGTTCGATTCCTGACATGGGTACAATGTGTGAAGCCCATTTCTGGTGTCCCCCGCCGTGATATTGCTGGAATATTGCTAAAAGCGGCGTAAAACCATACTCACTCACTCACTCCCAATGTAAATTTTTGCCCCCGCCCCTCTTTGAGTGAGTGAGTGAGTATGGTTTTACGCCCCTTTTCGCAATATTCTAGCAATATCAGGGCGGGGGACTCCAGAAATGGTCTTCACACATTGTACCCATGTCTTCGGCGTGACGAGCGAAAGCTTTAACCACTAGGCTACCCGATCCCCTCAAATTATCAATTGGTCACTCACGCCACATACACATATTCTTCACATACTCACTGCAATATCGTATCAATGATCCAACAATTACACTACCGGATCCCGAGGTCAGACTTGCTGACTTGGTTGATGCATGCCATCGTATCCCAATTGGATCGATGCTCATGATATCAATCACTGGATTGTCTGGCCCTGACTTGCTTATTAACAGACTGCCATCATATAGCTGGAATATTGCTGAGTGTGGCGTTAAAAAACAAACAAAACTTTCAAGTATGGATAAGATACCTTGCTGTTTGATTCTGATACTGTCTGTGTCTAGAATTATCAAACTTATTGAAGCGTACGTAAAATGTATTTTAATAAAACAAATTGCAAAAGAAACAAATCGTTTTGTTTCTAAGTCAGAAATACCTGAGTATTCACATACTAAAAGTCTTAAGAAATCTTAGGTGGGGAACATTTTCAAAATTAAGATTAATTATGAACATACCAATACTTAAATTTTTTTCATGAACTGTTTTTTTATTTTTTAAAGACATATCTTGAAACTTTATATTTTTAAGCAATATATCTTGTGAAAGGTTATAATTTTATCTTTATTTTGATATAAATCTGAAAATGTTAATTCAAAACAGGAAACAAATATTTTAGATTTATATGCATTTTTTATCCATTTTGACATGGACGGATTTATAAGTGAGAATTGTTTTACGCCCATTTTAGCAAACTTCCAGCAATATCCCGGTGGTGCACACCCTAAATGGGCTTCTCACGTTGTAGCGATGTGGGGAATGGAACCTGGGTCTTCCGTGTGAAGAGCGGACACTTTAACCACTGGGCTACCCCACCGCCCCGTATACGAGTTTGAGTAGGTGAGAGTAAGTTGGGTTTAAAGCATCTTTCAACAGTATTCCAGTTATATCACGACGTGTCAGTTTAATGAAGGAGGAAAGCCCGAAGTGACGCAGGTTACAGACGTTTACCACTTAAGCGAAAAACCACGAGCACGGGTATGGTGCTGACAAATCTAGAAACATAATCGGGGCGAACCGGGAATCCAACTAAAAAATCATAGGTTCCTGGCGTGCCCAAGGGACGCAAGTATGCACAGCGAATTTCGGCGCCTCAGACGACTGGGCTACCCGTGCCCCTAGACACGGTAATGTCCATCACAGTCAGTCAGTGAGTTGATGTTGTTTTACACCGCAACCAGCAGTGTTCCAGTTGCGTCACGGCGGGCTGCAAATAATCGAGTGTAGACAGGCAAATATACGGAACCCTTTTCGGGCCATTTGTTTTTTATTTTGTACTTGAAATTTCAAGATAGCAAGTTGAAATTTCAAGATACATAAGTTGAAATTTCAAGATGTTATGTTGAAATTTCAAGATACTAAGTTGAAATTTCAATATACATACTAAGTTGAAATTAAAAGATAATGATCTTGATATTTCAACTTAGCATCTTGAATTTCAACATAAATTTCAAGATACAAAGGGGCGGTCGGGTAGCCTAGTGGTTAAACCTTTCGCTCGTCACGCCGAAGACCCGGGTTCGATTCCCGACATGGGTACAATGTGTGAAGCCCATTTCTGGTGTCCCCCTCCGTGATATTGCTGGAATATTGCTAAAAGCGGCGTAAAACCATACTCACTCACCCACTCAAGATACAAAGTTGAAATTTCATGTTATTATCTTAAAATTTCAACTTAGTATCTTGAAATTTCAAGAAAAAAAGAAAAGAAACCAATGGCCCTAAAAGGCTTCCGTAAAAATATGCGATTGACGCCAATTTGACGACATGAGCAACGATTAACGCAGTACATTAACACTCTCTTCACTGTGCTTTGCATTAATATTTTGTCGGCACATATTATGACGTGGGTGGCACGGCGTTTTAAAAGGAGAGAGCTTAAAATAATATAGCAGCTCCATATGTTAAAACTGGCATAACCAGCAAAGTTAGTAAAAACATTGTAGGGTATACCACCCACTGCCTTACAAGTGCTATTAAAAGACCGAGTGCTCTACTTGCTGACTGAACCCTAGCCCCAGGTGTGGTACTGTAATCTCAATGCTCTTGTAACAGTAGGCCGAGATATGTATATCTATCAGCTGTATTTAACACAGTATTGCCACAAGTAAATACTTGACAAGGTGGAGGTATAGCATGAGTAATGCACTACATCAGATTTGTCCCCATAAAGTTGCATATTATTCTTTAGGCCCTCAAGCACGGTTGGGAGACACGACTCCGTTTCCGTCAAAAGAACTACATTGTGTACATGTGCCAGCATATAATAAAACTCATATGTACGCTCCGTTCACTCTTACTCCAGTATCTAATTCCTGAAGTGCAAGGGTTAAGTTGTTTATAAACAGGCTGAATAGGAGGGGCGATAAAGGGCATCCTTGTTTTACACCATACTTGACACTGAGAAAACCAGTCTGTTGTAAAACCATCAACTCTTTCACAACTTCAAACATTAAAATATATATAGTGTAGCGCTTTCCACATTTTACCTCTAACCCCCAGTTCACTAAATCTGTGCCATAATATACGTCAATCCACTGAATCGTACTCTTTCCGAAAATCGATGCACTACCAGCTGTCCCACGGGATTAAATAGTAACCACAGACATATATTGTATCGATAATAATGAAATATATATCGTGCATCGTGTATAAGCACATTCAGGAATATGCCCAGCAACCTTTACAAGGAATATCAGTTGTATTCACAGAGTGCCTATAAATTCAGACGACATAATATATAGACGGGCATGCATACATGCCTACAGCAGGCGACGTATGACTAATGCTGAGCTTCCTATATGTGGTGATGAATGATATCCGCGTCGCAAACACTACACACATTCAGCATGTGATAAGTGTGAGATTTATCATCGCAGTGGCCTGTCTCTTATACAGTGTCCATATATCACAGAGCAGCATATGCCATGACGGATATACCAGAATTACCAGCCTGGCACTTTAACATAAGATAAGATATTGATGATACAATAAGAGCCCTCAACGTGCTAAAATATCAAAACATATTAAACATAGTGGTTAATAATATTTGCAGATACAGCACTGTTTGTTTGTTTGTAACGCCGCACTCAGCAATATTCCAGCTATATGACGGCGGTTTTTAAATAATCAAGTCTGGACCAGACAATTCAGCGATTGATATCATGATCATCGATCTACGCAACTGTGATACGATGACATGCATCAACCAAGTTAGCGAGCCTGACCACCCGATCCCGTTAGTAGCCTCTTGCGACAAGCAGAGTCGCCTTTTACAGAAAGCATGGGTTGCTGAAGACCTATTCTCTTCCTGGATATTCACGGGTCAATATTTCTCTGTAGTTATATGAACTGTATATATCGTATATTACATGAGCCACACTAGACTAACGCTTAGTCTCTGAAAATATATAGTTTTGATAGAAACAAATAACTAAATTTAAATTCAAAGGAGCCCCAGTGCCTGCCCCTGGGCAAAATCTAGACTTGCTTTATCTAGGCCCATAACATTGCAGTAACGGCTGGACGACGAGGAAAATAATATGGTTCAGTGAGTGAGTATAGGTTTACGTCGTTTTTAGCAATATTCCAGCAATATCACGGCGGGGGAAACCAGAAATGGGCTTCACACATTGTACCTATGTCGGGAATCGAACCCGGGTCTTCAGCGTGACGAGTAAACACTTTAACCACTAGGCTACACAAGCGCCCTTATTAAAAATAGAATATGACTGTCAACCAGTTTTTTCTGTCTATTACTTGTTTGAATTTACAACCAGCCTGTGTCTGACATGTTTGTCCTTCGCCGTGACGAGATACCGCTTTAACCACTCGGCTACCCCACCACCTCTAAAATGATTCAGGGACAGTGAAGAAGAAGAAGAAGAAGAAGAAGAAGAAGAAGATTTTATTAACGTCTCACTTGTATACCACATTTTTGTCAAAACAAATTAAAAATAAAGTTACATTAAAGTTGTATACAACAAATCGCACAGCGATTTATGAGAGACGGTACATTGTTAACAGGCACATAATAAAAAAAATAGCAAAAGCTAAATATTAAAATATACACACATTTATATACAATACAATGTGGCATATATGAGAAACACAAATAATCCTCCTATTCGTTTTGCCAAGTATAAACAAAGCATTATTACGTAAACATCCCTATGAGGTTGTGTACCGTTTGTACCTCTGCAGAACAGAAGGGGCGATATCTGTCACCTCCAGCCCGTACAGGCAGCCCGTGCATCACCGACATGTTTGACCTCTCCCCTCACATTGTTCATTTATCAACGCTCGTGTTGGACAAATCACCACTTGTCCCTAATTTACTTCCCATCCACTTCACATCACTGTAACAAGCCCGCTGTCGGAGTTTAATTGCAGAGCCGTTGTCTAACATTGTCATTCATTATCTTACAGCGGACACCGTGCTACGCATGGCAACAGTGATAAATGTACCACCCCTTATGGATACGCGAGCTTTAGAAACGCACTTATTGGTGCTTTGATATGATTGGGTATTTCTGAATACGGATCGTGTGTTCTCTCTAGTTTATATAGTCAGACGAAGCAGAAAACAGATAAACACATCTACTGTCTGGTTGAAAACACTTCCGACCTCGAACTGTTTATTTCCTGAGGTTTTCACATTGTGGAGTTCTGTTTAAATATTGTATGATATTCAACAGCGATGGTTCGAGAAGAGCTCCTTGTATTCATCGTTGGATTTACGGTAAGTGCCTTTTTGAAAGCTATGTTGACCTAACTTAAATGCAGACAAAGAAAAGACGATGATTACAAACACATTTAAAAGAAAACAATGAAAGCAAATTGTTTTTGAAAACAACGAATATTATGTATCAACAATTGTTTTTTATGACTGTACAGTAATAGCTTGGTTTATTGTGACCTGCTTTGTTGAACGAGACGAGACGAGTTTGGGCTGTTTTTTTAAAGAAAGAAACGACACGTGGGAGTATTTCAGCGGTTTATTGTACGATAAACAACGACCACAAGTCGTCTATTTCTTCTATGAGATATCAACATTATGTTTTTGTTTGTTTGTTTGTTGTCTAACGCCGCACTCAACAATATATACCAGCTATATTGCGGCGGTCTGTAAATAATCGAGTTTGGACCAGACAATCCAGTGATTGGCATCATTAGCATCGATCCACCCAATTTGGACACGATAACATGTATCAACCAAGTCAGCGAGCCTGACTACCCGATCCCGTTTGTCGCCTCTTACGACAAGCATGATCGCCTTTTACGGCAAGCATGAGTTGCTGAAGACCTATTCTAACCCGGATCTACACGGGTTCAACACTATATATGTACGGCCTCATTAAGGATGATGATAAAATTTACACGGTTTAAAAACATATACCCGTATTTAAATAATGATTACTCCCTCAATAGAATTCGACCTCGACAATGCGGACAAGTCCATTTTATGCACAGATGGGGATTTCCCGCATATTCTCACAATCCTCATGTCGATTACCTGGACCTTTTCTTCGTTTTCTCCTGATACCGATTGCCATATCTCTCCCGCTTTCGGATGCAATCGTTCGGCCACTGCGTTCATCTGCGTTTCCCAGCTACATCTATGACGAACCACTCACTAGACACTCTAAAAAGTAACGTCGTCCAATATGCGAAGTCATCAAGTTGCGAGCACATGTTCGAATCACAAGAAATTACGTCATGATAGAACAATGTGTTATCGCGAATTCTATCGCTAAAGCGCTCGGTTCAAAATTAAAATAAAGAGGTATCTACTCTACAGTGGGACTACATCAAATTTCTAACACAGTAAGTTTATCTCCTAAATAAACCACACTTCGCTCGTCATTGTTCTTATCGATATATCGCGTAACTATCTTATATTAAAGAAATATAGGATGAGTGGGAGTTGTTTATTTCTTATAAGAGATATCAACATTTTGTACAGCCTTTTAAGTATGTCAGTCAATTGTACAAGCTTTAAACACATTTAAATAATGATGACTCCCCGAATACAAAATGACCTTGGCAATGTCGGACAACTCCATTTTATGTACAGGGGGTTTGGTATTCTCACAATGTTCACGTCGATTATCTGCAGCTTTTCTCCCAATACCGATTGTCAGATTTCTCCCACTATTGGGTGCGATCGTTCGGCCATTGCGTTCATCTGCGTTGTCCAGCTACATCTATGGGGAACAACTCAATAGACACGCCCCTCTTAAAAATAACGTCGTCCTAGTTACGACGTCGTCACGTTGCGAGCGCATGTTCGAAATCTCCAGAAATGACTTCATGAAAGAACAATATTTTATCGTGAAATAAATCACGCTTCGTTCTTCATTGTTCTTAGTGATTTATCGCGCTTTATCTTGTACATTAGACATAGAGGAGAATTTCAGTGACCGCAGAACCTTCTATTCAATACATCGGTACTTGATAATCATGTAGTTAGTTACCCTTGAAGAACCGGGGTAGAATTGGTCTTTAGCAACCCATGCTTGTCGTAAGAGGCGAAAAACGGGATCGGGTAGTCAGGCTCACTGACTTGGTTGATGCATGTCATCAATCCCAATTGTGTGGATCGATGCTCATGATATTAATCACTGGATTGTCTGGTCCAGACTAGATTATTTACAGACCGCCGTCATATAGCTGGATTATTGCTGAGTGCGGCGTTAAACAACAAACCAAACCAAAAATGCCTAACAGGCGACTTTGTTTGTCCTAAAAGGCGCTTCTTACGACAAGCATGGGTTGCTGAAAACCCATTCTAATCTGGATATTCACAGAATGAAGATTCTAATGTGGAGGGGCGGTCGGGTAGCCTAGTGGTTAAAGCGTTCGCTCGTCACGCTGAAGACCCGGGTTCGATTCCCGACATGGGTACAATGTGTGAAGCCCATTTTTGGTGTCCCCCGCCCTGAGATTGCTGGAATATTGCTAGAAGCGACGTAAAACCACACAAAACTCACTCACTTACTCACTCACTCACTCACTCACTCTAATGTTGATCTTCACCAGTCGCTCAGATTGTCATCAAATGGTTGATTTTTAAACACTGGTGAAGGACAATGTAAACTTACAGCATCCTCTCCCAATCAGGATGTTGAACGTACAATAATGAAAACGTGGACCTTGACGTTGACTGGAAGCGTTTGAAGCTGTAAACAGTTACTTTAAGGATGCTTAACAAGTCAATTATACTGACACGTGGAGCTCACATTCAGAATGGATATGTCACTTCCAGTAAATCGAGTGGATGCTTGTGTTTGAAGGAGAATGATGGTCACTCTGTGGCTTGTCATCCCTCCACAACTTTCACAATCAACGGTTCATTAAGTGACCCTTGACCTTTGACCTCGTGCGCGATCAGGAGACAGTTAACATCGAGGTGAAGTGTTAAGAATTTCCAAGTAATCTTGTGTCTAGTTTCATTTTCTCTAGTACATTTGGAGAATTGGTGTCACGCGGCAATAGGGTTTCGCGAATTATTAATTTAACTGAATTACTAGATGAAGGAAATTTAATTTCATTTGTGATTTAAGAATTATTGTGAATAAAAAGCAAAAATAGTGCCAAGTAGAATTACATGAATTAATATGATATATTGAAGGTTAATTTAACTCTGAGTTTTTTTTGTTTTGTTACAATATTATTTTTTTCATTTGTTATAAAATATGGCACCGATTTCCTGAGAAGGACTGTAATCCTTATAACGAGAGCCATGGGAGAGAATCACAAGTGTTGGTCCAACTGCCCCTATTCAGGACCCGTGAAGATCCGAGGTAGAATAGGTCTTCAGCAATCGTTCAGCAATATTGCAGCTATATGACGGCGGTCTGTAAATAATCGAGTCTGGACCAGACAACCCAGTGATTGACATCATGAGCATCAATCCACGCAATGGGATACATGACATGCATCAACCAAGTTAGCGAGCCTGACCACCCGATCCCGTTTTTCGCCTTTTACGACAAGCATAGTCGCCTTTTACGGCAAGCATGGGTTGCTGAAGACCTATTCTACCCCGGATCTCCACAGGTCGGGAGGGTATTGACAAAATGTAAGGGTGGGCACAAGACAGACAGACAACCACCACATTCAGCAACTGCCTTTGCTTTTATATTACATTTTCATTTAAGTTATGTTAATGTAGGATAATTAAAAAATTCCATGAACGTTTTAGTTTCCGTATAGAAGTCCGAGTTTTGCGTTTGGAAAATGCCAGCAGTTTTTTGTTTTTCGGCGTTTTTGAAAAATAAAAACAAGGCATATCATTAAACACTTACACGTGTTATTACGCTGGCAAATAACTCAGTATTAATAACCTTTCGTAACTTGACAAGGTAGACACAATTTTATGGATAACAACTTGTTTAATATTAAAGAAGTTGTTATCCATAAAATTGTGTCCACCTTTGTCATCCGTCAACTTTTAGGTAATGCTTATCAAACAATTTCTTTCGTAACTTTAATTGCAGCTTTCAATAGGGAAATGCCCCAATTATCCTCATTTTAGCCGTTAGCATCCGTTGACTCTCACTTAAAAACGTCAAGCGTTTTAAACTAACTAGATTTCGATAAAATGTTTCGAGTTATCTCTGATCCATGTCACAAAACTAGAGCAACTATAGTATTTTTAACATCTCGATTCACTTTGGCGATATAAAAAAAATTCCCCCAAATCGCAGTACGGTGAAATTCACAGTGCAACAAAGGGAGACAACTCAACAGTTTTTGGTCACATACAATATGATTCTTCAATAATTGATTCCTTTATATAATTAGTGACAGATTTCTAAGTAAAAAAATGCTTTGAGAACAAAATACAACTCCTTACAATCGTGCACAGTTTTATATATTTGCGGGGCGGTCGGGTAGCCTAGTGGTTAAAGCGTTCGCTCCTCACGCAGAAGACCAGGGTTTGATTCCCGACATGGGGTACTTTGTGTGAAGCCAATTTCTGGTGTCCCCCGCCGTGATATTGCTGGAATATTGCCAAACACGGCGTAAAACCATACTCACTCACTCACTCACTCATATATTTGCAGGGAAAGACAAAAGGACAGCTGCAAAATGCAGACCGCGCAATATGTTCACTTTCTAGTAATTATGATAGTATTTAAATATCATAACTGTTCTAGGCCATCGCCTGTCTACTCGTTTATATAAGACATGAACCTAGTCTATTATTGCACGTCATTTTGTAAGTTACGTGTACATATAGTAACTGACTTACATATATATTAACCTGCAGAAGCAATCACTGTTTATGTATGTATGTATGTATGTGTGTGTGTGTGTGTGTGTGTGTGTGTGTGTGTGTGTGTGCATGACTGCCTGTATGTATGTATACACACACACATCAACGCATATAAGCGTTAAACGATACCATCGTGTATCGTTAACGAGAATGTATGTCCTGAAATCACATCAGCTTTTAAGCTTTCTGTTTCCTAAAAAATCTTCACGGAATTGGGGGAACGAGACGCAAAGTAGAACTTTCGAGCTTTCTATTTTAAAAACAAACAAACTGTGTACAGAAGTGAGAAGTTAGAAGCGGTGTTGAGCTTTAAAGCCTTTCATCTTTCAAAAATTATGTTTGAAAGATAAATTTTCAACTGTTACCCGGATCGATCGTAACTCTCATACTTAACATAGATTTACGGCAAACGTAGAGTTACGATCGCTTTATGGAACGGGGCCCTGATCCTAATGTGATATTTTCGTTTTTGAATTTTTCGAGCTCTCGGATATTTAGAATTGGAAACACACAGCGAGATGAAGATCGGTACCATACACATGCAAGTGGGGTCATTTGTTCTTGCTTATTTGGAGATTTATCGCCCTATTCTTCAAATCTATAGCTTTATTTGATCTAGTAGCATCAAACAAACATGGCAGATATGTGTCCGGTATAATGCATGTGTATCGGAAAGGTGATTCAGTAAAATATATTTAGGAAGCACTTTTTTTTATATTGGACGTTTACTAGATTTAGTTTCCTTTTCTGATTTGCGAAAGGCCTATTCGGGGAATCCAAATTATACTGTGTGTGTCTTTCTGACATCAGGGGAAGTCTCCTTGTAGTAACCAAGAGTTGTGTGAACTGATATATGAAAATAAACGTGTCTCTCTCTCTCTCACACACACACACGCACACACAAACTAAAAATAAAAAAAACACAAAGAAAACAATGGAACTAAGACTCAACTAAAAGGGTATTAGCTTTAGCTTCCTATCGCCCAAATCGACCCCGTCATTTTCCACTACTCTCAATAAAATATGACGTGGGTACAAATTATCGACAAATGTCAACACAAGGAACTCCTTCAGAATACAGTAAATAATATATACAGAATAAACTCCATTACTGTGCATAATAATGAAAAATAATGAATCGAAAAAATAATATAGAGGATATTTCATGTTTCGAGTGAAATATCATCTTTCTCTTATCGTAGTTTCGTGAAAAGCGACTATGCTTGTCGTAAGAGGCGACTATAACGGGATCGGGTGGTGAGGCTCGCGGATATGGTTGATGCATGTCATCGTATCCCAATTGCGTAGATCGATGATCATGATATAAATCGCTGGATTGTCTGGTCCAGACTCGAATATTCACAGATCGCCGTCATATAGCTGGAATATTGCTCAGTACGGCGTGAAACAACATGAAATTAAATGACTATAGGTAGCGCCTTTAGCGCACCATTTGTCAGCGCCATGACATCAAATAACCACCATCTCGCGAGATCAGAGGTGTGTTCAGGGGGACGGGCGATCGCGTGAGCCTCCAGCAAGGAAACATGATGAGTCCTTCCGGATCGGAAGGCGCGGACTCGCTCTCACGGCTCGCTTCCATATTTAAACACATCTGTGACGTCATTCTATTGTTTGAACGCTCCATTATTTTTCAGGAATGGAGAGTTGCTTGTCAACTGTACATTATCTTGAAGCAGCATTTGAATTTTTCAAATATTTTCAACTACAGAATATTTTGTCAAAGTGTAAAAGTAGGGATGAGTTTTAAGTAGGGAAATATCCTCGTAACTCTCCATTCCTTAAAAATACTGGGCCTCGGCCCTTGCGGGGCCTCTGCTCCATTATTTTTAAGGAATGGAGAGTTACTCGGACATTCCCCTCTACATAGCGTCGCCGGGGATCAAAATGGCCATAGCTACAAGTGTTAAAGGTTCACACATTTAACTAGCACGCAATCAAGGAATAAAAAGGAATATCACAAATGTGCGCATAATTATTTGAAAATTCATATCTCAATTATGATCTGCCACCAAATTATTCCTTCTGCAAAGTTTTAAATCTTAAAAATGCATGTACTGTCGTTTCCAAACACGTAATATTTTTATGCCATTGCAAATAGTATTATTAATAAATATTTGCAACTATTTCATCTCAGTAAATCCCACGTTACACTATCAAAAAAATTGATAAAAAACTTTCTTGGTCCATGTTGGGCTGTTCACACTCATCAAAGTTTTTGACAGGCCGTCAAAGTTTTGGTAGGAATTATCTTGCCAAGGTGGATGCTACTGACGAAGAATTGCTTGCAGTTGTCATATGTATTTTGTGTACCGCCATGTTGAGAAGGCGGCGTCGGGGTAGGCAAAGGCATATTTGGTCCCGAGAATGGCTGCTCGTTGTTGAAACAAATCAATTAATTCTTCCAGCATCTCGTCAGTCCAAAATAGTTGACTCATTTTGAATTGACTCTATGCACTTCCGGTTGAAAAGGGGTATATGCTCTTGCAGTCTGATTGGCTAAATTAAATCAACGTCATTAAACTTTGATCAAAGTTTGACGAGAAGTAGGATCGGTCTCTATTCCATCAAGGTCCCGTCAAAATTTTGACCAAGATTTTTATCAAAGTTTTAAGATAGGACTTTTAATCCACCTGAGCTGATGGACTCCATCAGGCTCGCTGCTGGACTCCAGCAGACTCGCTGACTTGGTTGATGCATGTCATCGATCCAAATTGCAAGGATCGATGCACATGATATTAATCACTGGATTGTATGGCCCAGTCTCGATTATTTACAGACCGCCGTCATATAGCTGGAATATTGCTGAGTGCGGCGTTAAACAACCAACCAACCATAACGATTTTAATCAGTTGTCATTAGTTAGTCACACATAATGATATGTCACACATTACTATAGAAGTCTTTTTCACTCCATTGATTATGATCATTGTGTATTTTTGTCGCATGTAACATTTGCATTAAGATGGTATAAATTTTAGTACATTTTACCATTCAATAAATTTCAGTACCTGTTAAAACATTTTTTAATTTTTTTTATAATTTTTTATTTTTTTTATATTTATGTTGATTTAGTCTTCATAGGAAATTCTTTATTCAATGGTGTCTTTATGACATCCCTGAAAGTACATACATATTCTAGATATAACTCTCCGCCTACCCCGAAAGTACGTAACGGCCGACAAATAACAATGGTATAGGAAAACATTAATTACATGGAGAGGTAACGGTTTTCGGTCAAAGGGACGTAACCCCTCAAACTTAGTGATCAGTTGAGTTATTCCTCTACTCCTCAAGCCGGGGAACGTATAGATATGCCACACGATGTTTATAAGAAAATGACTAAGGAAGCAACACCATTTCCTTTTTATCAGTTGGTTTGTTGTTTTACGCCGCACTCAGCAATATTCCAGCTATATGACGACGGTCTGTAAATAATCGATTCTGGACCACACAATCCAGTGATTGATATCATGAGCATTGATCCACGCAATTGGGATCGATGACATGCATCAACCAAGTAAGCGAGCCTGACCACCCGATCACGTTAATCGCCTCTTACGACAAGCATAGTCGACTTTTACGGCAAGCATGGGTTGCTGAAGACCTATTCTAACCCGGATCTACACGGGTCTCCTTTTGAGCCGTCCTTTTTATTAAACATGGCTCAAACTTGAGTGGTCAGAACAGTGCTGTAAATCGGACAAGAGCCTATGCATTCTTTACTTTGGTAATGGGCATTTGGAGAAATCCGCAGAAAGTTTATCCTTTTCCATCCGAATCAAATTCGTGCACATCGGCCTCTGAAACATTCTTGATGAAGATAAAAAAAATATCATAAATGTATAAATGTTTGTTTGAGATTAGATTTTCTTTTTCAGCTGCAGATGCAAAACCAGATATTTTGATAATCCAAATATGAGCCTGAAGATTTTTAAAAGTAAAAGACCTTGAAACCTTGTGGCAGACAATTTCACGTTGTTTCAACAGACTGAATCCTGATATTTTATTTCAGAACATCAAATGGTCTCTACTTTAACCTACAACGTAAGACACAACAGAACCTACACTTAGGCTTCAGACAAAAATCAAATGAATGTGACTACACATAAAGTAAATGAAAAACCAAGTGATGTGTCATTTCCAGAATAACACATATGCCAGTCTTCCTAAACGTTTCAACAGAAATGGATAATCAAGAAATGAGTTATCACCTTCAAACATGTCCGTGCAGTGTGGTGATCCTCGGCCGCGTCACACCAAAAGACGTTAAAATATGGTACTTGTTGTTACCCTGTCTGGCGCTCGACATTAAGGGGCTAAAACAAGGACTGGTCGGCTCGGAGTCAGTATACTGTGTCTGAGTAGGGTATTCATGTTAAACTGCGGCATGGTCTCTCAGTGGGCTAGCACTATCAATCGGCATTAGTCCGGACCAGTACAAGCAGTTACACACACACACACACACACACACACACACACACACACATACACACACACACACACACACGTGCATGCACGTCGCTATATAAGTGCAATAATCTTGGACGCGACGTAAAACCCAATTTCACCTCACCTAATTAGATGTCCTCAGATCTTTGTGTAGCGATAGCGAGCACTAAGATCTGGTTTCATTGATATTAATCTTACACAGGAAAACTATTTTCTTACTGCAGTAGAGAATATAAAGCCAACGGGCACCACCAATTACCGATAAGTTCGTTTTTTCGTGACTCCTAGTAGATCATGTTTCCAAGATCTAACAGACAATGCAAAAAAGATTCCCCAGAAATATCAGAAATATTTCTCTTAACCAGATGGTGTGCGGGTCTGGGAGACTGTCCCTCCGTCTTCTGTCCTTCATCAACCCCGGGGGTAAGGGGAACAACGGCAACTACTGCGACGGGTTCTCCATCTTCAAACACTCCGCGTGTGACCACCAGTTCACCATATGCCTACACACTGTACACGGGTAAGTGCGTGTGCGACATCACAATTAATAAGGTACAGAATGCTGGAACGGGGTACATCCTATCTTGCAATATGACATAATTAAAGCTGACTGTGGTTTTAACAGGGATTTGTTGTAAACAATAAACACTTTCGATTATTAAAATTTGAGTGACCTGAGTCAACCAAGTTTATCACATTTCAGGGTTGACTAGATTCAAAAAACTTTCGACAGAACCCGAAATAAAATGCACAAAATGCAGACATAGATATTATACACATGGCGAGATGCAAAATCATCGTCAATGTTGTATTATTGATTCTAAAGTATTTATATGAACAATCGAAAGTTATATTTCGCTGACGCATGTCACAATACGCATATACTACCAATACCTAGTTAATCATATTCATAACAATGCCTTTATTCATTATTGAATCGGTAAATGAAACCAATTAGCTTGAACGATGACGACACTTGTATGCTGTATGCTAACCGCACCGCACCCAAACGGGTTCAGAAGGTATGGGCAACTGAAGTATACGCTTTAAAAAAGTACCATGAAATATACATGCTATGCTCGGTCGTCAGAAGATCCGATTTGAAAAATGCCTGCTAAAGACTATACTTAGCCCTGGGTCCTTTCCCGTGGTTCTCGCAATCTCCAGTTACCCGCCCTTGATTTCCATTTGCCAATTTGATTGGCTACGCTACTAGGTCTAACGTACCAATCAGAATGCGAGTTACAATCCAGCCTCAATGTTGGGTTGGCAAGTCCCATTGATTGTGAACGAGTTTGCGAGCAAATCAAAATTGAAAAACCGACTGAAACGCAAAAGAAAGCCTCGAAAATCTTTTTGATGGAAATGATGTCATACCCTCTCCCCTATTTCGACATCACACTCCGGCGCAGTGGTGACTTAGCTGGTCGCATGGAACTCTGGGTAGGAGAGTGTTTCGACATTTGATTGGTCGTTTGAAAATCAAGGGCGGGTAATTTGCGATCGTTAGGACCATGCCAATGGCTGTCTGGTGCTTTATAAGTAAAGTATAAGTGTTATTGTTATTATGATTGTATAATTGTATTAACTGTTGCTGTAGGTCCATGGATCTGAACACGTGCCAGTATGGGCGGGCGGTGACTGGCGAGGTCAGGGACCAGGATCGGACCACATTCGGGAGAGATATCGGGGGTGTCAGGAACCCTATTGTGTTTCGCATGACATCACTTCCGGTAAGAAATATAAGAGGAAAAATAGGATTTTTAATGTTTGTTTCTTGTGTGGGACACGAACTGTGAAAGAAAACAAACATGGAGATACAGTAATACCGACAAGGCCTCCGTTCCACAAAACGATCGTAGCGCAACGACTGTCGTAAATCTCTGTTAAAGTATGGGAGTTACGATCACCTAAGCGCTGCATAGCTTTGTAGAACGGACCCCATGTTTACTGCTAAATATAACCGCTCGCAGTCACCTGGCAGCCGTTTCTTATCCGAATTATAATTACCTGATCAAAACTCAACGATTCCACCTCTAGACTTTCGTATCGGCCCCAACATTTCCTGCAAATGTATACAACAGCAGCACTGGGAAGATATATAAAACCTGTCAGTACTTTCGTGAGGCAGCTCACAGAGCCATGACAACATCGTCAACGGATACGTCAGAGGTGTCAAGCACGCCGCGTATGGCCTATCCAGCGATTGAGAACTGATTCAGCGATGTTTGCTTCAGCATTGCATGCTGCGTCGAGCTGATGAGAGAGCCAGGATGTACCAACATCGCCGTGAACCTTTTTCCGCCAACTCAACACAGGTGGTTGACATATATGACGGTGGCAGAGTATTGATGTGGGTGGAAATCTCCCATACCAGTAGAACAAACCTGGTGCAAGTGAAAGGTTTGCTTACGACCCAGCGCTTCTGTGATGAAATCCTACAGTTGCACATTGTTCCCATTATGGTGGCAGTGTATTGATGTGGGTGGGAATCTCCCATACGGATAGAACAAACCTGGTGCAAGTGACAGGTTTGTTTACGACCAAGAGCTTCTGTGATGAAATCACACAGTCGCACATTGTTCCCAGCACGAGTCATGCTGACGTCATCTTTCCACACGAGCCGTGAACAGCACGTGTAACATTAATGTCCATACGGAACAACAATGTCCTCCAGTGCCACTCTGAGTTGTATTATCCTGAACCACCGCAGCTGCAACAGTTTGCACTATCACTACAGGCCGAGTGGTTTAACACTCCTAAAAGTGTAATCCGTGCTCTCATTTCGTCCGTGGGCAGGAGATGCCAGGCAGTATTTGAAATTAATGGTGGTATTAAGGTTCAAGAGGTATTGTGTTCTCATGACCTTGACCTCCGCATTTTCTGTGTAGTCATCATATTGGACAAGTGTCGATTTTTGTCTTGTTTGTAATATGTCATCATTCATCAAGTGTTAAGATGTACAGTACACGCGTGTTACTCCACAAACCAAATATCTGGTTAATATGCGTTTCTGTTTTCTTGAGTATATTCAATCCCTACATGAAGACATAATACTCAGGAACAAAATTATGTTTTTCTTTCAGCCTAGACTACGAATCAAAGTTGGAATATGGGACGTGGATAGCAGCAACGCATACGACTTTGTTGACATCATGGCGAGTGACACGACCTTGACCCCAAGTCCAACCGAGGCTGGTTCCAGAGCCTCCCGACTTCTGATCAAGAGAAGAAGCTCGTATGTACATTTCATAATTTCAAGACTGAAAGACCACAGATTTAAAGTGCTACACGCAACATGCATCTAAATTACTACAATGAATTACTTAATGTAGACGTTATCGTTTCCAGTGAATCGTCCGAATTATTGGATCGTGTTGTTACGAAGTGGAGTATCCACGCCTGGTCCTAACTACATGGCTAAATAGATACACAGGGGTCTGGGGAACTAAACGTGATTGTCCTTTGATGATGAAAAATGAGGAACTTAATTTAAAAAACAACAACCAAAAAAACAAAGGGTAGATATGTATAACCACGAATGTAGGAATGAATGATTATGTTTATGCAAAATACACTGATTCAATGTATGAAGGACACGCATATTGGTCACCAGATAAAAATAGCCCGCGTCTTGCTCCCATGGCCGAAAATGTTATACTGACGATTGTAACTAAGTATGACGTGTCAAAATTCAGGTTCCGCATGTGCAGCGAATGCCATGATCTGGTGGTAGTGTTTTCCGCGAAGTATGATGCGTTTCTATGATTTGTTTGTTTGTTGTTTAACGCCGAACTCAGCAATATTCCAATTATATGACGGTGGTCTGTAAATAATCGAGTCTGGACAAGACAATCCGGTGATTGACACAATGAGCATCAATCCACGAAACTGGGATACGACGATATGCATCAATCAAGTCAGCGAGCCTGACCGCCTGATACCGTTAGTTGCCTCTTACGACAAGCATACTCGCCTTTTTCGACAAGCATGGGTTGCTGAAGACCTATTCTAACCCGGATGTTCACGGATCCGTTTCTACGAACCCGAATCAATGAGTGTTTAATACTTCGCCACTACATATGTATTAGTAACGTCACTTAACACCAGAGGGGCGGTCGGGTAGCCCAGTGGTTAAAGAGTTCGCTCGTCACGCCGAAGACCCAGGTTCGATTCCCGACATGGATACAATGTGTAAAGCCCATTTCTGGTGTCACCCGCCGTGATATTGCTGGAATAGTGCTAAAAAGCGGCGTAAAACCATACTCACTCACTCACTTAACACCAGAAAGCGCCCAGTAGAAACTACACACTAACTGTCCCCTGGTGAATATGTGTTCCAAAGGAGCTTTGGCACCGGTTTTACCGCAGTGTGAGTGTTCTGTTAATGACAAATGACTGACCTTTTTGACAGATGGGTACAGACATGAGCGCGAGTATGGTTTTACGCCGCTTTTAGCAATATTCCAGCAATATCACAGCGGGGGGACACCAGAAATGGGCTTCACACATTGTACCCATGTCGGGAATCGAACCCGGGTCTTCGGCGTGACGAGCGAAGTACAGACTTGAAAGCATGGTATATTCTTCTATATTATCCAAAAAGGTAGAAAAAAAGAGTTTAAGAATAATTTACCGACATTTGCATTTTTGCGATTCTCAATGCAGCGCGGTTGAGGCGCTATGAACAACATCTGAACAAGAAATTAATTTTTTAGGAGTTTGTCTGTTATATTATTTTTTAATTTCTTTGCCACGGCTTGGGACTTACACCCGATAAAAACTTCACGATTAATAATACGTATTTTCTCGAAGGCCTTTGGCTATTGGTTAAACACCAACACAAGATGGCTGAACTCCATCTTGACCTTGACCTTTGTTTCAGTCTGCTTGTTGACGTCAAATCCTACTGTGATCCTAACTACTATGGCGCGCAGTGTTCAGTCTTCTGTCCCCCCAGCACCAAGGGGCGGTACACCTGCCACCCGAACACTGGAGCCAAGACCTGCGCACCCGGTACACCTGTTTTAATAGTGTAGAATGGGTTTGTAAAATGACAATTTAAAAGGGGCTTGCATATATTACGGAGAGTGACTTGAAGAAAAATAACGCCTGTATCATTTCTATCCAAGCGCTGGAATCAATCTATCGCTCTGTATCTCTGATCAACTTTAACAGGGCACTGTTTCACGAAGCTCTAGCTCTAAACACTACGCTCCCATACTCATACGCATATACCTCAAATGGTATAAGCGCTTAAGTCTCTTTGTTGAAACGGACCTTGGGCAAATGGGCACAAATCGATTATTAAACGAGATTGGGTATAGCAATGTAATATATTTACGGTTTGGTTATAGAAATGGCCAACATACAGTAAACTACGTTTATAACGAACACGCTTATAACGAACTGACGGATAAAACGAACTAACATTTTTGTTCTGACTATTTGCTGTAGTTATGCTGTTTATATGCTTATAACGAACTACGGTTATAACAAACTAAAATTAGAGGTCCCTTTGAGTTCGTTATAACCGTAGTTTACTGTATTTGCAAAATTCCTCAAAAGTTACAAGAGTAGAAGATGTTTTTTTATCCTATTAGGCTGGTACGGCATGAACTGTGAGGTCAACGTGGATGACTGCGCGAGTAGCCCTTGTCTAAACGAAGCCATATGTATCGACAGACACCGAGGATATGTATGTGCGTGCGCAGATGGGTTCGTGGGTAAGTTGTGTAATACTTAAACTCTCCAATACAATATATTATGATTTTGGTATTTAAGCGAGTGAGTGAGTGTAGTTTAACGACGCTTGAGGGCCCAGCCGTCTTAGGAGCTGCGATTTGTTTTCAGAGTTGCGTCCCTTGGGCACGCCAGAAACCTATGATTGTGGGTTCGGCTGTTACCTGATTGTTTGATAACAGAATCGCGGGACTTGCTTTCCTGTATTGCTTTGAAAGATTCGTACACTGAATTCGTACTGTAGCCTACAGTTTAGTGTGTGTTAATCAGTAAATAATCAGTCTGTTATTATTTGAAGAAGTTATTACAAGATTTGACTTTTTTTTTTGCATTTAAGGAGTTATAAACGTCAAAACCGATGTTCACACTTTGCGTGAATCCGCTATATAATGGATTTACAGTTTGCAGAGCGTTTTTAGGTTTATAAGTCCATAAACAACATTGAAGTCAATTACTAATTATCTAAAATTGACTGTATAAATGTATATCAGAGCGTGAATGTTACAGTTCTAATGCTTTAGATGACATCGTGTTTCCGCTCCCTAATCAGATAGTAGTTCGAATCCCAGGGACTTGGTCGCCACATTTCCTACCCGACCCCTCCTCACTATAACGCGCGGTATATCCCTGTTCTCCAGGTCCACGATGCGAGACAAGGATCAACCCCTGTCTGTCCGACCCTTGCAGCAACGGTGGGCTTTGTGAAGACACTGGCACGGGTTTCACGTGCAACTGCCCGGTTGGGTGGGCTGGGCAACAGTGTACAGTGGACAGAGACGAATGCGCAAGCTACCCGTGTCACCATCACGGAACCTGTGTCGACTATGCGGGAAGTTACGAGTGTTTGTGTTTACACGGCTACACTGGCCGACTGTGCGAGGACAACATCAACGACTGTTGGAGCAGCCCCTGCATCAACAACGCTACCTGCGTGGACGAGGTAAACAGCTATCGTTGCGCATGCGCGACAGGATTTACTGGACGGTCTTGTGAGGTCAAAATCAATGAGTGTTTAAGTAATCCCTGCGCCAACGGCGCAACCTGCGAAGACGACGTAAACGGATACCATTGCACATGCGCGAATGGATTTGTTGGGGAATTCTGTGATGAAAATATCAATGATTGTTTAAGAAACTCCTGCGCCAATAACGCTTCCTGCGTAGACGACGTGAACGGCTATCACTGCGCATGCTCAGAAGGATTTACCGGGCAGTTTTGTGAGAATAATATCAATGACTGTTTAATCCATACCTGCAGAAACAACGCTACATGCGTGGACCGAGTAAACGACTATCTTTGCGCATGCGCGGCTGGGTTCAGTGGTAAATTCTGTGAGGAGAATATCGACGACTGTTACAGCAACCCCTGCGCCAACGACGCCACCTGTGTCGACGGTGTTAACGGTTTTCGTTGTGCGTGTGCAGTTGGATTCACCGGGAGAGTCTGTGAGGAGAATATCAACGACTGTTTAAAAAATCCCTGCACCAACAACGCCACCTGTATGGATGACATCAACGGCTATCGTTGCGCATGCGCATCAGGATATTTTGGCGACAACTGCGAGTTTGATGTCAATGAGTGTATCTCTGATCCTTGTCAAAATGGAGGAACGTGCTCCGATAGCTTAAACGAGTTCTCCTGCAAATGTCCAGACGGATACGAAGGCAAATACTGCGAAAATAGAACTAACCCATGCGCCAGCAACCCATGCAGCAACAACGGAACTTGCCACGCGAACACCACCGACTTTACTTGTGAGTGCCTGTCTGGGTACACTGGCACGTTATGCGAGGCCGAGGAGGACCCGTGCGTGAGTCGGCCATGTTGGAACGGGGCCACTTGTACCAGTCTAGGACCCGCGTTTACTTGCAGCTGTCCCCGCGGGTTCACAGGATCCGCATGTGAAGTCGAGGTCAACGAATGTGACTCATCCCCCTGTCTGAACAACGGTACATGCGTTGATGAGGTGGGTCACGTGACGTGTAGATGTATGGATGGCTATTCGGGACACTTTTGTCAGATTGATATCAATGAATGTTCCTCAAGTCCTTGCCACAACAACGGAACATGCGTGGACAGGAAGGGATTCTTTAACTGCACATGTGATGAATTTTATGAAGGTAAGATTCTTTACTATAGTCTGAAATCACTTCCATGATAGGTGAGGTGAGGTGAAATGGGGCTTAAGATTATTGCACTTACTTAGCGACGTGCATACACGTGTGTGTGTGTGTGTGGCTGCTTGTACTAGACTGACTGACTGACTGACTGACTGATATAGATTGACTGAGATTTAACGTGCGCTATCCGACTGTAGCGTATTTCGAAAACGGTTGTACTAGACCGGACTGATGCCGATTTATAGTGCTAGCCCACTGAGATACCATGCCGCAGTTTAACATGAATACCCAACTCAGACACAGTATACCTACTCCGAGCCGACCAGTCCTTGCTTTAACCCCTTAATGCCGAGCGCCAGACAGGGTAACAACAAGTACCATCTTTTAACATCTTTTGGTATGACGCGGCCGGGGATCGAACCCCGGACCTTCCGCTCTCCGGGCGGACGCTCTACCACTAGACCACGGAGGCGGTCCTTCCATTATGGAATCATATGGAACCTGTGCAAATAAAACTAGCCTCGAAATTAATATGTTGTCGTTTGTTACACAGAAACATATTCAGAGGTATAGGCGACAATTTCCCTGTTATAAGAATATAGATATCATGCATTTCTACATATTCAGACGAGTCTTCGTAGGCTCCGGTATATGCGAGTCGTCTCATTTAAGTTAAGGAGCGGTTGGGTAGCCTAGTGGTTAAAGCGTTCGCTCGTCACGCCGAAGACCCGGGTTCGATTCCCGACATGGGTACAATGTGTGAAGCCCATTTCTGGTGTCCCCCGCCGTGATATTGCTGGAATATTGCAAAAAGCGGCGTAAAACCATACTCACTCACTCACTCACTCATTTAAGTTAAGCCGAAGGGGTCGTGGTCGGCACGGGTACTACAGTACCCCAGGTACGTTTCTGTACATACAGAAAATTACCCAAGCCAAAATTAGAATACAGAAACGTACCTGGTACATTAAACGGCGGACGAGTCCATATTCCCAACCCGAAACCGAAACCGGTTCATGTTGTAGTTCCGGTTTGTCGGATTACGAGTGCATGCGTGCATCGCGGATTATTAGAATAATGTATGTATGTCACTGTGTATGATTGTTTCCTATATGATATGCTGGAATGCATCTCATACGACAGTATGACAGTACTGCCATTTTGAATTTAACCGCGGTTTGGCATACAGGAAGTGACGAATACCTAAAGAACCGGTTATGTGCATTGCACCCTGTGGCGGAATGAACTCATCCTAGGGTACAGGAGAGAATATTAAAAGCTGTGCCCCTTAGACTTCGGTCTGTATGATTCTTCACAAATTGCAGTGGGTACGAGTATAGGGTCTTTACGCGTCCTATCAAAGTACATTACTTACCAGTCTTCTCGTGAATAGAACGACGCCTGTATGACTATTGTGTGTCTCCAAACCCTACAACCCGAGCAGTTTTCTCATAGTACAACACGTAAGCGTCTCCATAGCCTACGACCCGTACAACTCCTCTCAAACAACAGTCTGTATGTATCTTCTTATCCTACGACGGGTATGACTCTTCTCAAACAACAGTCTGTATGTATCTTCTTATCCTACGACGGGTAAGACTCCTCTCAAACTACAGTCCGTATGCATCTTCTTATCCTACGACGAGTATGACTTTTCTCAAACAACAGTCCGTATGCATCTTCTCATCCTACGACGAGTAAGACTCCTCTCAAACTATAGTCTGTGTGCATCTTCTTATCCTACGACGAGTACCACTCCTCTCACACAACAGTCTCTATGCATATTCTAATCCTACGACGAGTATGACTCCTCTCAAACAACAGTCTGTATGTATCTTCTTATCCTACACCGAGTATGACTCTTCTCAAACAACAGTCTCTATGCATCTTCTTATCCTACGACGAGTATGACTCCTCTCAAACAACAGTCCGTATGTATCTTCTTATCCTACGATGAGTATGAGTCCTCTTAAACGACAGCCTGTATGCATCTTCTTATCCTACGATGGATATGACTCCTCTCAAACAACAGTCTCTATGCATCTTCTTATCCTACGACGAGTAAGACTCCTCTCAAACTACAGCCTGTGTGCATCTTCTTATCCTACGACGAGTATGACTCCTCTGAAACAACAGTCTCTATGCATCTTCTTATCATACGATGAGTACGACTCCTCTCAAACAACAGTCTGTATGTATCTTCTTATCCTACGACGAGTATGACTCCTCTCACACAACAGTCTCTATGCATCTTCTTATCCTACGACGAGTAAGACTCCTCTCAAACTACAGTCTGTATGCATCTTCTTATCCTAAGACGAGTATGACTCCTCTGAAACAACAGTCTCTATGCATCTTCTTATCATACGATGAGTACGACTCCTCTCAAACAACAGTCTGTATGTATCTTCTTATCCTACGACGAGTATGACTCCTCTCACACAACAGTCTCTATGCATCTTCTTATCCTACGACGAGTAAGACTCCTCTCAAACTACAGTCTGTATGCATCTTCTTATCCTAAGACGAGTATGACTCCTCTGAAACAACAGCCTGTATGCATCTTCTTATTCTACGACGAGTATGATTCTTTGCTGTCTGCAGTTTTGATACGTCTTAAAAGACCGTAGTCTTTCGTGGTGTTCCAATAGAATTTGTGCTTTTGTATCGATGGTGAAGATGTCCATGTTCCGTCCTGCAACCCGTTGAAACTTGTCTGACACACGTCTCACGTTACAAAAAGGCGTTGGATGTCAACGAAAGGAATGGATGGAAAGAGAAAGAGAACATCTCACTTTAGTCTCACCCCGTTTGAATAACTCTGTGTTTTGTATAATTCCTACACAACACGAATAGCCCAGCTATCTAAGGTGCCACAATTCGCTGTGATGAGTCGCGTCCCAGAAATCTGTGATCGCGTTTTCAAATCGCAGATTGGCCTCATTATGTTTCTAGGTTTGTCATCACCACAGCCATATTCGTGGATTTCACCAAAGTGGTAAACGTCAAAGACCTGTACAGTTCTGACTTTCCTCCGATATCATACCCTGATATAATTAAAATAATGTTCAGGGCGGCGTCAAACCCAACTCACTCACTCACTCACTCATTTGTATCGTTCTTTCTTTGCAGGGATACGTTGCGAGATTCCTATTCCCGCATCCTCGGTGCCTGAACAGCCTCTGGTCTCCACACAGAGCATGACAGCGACTTCACAAAGTGCCATCTCCAGCATCTCAACACCAGGGCTAAAACACGGCGACACGGAATCCTCTACGGCTTCATTGACAGCCTCATCTGCAGCCTCCACCTACGCTGTAGATTCGAGCACGGACGCTGGAGGTCGTATCACGCCTACCCCGGCGTTAGATTCCAGCACTGATATCAGTACGGCAGCCAATAGACTTGCCTCAGAGATATACCAGACCCCATACACCACCATGGACCTCACATCCGCCATCTGGCCCACGCCAGTCAGTAGATGGACCGAGAGTTGGGCCACAGAGACTTCTCAGATGACTGTTGGGAACGGAAGTGTCTCTACGTCAGAAGGGACAGCGCCGCATGGTGAGTAGACACATAGCTTTTGTTTGTAATTAGGTGTTTGTGTCAATCCTAGAATTTTTCCAGAGCCGTAACTGATAACTATAACTGCACATAGGTGACTCGTGAAGATCTGGGATAGAATAGGTCTTCAGTAGCAACCCATGCTTGCCATGAAAGGCGACTATGCTTGTCGTAAGAGGCGACTAACGGGTTCGGATGGTCATGCTCGCTGACTTAGTTGACGCATGTCATCGTATCCCAATTGATTAGATCAATACTCATGACGTCAATTCCTGAATTGTCCGGTCCAGACTTGATTATTTACAGATCGCTTTCATGTGTCTGGAATATTGCTCAGGGCATCGTTAAACAACAAACAAACCGGACGAAATACATCTGATGGTCAGGCTTGAAAAGACTTGGTGGTTCGACAAAAAATATATTTTTTCTGACAAAAAGTCAAGTGCACTGACCCACCCACCACCCACTGCGAAGATTAAATAGCGAGTCACATATCAAAATGAGGCTGACAAGAAAAACTCGGCATGTCTGCGCGCGCCAGTATGGCGATGACATTAGGATTATAAGGTTGTACATGAAACTTGTATAACTCAGGGTCTTCGTGGATGATAAATCTGACTGGAGCTGCTAACTGACTGTCACTGGTTGACGATGCAGTGAATTGTTCTACTGTTTAAACGTTTGGTGCTGCAGGTTAGCCTAATGGGTATGGCGTCCGTTTGTCGCGCCGGCGACCTGGTTCGCTTCGACACGAGTACAATGTGTGAATCCTCATCTTGGTGTTTCAAAAAACAGTTTCATGAAATTGCATGAGAATTTACTCATTATCGTTTCAGACTCTTGTTTTCCGCTTTACCTCGAGGGGAAACTAGGAACGAAAGATGAAGAGGGTCTTAATGAAAAGATGACGCGCATGCTCAGAGACTACGCTGATCTGACTGGCAATTTCAGTGTCAGTTGTCAGTTCGCGTATTTCAAAGACGAAAAAGGGTAAGAGGATTTCGATTTTCTTCGCTGTTTACTTAATCTTGCGTGACGTATGCGCACTGCAACTGAATTCGCAATATGTATGTTGGTAAGGTCGTGCTTAATGAGTATTATACTTTCTTTTTTTTAAAGAGTCACAATTCTGGTGATTAGCAAATCAGATAATCAGCATTATTAATGGCAACCGTCAAGATAGATACTTTGAACCATGTGAGCAAAACAGATACAAACAAATATGTCAATAAATGCGAATCTCTTTGACATCTTTTTTAATGGATGTGATAACGTTAAACAAATCACGATTCTTTAAAAAGATGGTTCCAAGAAATGACTGACACGTCTTTAGAAATAAATCAAACGTACCATTTCTTCGTTTTCAACGCAGTTTGAATAGCACGACCCCCAAAATTGCGTCCGGTCAAATTACTCTCGTGAGCGAGAGGCATTCAGTGTTGTGTTCGAGACAGGAGCGATGGCGGTTGTGACGCCACGTGGTTATGGCGTGAAATGAGTCCAGGGTATTTATGTTTTGGAATGGGATGTAATTCACATGCTGTCTTTAAAACAATGGATAGTAGAAAATGGTATGTTTTCAATGAATTATTGAATAAAACGAGCGTTGGTTCCTAGACGATAAACGTGGAATTCAACTAATATAGTCGTGAAACGTCGCCCAATCACTTAGCCGCCATGTTGTATGTTCCATTGTTCAGAGGTCCGGTCACTGAGGTGACGCTGGTCATCACTGTTGATGGTCAGTTACTGGACACGTCTCAGATGCGGGAGATTTGCAAGAAAATACCAACTGAAAACCTCCTCGATGGCTTCCCCCACAAGATGTATCTCGGCTCGAGGTTTCCGATGTCAAGTTCAGCAGCTCAAAGTGACGATCAGGTCAGGTGCATGGAACGTTGGGGCGTTATTCAGTAAACTAGAGAACAGGGCGGTTGAGCTTAACTGGTCCCCAGCTTAGCCTTCTCATACCACAAGCACACCTTGACGTATTCCCATGGTTTGTTTTCCAAGATTGGGTGAGTTAGTTGGGAATCGAACTCGGGCCTTCGGCGTAACGATTGAACGCTTTAACCACAAGTTTACCTCACCAAAACACAGTTAGGTTCCAAGAGGTAAACACATGTGACACACCGCCATCACACAGTAGGATGGGGTGACCAGGCTCTGTGATTTGACTGATTGCGTAGCACCCTGCTCAAATGGTGTGGATCCTTGCTCATGATTTCGGTCACTGGTTTGCCTGGCCCAAAGTTTCCCAATTATGTACAGTCCGCCGTGGTAAAGCTGGAATAATGCTGACTGCGTCGTTAAACAACATACACTCACTGGCATACCTGTTTGCGCAGGGATTGTTTTGTAATATGTAAAACACAGACATTTTTGCAATCATTTTTAGCTGACCACCGCGGTATTATCCTTATATTTAACACCCAACACCCTCGCACTTAACGTTTTCTTGTAAAAAATGTAAATACGTAAATATATGTGATTGTTTCAATTTCAATTTTAAATTGTCTACCTTAAAACAGCTTGTGTAAAATGAATGTGTCAGTAATAGTTATCATTCTCTCTCATCCTCAGGTTTTAGGGATGCCAACCGTCGTCGTGATCGTGGTCGGGGCGGCAGCAGGTTTCCTTGCCATTACTGCAGCTGTCATTATAATTAAGTATCGAAGGTAAGCGATGACGATGTTTAAGCATTTTGTCCGTAAAAGGTTAGGTTTTGAGGGGAAAAGCAGCAGGCTTTCTGTGATTACTTCCAGAAATGCAAAGCAAGCTGCCTTATGAGACATCAGAAGGTTTACTGTCACATTACAATTTCATCCTACCTGGTACCCATTCACTGCTAGGTAAACATGGGCATATTTCGAACAGTCCCTTGCATAAAGAGACACCACATGTAACCTATGTTACAGGGTAGATTCGGGCACGACCGAAGTCCTAGAAACTCTCAGGAGTCAAGCTGCTGAACACTGTCACCCATCCAGCTACTATCCGCCACCAGTGTTGCTTAACATTTCGTGAATGTTTACCTGTGTGCAGTACACAGTGCCCCCATAGTGGGATATGCCATCAATAGGGACGATACCGTTCCCAGATTTATCATCCAGATGATATTATTAGCATTATTCCAGTTAAATGACATCGGTATGCAAATAATTGAGTCGTGACCAGACAAACCAGTGATTGATATTGTGAGCAGCCTAATGGCCGAGGTACGGTGACTCGCAATTAACAGATGCCGATCGACAAAGTCGCCTACTAAGACGAAAATAAGTTTCTTGGGGTCAATTGAAACTCAGAATCACCACGGGGGTCAACCAGTCCTAGAAGGATCATTGTTTGTGAGGTGAGGTGAAATGGGGTTTAACGCCGCGTTCAAGATTATTGCACTTATATAGCGACGTGCATGTACGTGTGTGTGTGTGTGTGTGTGTGTGTTTGTGTGTGTGTGTGTGTGTGTGTGTGTGTGTGTGTGGCTGCTGGTACTTGTCCGAACTGATACCCATTTATAGTGCTAGCACACTGAGATACCATGTCGCAGTTTAACATGAATACCCCACTCAGACACAGTATACTGACTCCGAGCCGACCAGTCCTTGTTGCAGCCCCTTAATATCGAGCTCCAGGCAGGGTAACAACAAGTGCGATCTTATGACGTCTTTTGGTATGACGCGGCCGGGGTTCGAATCGAACCCCGCTCTACTTCCGCTCTACCACTAGACCACGGAGGCGGTCCCAAGAGTCACTGTAACGTATTATGTCCTATGTATGTAAACGTTTTTTTTGGCAGTAAACGAAACAGGTGTCAGGAGTTTATAGTGCTAGCCCACTGAGATACCATGCCGCAGTTTAACATGAATATCCCACTCAGTCACAGTATACTGACTCCGAGCCGACCAGTCCTTGTTTAAGCCCCTTAATGCCGAGCGCCAGGCAGGGTAGCAAGAAATACCATACATTTTCTTATGTTTACTTCCAGCCGATGTCGGTCCAGCAGGATCACAGAGCCATTGAACGCGGATTCCGATTCGTTCGGGCACTTCGAGAACCAGATGTATATGCAACCTCACACCATCACCGTGGCGGATAGAGCCACGTCTATAGACTAGGTCACGTGGGAGGGGTGGGGGAGGAGCTTCCCGACAACCAATCGATAGCCAGCCAATGAAGTCACCAAATCAGGGGTTGCCCTGTCGATGTGTTTACATTTTGTAAAATATGCCGTGTAAATGATACCGCTCTCGATAATCCAGGTTTTATATCTACCCCCTTGAGCAAGAGAAATTCTGTGCAAGGTTTCTGAAACAGAGATATGGAAATGGTAACTTATGAATATTTTGGGGGATATTTTTCGTGGTGAAGACAGAACACACAATATCGTAAAAAATATCCCGAACTGTTTTGGTTCAGTATTTAATAAGAGGGCACGAGTGGCCCAGTCGTCTGAGGCGCCGCGATTCGCTGTGCAGAGTTGCGTCCCTTGGGCACGCCAGAAACCTATGATTGTGGGTTCGAATCATGGTTCGCCCCGATTATGTTTCTAGGTTTGTCAGCACCATACCCGTGCTCGTGGGTTTCACCGAAGTGGTAAACGTCTGAGACCTGCATCACTTCGGGCTTTCCTCCCACTTTACATGTCCGATTAACACATCGAAAACTATTTTCTGGGTTTTTCTTACAATCGTATTTTCTTTTCTCCGAGAACAATGATTTCTTTGTATTCACATATATTTTTCATTTTAAACTTAAAATAAAACGATCTATGACATTATGAAGTGGTATTTAGGTAGATATAATACTATTATATAGATATAAACACACACACACACACACACACACACACACACACACACACACACTTTTGTTGTTGATGTAAAATATGTAATATATTTCACAAAATTGATATTTGCATGGTTCTACTATTTGAAATTGAAAAGACTTGAACATATGTACGTTAATTATTGTACATTGTATTCTATAAACAGGAATAGTACCGCTATGTACCTTGCACGAGTATGAGAGACTTCGTTAAACTATAGCCTTCATGTATCCGACTTCACTTTAGCCGGAACTTACTACAGTGCCGGACAAAAGAAAGCATACACCCAAATCTCTCGGATGATGGCTATGACATAAAACAACAAATTGTTTTTGGATGGTGATGGATTTGATCCCTGTAACACAGGCGACATCACATGCATCAAATCATGCAAGTATGTCGCGCGACTGTTTTCAGCCTAGTAACGGTATTTTTGCAAATCCAATTTTGAAGTGTACACTTTCTTTCGCCCGGCATTTTATATGTATATTTGTATAAGTGTATGATGTGTGATATGTATTTTAATGTTTATTTACTGTGGTGATGTAAGTATACTAACTTGTATTGATGTCAGTATAACTCAACGTTTCTGCAGGAAATATCTCCTTAATCGCCAAGCTATTGTATATAATTACCTTCAACTAAGATATTTTTGACGAAAAAACAAACAAAAGGGAAATAAAAAGCGAAAAGATCTCTTTAATTCTTTTTTGTTAATTTTTGTTTTGTTTCACATTTTTACCACCATCCTCCACTCAATATTAATGAGCCGCAATTCCCAGAGTTGTATATTTTATATTATTACCCACGTGGTGAGGATACATGTGGTAAGATACTAAATCCGTACGTCACACGTGTGTCCACTCTCCTACCCAGAGTTCCATGCGGCGGGCAGCTTAGTACCTCTGCCACAGGCCAGCGCCATGTGACGATTCGTCACATCTTTCACAGTCCATTCAAGATATTGAATATGCTTTTCATCCGTTTCATGTTTGACAAGTCTACACATTTTCATAAACAAACGTCAAAGAATGTTTACGGTTCATTAAGAAAGTATCATAATACGTGAAAATCTATTTGTTTTTGCGTAGTTATCCTTTGTTTACATTGGTTGTACGGCTGCACGTGCTGTCATCGAAGCCCAACGAAGTGCTGGCGATACGGCCACTTTGGTGCATAAATATATATTGTCATGCAACTCACTGTCGCAGTTGTAGTAGCATATCTATATAATTATGCAAAACAATATGTTAAGCGCCCCCAAATACCAGCATTAGTCCGTTCTACACTGATTTCTGAAAAGGCGCGTTTGTTTACAAACAAGAGAAAAGTCCGGTCACGTGATATGCAAATTAGCCTGTGGCAGTGGTGTTATGCTGAGTCACCACTGCGCCGGAGTGTGACGTGTGTCGTACAAGTTTGACCTTGTTTTATTCGTTTTGATTGGATAACCGTGACCTCTGTCACACCGGGACTACTTTTTTTATTCATAAAAAATCGCGAGACGTCATTCGTTTTGTAACTACAAGGCAGAACTGAAGAAATTAATAATGAGAACGAGAGATATTTACAAACACTTTATTAAACCAAACAAAATAGTCACACGCATCAAATTCGGTTTGCATTCTATATAAGTTATGCATAGAGCTTCTACAGACATTACATATAATCGAGTTATATCCATTTTACGACTACCGATCAATAGAGCGAGGGTCCCCCATGAGTGTGATGCACCCGACCACTTTCGCAACTTTCAATTTAATTTAACGTAAAAGGATAAGCGTGGTGAAATGAAGTCTGTTTAACTATCCGGACAGATATCTAGACTTACTTGGGATGATCCGGTTGTGCCATCAGTGTCCCCTTCGAAGCGTATTTTGTGGCGCTGTTTCAGGAGGTGTTGTTCATGAATGAACATACACGACTGCACGACCAGATACAAATCTTTCGAAAAATCCGTGGAAGTGTGCCTGACTTCTGATTTTGTGTCCCCAAACATCCCAAATGTGAACAATAACATTCCCTATCTCTAGCGTAAAAAGCTGTGAGTAGACCACGATTGTCTTTTCTTATTCCGGTGGTGACCTTGCCCTTCGATCGTTCGAATCTGTCACTGACATGCAAGCAGACTTGAGTTTGTTGATTTTCACGTCTTCAGTATAGGGTGGTACAGTTAACACGAATGTCTTTGGCGAACACTCTGATTTCCCTCTTCCAAAATGGTACGAACATGATATAAATTCAGCCGATAGATCAAGGAAACCGAATCATTTTGATTGCACAGACGGGACACTGGCAGTGCGAGTGACCGACTGTTAGTCCGATATTCAAAGCCTGGCGCTAATGTGACTTTTCAAATTTTCTTATAGGTGTCCTTCGTACTTACAACATGGCGCTTTAATAACCATAAGTTGAAGAATTTCTTCCAAAAGGATCTTGATCGTCGGTGCTGTTTTGTTTGCTGGTCTGTCAACTTACGAAAGTTGTTATGTATTTACACTTAAATATATATTTAACGTGGGTAATGAATAAAATACCACACTCATTCTCGTTAGATACCATTTTTACGACACGAGTGGACTTTCTATGGTATCTGGCCGAGCGACAGCGAGGTCAGATGCCATAGAAAGTCCACTCGCTTTTGAGAAGGAAGTGCCTAATGAGTTGCTCCCAGTAGATGTCGCTGGACAGCGCAGAACGCAATGGCCGAATGATTGTGCGATAAACAACTTCCACTCGTCGTTATTTCTTAATTAATGGCGGATCTCTTAGCACGTATACAGATTTGATATGATGCTAAGCCTAATATATCGTACCCTCACCGTCTGTAACTTCAATATAACTGTCTCAGATATCGGTCAACATAGAGATAAACGTGTACGCCACTAGACACTAAAAGCAGCACATGGACAGTTTTGAACTACGTTGGCCATCACTGCACGTGTTACCGAAGGAATAAGGGTCGGGGTATGCAAACTATATACTACAAAATTTGACAGCGTGAGTTCTTTTGCCATTATTCTTACGATGTTCAGTTACACGTGTTGTCTGTCATTCCATAAAAAAACACACTGTCCTCTCTTGTTTGTCCCCACGTCTAGCATGTCTGGAATAGTGTATTGGACATTGTCCGCTTCTCGTATATGACAGTGAGTGAGCTTGATTTTATGCCGATTTGAACAGTATTTCATTTTTTTTATCGGAGTTTCAGCGTCATATGAGAGGAAAGCCCGAAGTGATGCAGGTGAAAACAATGATCACGGATATAGTACTGATAAACCTAGAAACATAATAACGGCGAACCGGCCTTCGAACCCACGATCATAAGTTTGCGGCTCGCTTAAGGAACGCTAATTAGGTGAACTGTCTGACAAAAGGTTTTTTGGTTTTATATGATCCCTTGTGTCAACAACCGAATATGTGATTATGAAACGCACTGAAACCATTGTGGCTTGTTTACTTTACGTTGTTTTAAAACACAGTAGACATTCTTAAGTAAGTTACTGCAAGTTTACTGAAAGTACTTTAAAATCCGACCATGAACATTAAGAATACGGGGCCGAATACACATGCATGCATGTATAATATGCTAAAAGATGAAAAGACCTCACAGGCAAAACTGCTTTCGTTGCACCACTGAAAACGGAAACCTTTAACTTAGTGCACATGTTTGCTTTTCTGGACGTTATGACCTAAATATTTACATATGTCGTATGTGTTCACGCACGTGTCTATTGTTAAGGTGAGGTGAGGTGAGGTGAGGTGAGGTGAGGTGAAATAATGGGGTTTAACGTCGCGTCCAAGATTATTGCACTTATATAGCGACGTGCATGCACGTGAGTGTGTGTGGCTGCTTGTACTAGTCCGGACTGATGCCTATTAATAGTGCTAGCTCACTGAGATACCATGCAGCAGTTTAACATGGATACCCCACTCAGACACAGTATACTGACTCCGAGCCGACCAGTCCTTGCTTTAACCCCTTAATGCCGAGCGCCAGACAGGGTAACAACAAGTACCATCTTTTAACGTCTTTTGGTATGACGCGGCCGGGGATCGAACACCGAACCTTCCGCTCTCCGGGCGGACGCTCTACCACTAGACCACGGAGGCGGTCCTATTGTTTAGACTGGTGCTGCAAATACGGGGCTATTGCGACACTGATTGGTATGGACCAACATGCGAGACATGTGTGGCGCACGATGACGACACCAGGGGGCATGACACCTGCCACCTAATCACGGGGAACATTGCCTGCATTGAGGGTAGGTCGCTTTCACACTTAGCATAACGTTCAGTTGATCTTCATGACACCAGTAGAATGATTAACATTTAATTCGCAATTAACTATAATTGTATACATGAAATTTATTGTTGAAGGTTACCGAACCCTGTTACCTTAGAGAATGAATGCTTTGTTTTTTTGTTGGAGAGGTCAGTTAGTGAGTGAGTTGGGTTTAACACCGCTTTGAACAGTATTCCAGATATATCACGGTGTGGCAAAGCAATGTGGGAGGAAAGACCGAAGTGATGCAGGTCTTAGACGTTTACCACTTCGGTGAAACCCACGAGCACGGGTATGGTACTGACAAACCTAGAAACATAATCGGGGCGAACCGGGATTCGAAGCCAAGATCACATGTTTCCGGCGTGTCAAAGGGAGACAACTCTGCACAACGAATCGCGGCATCTTAGACGACGGGGCCACCTAAACTGAACTGCAAAAGAAACTTTGCACATTTGAAAATAATGTGATTTTAAATTAGTTGTACTGGTTCAAACCCAAATAAGAACAAACACATAGCCCAAACGCATCGTTGTTGGGCCTGTAATTCTTACCGGCAATGCGCACTTGTTTTTGAGAAAATGCGAAAAATGTAAAATTATGTGATGTCCTTGCTGGTAGAAATGCTCGTACCACAGGGGTATAAGTACTGCACAATTAGCAGTGTCAAACATCAACATTGTAAAAAGAACACATTTAAACTGCCAAGTCTAACATCAGATAAACGTGAGCGAACAATTGTGATGGTCCAGATTGAGGTCACGCACACCCACGTTGCAAGAACCTTTGGCTGTTCCCGTGTTGCCGTTGGGAACTTGTTGCAGAGTTTCAGACAGACTGGAAGGACATCAGAGAGGCCCAGGACAGGGGGACCACGGGTCACTACGGCACAGGAAGACCGGTATCTGCGAACGTTGCACAAAAGAATGCTTTGGGTCGGCGGTTGAGCATACACAGTGACCAGAAGACTTCGGGCAGCAGGTATCAGGACCGACCGTTCAGATGACGTATGTTGACCGCTGAACATCGACGGAGACGAATACTATGGGCTAATACAGTGCGAAGATGGCATGGCTAGGGGACATAACTTTTTATTTTAAGGGACTTTTGACGTTAGGTCACATATTTAGCCTCGTTATTACGCCAGTCGTGCATGCCAAGGAAACACATGACGGCCACATCATTTGTTTGCGTCATGTTTCTGTCAATCATGTGAAGTGTAAATACACAAGAAATTCCTATATAGGTTGGAAGGGAGACAACTGTCTAGAAGAAGATTCCGCCACGTCTCTGGAACCTCGTACCGGTAGGTATTATCCCGAATTTGTTTATTCAAAAACAATTTGAAGTAAAATGCTGACATATATTCCCTTTTTCGATAACGTTATAAAAATTTGAAAAATAAGTACGTGAGTGTTGTACTGTTTCTATATAAATGTTTATCGAAATAATATTAATAAATAAAAAAACCGGGCGATAAATATCCTGTTAAACAACTTGACAGATTTTTTATTTTTATTCAAAAACAATTTGAAGTAAAATGCTGACATATATTCCCTTCTTTGATAACGTTATAACAATTTGAGAAAGGTACGTGAGTGTTGTACTATTTCTATATAAATGTTTATCGTAATAATAATTAAATTTTCGTAGTATATTTGGCCAGCCAAGGGATGGAGGTGAGGTGAGGTGAAATGGGGTTTAACGTCGCGTCCAAGATTATTGCACTAATATAGCGACGTGCATGCACATGTGCGTGTGTGTGTGTGGCTGCTTGTACTAGTCCGGACTGAAGCCGATTTATAGTGCTAGCTCACTGAGATACCATGCCGCAGTTTAACATTAATACCCCACTCAGACACAGTATACTGACTCCGAGCCGACCAGTCCTTGTTTTAACCCCTTAATGCCGAGCGCCATGTACCATATTTTAACGTCTTTAGTATGACGCAGTCGGGGATCGAACCCCGGACCTTCCGCTCTCCGGGCGGACGCTCTACCACTAGACCACGGAGGCGGTCCCAAGGGATTGTGGGACAATTTGCTCACATAACAACGCGTCGCCTGCCGTCTGTCCGTCCTTCCGGTCATACTCCATTTGCCAGACGGCTTGCCCTCATCTGGCCTACACCTTATATCGCCTACACCTCACCTCAAGCGGCAACTGAGACCTCGTGCTCGTGTTGACAGAGACCGAGATGCAAGGATCGAGAGACTGAAGCAGCAGCTTGCTTCTGGCAGAAGATCAGTGATCCAGTTTCTGGATGCAGTTGGACATTTCATCAAATTACAGTAATTTTGCTAGTAATGATGTAGTGCTTATGTTATAAAACATGAAGAGGATGGATATAAATATACAGTGCTGTGATAATACATGTGTATTTATGATATTTGATGTTTTGAAAACATTTGAGTTGTGAAGATGATCTCATATGCCAAATGAAATTACAGTATCAAAAGTCATTTACATTCTTTGTTATCTTGTTGGGAGAGTTCATTTTACTTAAGGGATAAGGGTACAAGTGTGATGTGCACTCATCCATCAATTTGTTTTGATAGTAGTGTAGGCGATATGAGGTGTAGCCCAGATGAGGCCAGGCCTGTCAGATACCCCAGTTGTTAGACAGTTGAGTAGAGATGGCTTGTCAAAACATATGAGATTTCCTGTTGTGGTCCAGGACCACTGCTTAAAGACTCTGTATAAATAAGATCAAATAAATAAAGTCGTTTGACGTTAATGGGTAAACAATTGGTCTATTCAGATAAAATAAGGTTATATATTGTTTTACTTTATACCCGTACACAGCTATCCAATGAACCATTTGATCGTGAAAGCAAGATAAATGTATAAATTCTTACCTCAGCTTCTTATGAGAATATGATTGTTTTGTCGATTTACATATGTTACTAAATTGTGCAGATATCTGAATTTGTCACAAACATGGCAGGTTTGCAGAAAGTTGATAAAAATGAGAAGTTAGAATCGAATTACCACATAAATCTTAATCATGAGAATTAATCTCAGAATGAGTTCTGTAAGTTGTCCAGTTATTTAAAGTTTGCTAATACAGAACCTGACTATATGCTCAGTACCAAAAAGGGAAAACCAACGAGAACACATCACAAAATTAATAATGTGCAGATTTCTAAGGTGTTTTGTTTTATATAATATAAAAAAAGTGTTTAAAGAAAATTGAACTTAGAACTAATAATATCCAAATGAGAAGCATAATCACCATGAAACAATATGTGTTATAATTAAATATATCATACAGATAGTGTTGAAACACAGGGGTAAAAATTCATTGAGAAGCATGTTTTAGTCAGACCACATTTTGTCATTTTCTGAAGAACAACCCGATTTTGAGATTATGTGTTCACGGAAATTGGGTTGAAGCTAGTAATCGGTTCTAAAGTGCTAAATGAAGCATCTTGATGTAGAAATACATTATACCTGGTTGAATTATTTATGTAACTATTAAAACCTATAAAGACCAATAAAATAGTTTCATTGATGTATTAAGTCTTATACTCTCATGGGGGTGTGGCAAATTGGTATGATCGGGACTAATCCATTTTACCAGATGGGTAACAAGCACTGGATAGTGGAAGAAGTCCACCGTGGCATTTGTCGTATTGGCCTATGACTATTGTAGTTCTGTATGTGTAATTGAATAAATATTTTTTGTGTATTATGTTGAAATTTTAGTATCATTATCATTGTTGCTGTTGGTGTTATTTTGATTTGTTTTAGTTCTTCTATGAATTCTTTGTATGCATCTTTGCACATATACGTGTAATTTTTTAGTGTAATACTGTATCGATCATGACATATCAATATGATCGCCGGGGCAACGGATGGCCAGTGACGCTGTGCAAAGCGAATCCCATATGCTACCAGAAACCAGTGATCGTTGGTTCCAATTAAAATTTGCTCTGATTGTAGTTCTTTGTTTGACAACACCAAAAATGAGTAGCTGACAAATAAATATTGAACTCCAAAAGACTTTGTACGTATAATTTCTTGTACAGATCATCGCTTAATCCAACGAACGCTTGGTGTGTCAGTATGGTATTAAGTACATTTTTATTATCTTTATGATCTTACAATATTTAATTGCACATTTTTTTATTTTGATGTTGTAAATATTCCAAATGCTTTAGAGAAGCAGATTGTCTCTGTTTTGTTTCCTTGATTAAATTGTCTGTGGATTATTATTATCATAATACAAGTACGGTTTCTTTATGCGGTTACCATAGTGATGTCTTCACGAACGAGGTGTGGCTGGATTATTTAGGGGCAGTGAGGTAACTTTGTTGTAGGAGCATTGGCTCCAGACGCCGAGGCCTGGGTTCGATTCCACTCATGGTTACAAGGGCGGGGAGCACAATCTGGGTCCTCCCCGCATTGATGTTTCTGGAGCATTTCCCTTCTTGGACGGAATTACTTTTCAGATTAGTGTAAAACACAACTCACTCACTCACTCACTCACTCGAACTCGAGGTTTGGGGTGAGGATGGCACAATGCACAAAGGAACTATAGTTGTGGACTAAGTGGACACAGTTAAAGACGAATAACTCGACGGTCAGTTCACACCACATGTATTCGATCCACATAAGCCTCACAACCCATGAAGATCCGGGGTAGAATAGGTCTTCAGCAACCCATGCTTGTCTCCCCGTGAAGATCCGGGGTAGAATAGGTCTTCAGCAACCCATGCTTGTCGTAAGAGGCGAGTGACAGGATGGGGTGGTCGGGCTCGGTGTCTTGGTTGATGCATGTCATCGTACAACGACTGTGTGGATTGTTGCTCATAATATCAATCATTGATTTGGCAGATACAAGCTCGATTAGTTACAAGCCGCCGTTAAAAAATATGTAATTAACAAAAAAATTCGCCATCAGTGCTTTGGAAAAGAGTATATCAAGGATAATATAACATATTTTTAAAGACTATTTATTAGCAAACTCTGCTCCAAGAAGAAACACAATTAGTCTTACCCCCACCTCTACCAAATTGATATTTGTCCCGAGAAGGAAGGCGTCATTTTCCGCAAAGAAAATCCCAGCCAGTTAACAGTACCTAACAATTGCTGTACTGAATTACGCTTCTCTTTGAGGACCGCCTCCGTGGTCTAGTGGTAGAGCGTCCGCCCGGAAAGGAGAAGGTCTGGGGTTCGATCCCCGGCCGCGTCCTACCAAAAGACGTTAAAAGATGGTACTTGTTGTTACCCTGTCTGGGCATTAAGGGGTTAAAGCAAGGACTGGTCGGCTCGGAGTCAGTATACTGTGTCTGAGTGGGGTATTCATGTTAAACTGCGGCATGGTATCTCAGTGGGCTAGCACTATAAATCGGCATCAGTCCGGTCTAGTACAAGCAGCCAGACACACACACGTGCATGCACGTCGCTATATAAGTGCAATAATCTTGGACGCGACGTTAAACCCAATTTCACCTCACGCTTCTCATTTCTTTAACTACGGTTTGTTTGTAAAGGAAGTTAACAAGTTAACTTTCTAATACAAGCTGAAAATAAAAGGTATACATAACTACGGTTATAACGAACACGCTTATAACGAACTGGCGGATATAACGAACTTACTTTTTAGTCCCGACTATTTGCTGTGGTTATGCTGTATATATGCTTATAACAAACTACGGTTATAACGAACTAAAATAGTAGTCCCTTTGAGTTCGTTATAACCGTAGTTTACGGTACACTGACACTTCATCCCTTGAGCTGGGTCAACATTTCAACCATAATGTGACATACCGTTACATGTTTACATGTAAATGAAAGTTTTCCCATGTTTTCAAACGCCTTGGGAGATGAGAAAGTAATATTGGCAACTCTAATAGAAGCCCAAGGCATGACGGGACCGGAAGAATCACGTGGTCTCCTGGATGATTGATGCGATGACGTTTGAAAGTTGGAAACGAAAATATGGCCGACGGCAGGGGTGCTGCTCAATCCGTAGTGCATGACGGGATGTTGTTGTCACGTGATCAACGCCATGTTTGGGAGCAGGGACGCACGGCTTCTCAAATGTTGGATATATTTGTGCAGTGTTATAACAGTAAGTAATGTCTTTTCAATTCATAGATTGTAAACAATGCATACAATAATTATGCATTGTTTTCATCGTCTGGGAAATTAATTACTTTTCTTTGTCAGTCATTAATGCAAAAAACGACCCCAGAAGAAAATCACTGTTATAATCCTTACAATATGAGGATTGTATATTTTAGTATTATCATTTAAATATTGAGAGCATGATTTATACAATCATTACTAAAATACAAAATTTACTGTAACACGCAATAGTATAGGCTAGATTTTAAAGGATAGAAGTGAGTCTTATTTACCTATTATACTCATTTACGGAGAATTGTTTCGTCGTTGTATCTCCTTAAATTTTAATCAGAATACTCGCCTGGTTTTGAATTTCGACGCTTAAACATCTGTCACATCATGGATTTTTTATCACATGGATTATATTTTCTGAACGCAGCACTAACGCGTGTCTCCTTATCCAGTCCTATGGCATATATAATGAAACCTCGTTAATACGGACACACGGCTACCGGACTACTGCTGTTGAGAAAGTCTATATAATGTTAACGGTTAACTACTTCGTTTTCCGGATGGTAACGGTACCGACGCATGATTTTGGATTCGACGCTGGAACATATTTCTCATCATAGTTTATTTTATATAAAAGATGGTATTTTCAAAAAGCGTCAGTCATGAGTGTATTCCTTATCCTGTAAAAACACCCATGTTTCATATATATACTGAAACCCCGTTATTCTGGAAACCCCGTTTACCTACTGCTGTTGAGAATATCTTACTGTATATAGTGTTAACGGCTCGTTGCTAATTTGTTTCCGGATGGGAACGGTACCGACTCCGTTAACGAGGTTCCACTACATAAACAAATGGTAATAGTCCATGCTAGATGTCATGCTCAACGTGTACAGAGAATTATTTCCCCGGTCAGTGGATCAGCGTACACTCGAATTTCATGCCCTTGTGCCCGTGAGGCGTTAACAGTCACATAGCCATCTCATCCTACCGGGTACCCATTCACGGCTGGGTGAACAGAATCATATTTCCAACAAAGTCACTTGACCAAGGAGACACCACATGTGCTTCAGTGTTGGACAGGACCGAAGCCCTAGACACTGTCAGGAGTCAAGCCGAAAAGGGTCGCCCATTCAAGGACTCTCCGCGACCAACGTTTCTTAATTTGATTCTCGTATGTTCTTTATAAAGATTATAATAACGGTACTGTTACTTTATGTTCCAGGTGGTTAGCCCCACTGGGATCTTGGAGATACGGTTTGACCGGTTTCAGGCAGTTAACACCGGTCAAAACACTGCGGACGCAAATGCCGGAGGTAGCTCCACCACCGTATCCATGGCAACAACGCAATCGCTGGAAAACCTGTCGTCCAATTCCACCCCGACCCCCATCGTCCCCGTCACCCCCTCCTGGGAGGACCCACCCGTCTGCCAGCCACCCACCAGATACCGCTTCCTGCTCTGTATGGATATGTTGGGGTAACGTGCCATGTTGTCTTGTTGTAGGTGGATATGTTGGGGTAACCTGTCATGTTGTCATCTTGTAGGAGGATATGTTGGGGTAACGTGTCATGTCGTCATCTTGCAGGTGGATATGTTAGGGTAACGTGTCATGTTGTCATCTTGTAGGTGGATATGTTGGGGTAACGTGTCATGTGATCTTGAAGGTGGATATGTTGGGGTAACGTGTCATGTCATCTTGTAGGTGGGTATGTTGGGGAAACGTGTCATGTGGTCATCTTGTAGGTGGGTATGTTGGGGTAACGTGTCATGTCATCTTGTAGGTGGATATGTTAGAGTAACGTGTCATGCCATCTTGTAGGTGGATATGTTGGGGTAACGTGTCATGTTGTCATCTTGTAGGTGGGTAAGTTGGGGTAACGTGTCATGTGGTCATCTTGTAGGTGGGTATGTTGGGGTAACGTGTCATGTCATCTTGTAGGTGGATATGTTGGGGTAACGTGTCATGTCATCTTGTAGGTGGATATGTTAGAGTAACGTGTCATGTGGTCATCTTGTAGGTAGGTATGTTGGGGTAACGTGTCATGTCATCTTGTAGGTGGATATGTTAGAGTAACGTGTCATGTGGTCATCTTGTAGGTGGGTATGTTGGGGTATCGTGTCATGTTGTAGATGGGTATGTTGGGGTAACCTGTCATGGCATCTTGTAGGTGGATATGTTAGAGTAACGTGTCATGTGGTCATCTTGTAGGTGGGTATGTTGGGGTAACGTGTCATGTTGCAGGTGGGTATGTTGGGGTAACGTGTCATGTCATGTTGTAGGTGGATATGTTAGAGTAACGTGTCATCTTGTAGGTGGATATGTTGGGGTAACGTGTCATGTCATCTTGTAGGTGGGTATGTTGGGGTAACGTGTCATGTTGTAGGTGGCTATTTTGGGGTAACGTGTCATGTCATCTTGTAAGTGGATATGTTGGGGTAACGTGTCATGTGATCTTGAAGGTGGATATGTTGGGGTAACGTGTCATGTCATTTTGAAGTTGGATATGTTAGAGTAACGTGTCATGTTGTAGGTGGATAAGTTAGAGTAACGTGTCATGTGATCTTGTAGGTGGATATGTTAGGGTAACGTGTCATGTCATCTTGTAGATGGATATGTTGGGGGAACGTGTCATGTGATCTTGAAGGTGGATATGTTAGGGTAACGTGTCATGTCATTTTGAAGTTGGATATGTTGGGGTAACGTGTCATGTGATATTGTAGGTGGATATGTTAGGGTAATGTGGCATGTCAACTTGTAGGTGGATATGTTGGGGTAACGTGGCATGCCATCTTGTAGGTGGATATGTTAGAGTAACGTGGCATGTCAACTTGTAGGTGGATATGTTGGGGTAACGTGTCATGTTGTCATATTGCAGCTGGATATGTTGGGGTAAGGTGTCATGTCAACTTGTGGGTGGATATGTTAGAGTAACGTGGCATGTCAACTTGTAGGTGGATATGTTGGGGTAACGTGTCATGTTGTCATATTGCAGCTGGATATGTTGGGGTAAGGTGTCATGTCAACTTGTAGGTGGACATGTTTGGGTATGTGCCATGTTGTCATCTTCATGCTTTCACATGTTACACTACTCACAGTTTTTCTATATTCCACAAATAGATGCTACATCTCCGACTGGCTAAAACTCATTGAAACCCGTGAGGATCCCGGGTTAGAAAAAGTATTCAACAACCCATGCTTGCGGCAAGAGGCGACTATGCTTGTCGTAAGAGGCGACTTACGGGATAGGGTAGTCAGGCTCGCTTGCTTGATGCATGTCATCGTATCCCAATTGCGTGGATCGATGCTCATAATATCAATCACTAGATTATGTGGTCCAGACTCGATTATTTACAGACCGCCGCCATATAAGTGGAATATTGCGGCATATTGCGGCATCAAACACGAAACCAACAAATTAAGCTGTATCATGCATGAGTTAGTGCGCGTTATACCGGGGAGGGTAACCTGTTGCAGGCAGCCGGAGCAGTGCAGTCTGGGGCGGGAGGAGACAGAAATGTTGCAGATCACCCAGGGGACGGTCACACCCACGGGGGAGGGCAGCGACATCCTCATGTTCGGAAACAACCTCCGAGGCATGCCCAACCCACAGGTCAACCCTCTCCGATACAACTTCCCTACCTGGCCGGTAAGACGGTTTTGTCGCTCACTCCGAGCCTACAGACAACCTTCCAGTAGATACAACCTACTTCTCGGTCGCTAACATGAATATCGCCCAGTCCTAACCTATAACCAGGGCCAACCCTCTCACATACAATCTACCCCTCGCTCGCTGAGATGAATACTGAACCACCGGGACAGGTGGTGAAAGGGTGTTCAATGTTACATGTCATGACTTCAGTTGTCTGCATGCAGCAGGTGGCCTTTCTCTCCCTGCTGTCATCCAGTTCGTTCTAAACCGCGACTACTGTTTTGTTTTACTGGAAAGTATTTCGATGTTTTCTTATTCTTTTTTGGTATTTCTTGCATTCAGACGGTCCATTGGCCCAAGGGATTTTTCCCAAGGTGAAGGTTAAACATTTTCAACCAAAACCTCTCGGTTGGCCAGATGACTACGTTACTCCTTCACCAATATTCCCTCCTTAGATACAGTTGTTGGTCAGTTTAGGAACCGGTAATACACGTTTCATATGAACATACATGATAATTAAGAATATTTTCTATCTTGTTTTTGTTTATTTCTATGTAGGGTTCTATAAGTGTGACTGCATATGTGCAGTGCTGTGGAGTTCCAGATCCGCGTCGCTGTGAGGAGAAACTGTCTGGCAGAATGTCAGTCATTCCGTCGGCGAACCAGAGAACGGCTGTGCCAACCCTCGTCAATGTCACCAACAAGGGGAGGTAACTACAAACAAGAAGAATTTCACATTTTAGAAAAGAGTTACGCAACTTATTGCGCAAAGATTGCTTTGCGAAACGGGATTCCGAAATAACATCGATGTTACATGTCTATTTGTTTGGTGCAGGGATTTATGGTATTCAAGGGGATTTCCAAGCAATTTCAGAGGATTCCCCCTTGTTTGAGGTAAATGCTAACAATGTAACCGTTGCTGTGTATGAAGGGGGCGGTCGGGTAGCCTTGTGGTTAAATCGTTCGCTCCTCACGCCGAAGACCCGGGTTCAATTCCCGACATGGGTACATTGTATGAAGCCCATTTCTGATGTCCCCCGCCGTGATATTGCTGGAATATTGCTAAAAGCGGCGTAAAACCATACTCACTCACTCACTCACTGTGTATGAAGGCTACACGTGAGAGCTGTATGATTATCGTGGATCACTGCTGATCGTTGTCTTGGCGAGACTGTGTTGTTTTGAAAGCCGCCGTCACTAAGATCCAGGACACTTCCTCTCTATTTAGTGGGTTTGAATTGTTCGATCCCGCGTTAATTCATCACTTCTGTCCTCATCAGCCTGATGTTGTCGGTAACGATCCTATGCTCCCCCAACTACTACGGCGTCAACTGCTCGACGTTCTGCCGCGACGACAACCAGCTGGACAACCGTGTCTGCCACCCGACCACCGGTCAGCTTGTGTGCAGTCCAGGTACGGTTGCACTATAATTTATAATTACACAGGCTAGCTAAAACCATGCTACGGTGGGAGCCCATCTTATATTAGTTACCTACAACCCAGGTACGTGCGATCACAGTTTACACTGGTTAGCTACAACCCATCTACGTGCGATCACAGTTTACACTGGTTAGCTACAACCTATCTACGTGCGATCACAGTTTACACTGGTTAGCTACAACCCATCTACGTGCGATCACAGTTTACACTGGTTAGCTACAACCCATCTACGTGCGATCACAGTTTACACTGGTTAGCTACAACCCATCTACGTGCGATCGCATTTTACACTGGTTAGCTACAACCCAGGAACGGAGCAATTACATTTTACATTAGTTAGCTACAACCCAGGTACGTGCGATCGCAGTTTACACAGGTTAGCTACAACCCAGGTATGTGCGATCACATTTTACAATAGTTAGCTACAAGCCAGGTACATGCGATCAAATTTTACACATGTTAGCTACAACCCAGGTACGTTCGATCACATTTTACACATGTTAGCTACAACCCAGGTACGTGCGATCACATTTTACACTGGTTAGCTACAGCCCAGGAACGGAGCGATCACATTTTACACTGGTTAGCTACAGCCCAGGAACGGAGCGATCACATTTTACACTGGTTAGCTACAACCCAGGTACGTGCGATCACATTTTACACTGGTAAGCTACAACCCAGGTACGTGCGATCACATTTTACACTGGTTAGCTACAACCCATGTACTTGCGATCACAGTTTACACTGGATTGTTACAACCCAGGTACGTGCGATCACATTTTACACTGATTAGCTACAATCCAGGTACGTGCGATTACATTTTACACTGGTAAGTTACAACCCAGGTGCGTGCGATCACATTTTACACTGGTTAGCTACAACCCAGGTATGGTAGGAGTACATCTGACACAGGTTAGCTACAACACACGTATGTTGCCAGCACATATTACACTTGTTAGAGTGAGTGGGTGAATTTGGTTTTACGCCGCTTTTAGCAATATTCCAGCAAAATCACGGCGGGGGAAACCAGAAAGGGGCTTCACACATTGTACCCATGTCGGGAATCGAACCCGGGTCCTCGGCGTGACGATCGAACGCCTTAACCACCAGGCTACCCGACCGCCTCTATACTTATTAGAGCTGTACGATCAAGATTCGATTGTGAAACAGCGACATGCTTCAATGTTCTCCAACTTTGCTGAATCCTCGTCTCCAGGGGTAGAATTCTATTGTGTTGTTTGTAGAGATACATGTTTGTTATTATACCGTTTCTATGAAATTATTGAATATAGTGTGCAATTCATATTACAGAATTTCTGCAAGGACCAAACATACATATTTGGTTTATATATGTCATGAAGGTCCAGGGGGCACGGGTTTCGCTGTGCAGAGTTGCGTCCCGTGGACACGCCAGAATTGATTGTGGGTTCGAATCCCGGTTCGCCCCGATTATGTTTCTAAGTTTGTCAGCACCATACCCGTGCTCGTGGGTTTCAGCGAAGTGATAAACGTCCACTCTGAGACCTACATCACTTCGGGCTTTCCTCCCACATTAAGCTGACACGCCGCGATATAACTCTAATACTGTTAAAAGTGGCGTTAAACCCAACTCACTCACACTAAGTGAAATAATGTGTGAAGTGTGTGATCACAATGGCTGTATCAAGCCGTTTGTGTAGTCAACCGGTCAACGCACCTTGATTGAGGGTGAAATTAAAGCAGTCCCCTGCCTGCAGCTATACGTTATAATTACGAGATAATACCTTCTTGACTAACTGTGTTGCAGTTCTACCTTCAGTTGCTTCAATAGTATGACTAAAAAGGTACAGTTGATGCAGTCTGAGACTCCTGCATGCAGTACGCCTTCTTTAGGAATACTATCTCGGTGTTCGCTCTGCCTATTAGTGAGTGAGTGAGTTGGGTTTAACGCCGCTTTCAACAGTATTCCAGTTATATCGCGGCGTGTCAGCTTAATGTGGGAGGAAAGCCCGAAGTGATGCAGGTCTCAGACGTTTACCACTTCGGTGAAACCCATGAGCACGGGTTTGGTGCTGACAAACCTAGAAACATAATTGGGGAGAACCGGGATTCGAACCCACAATCACAGGTTTCTGGCGTGCCCAAGGGGCGCAACTCTGCACAGGGAATCGCGGCGCCTTAGACGACTCCCCTCTGCCTATTAACTCATACTGACATTGTATACGACAGGCTGGAGCGGAAGAAACTGTAACGAGGACGTGAACGAGTGTGACCTTGGCGTCTGTCGTCATAGCGCCGGCTGTAACAACTTGCTGGGAACCTTCACCTGTCATTGTCTCAGAGGGAGTTCAGGTATGCCTAAAACCCTAAACCTTAACCCACCCAAATTTAACAACCATGGGCCATTGAAACCAACCTCACACCCGAACATGACAACCATGCACCATCGACACCAACCACAATACCACAAGCACGGTTCAATGGTACAGTCTCATTGCCCGGACCGGAACCCAAATCACAAGCAATACCTAATGCTATTCTACCCAAAGGACCACATTTGTGGTCTAGTGGATAGAACATCTGCCCGGAGAGCGGAAGGTCGGTTTTTTTTTTATCCCCGGCCGCGTCATACCAAAAGGCGTTAAAAATTGATATTTATTGTTACCCTGCTTGGTGCTCGGCAGTAAGGGAATAAGACAATGACTGGTCGGTTCTGAATGGAGTATCCACTTCAAACTGCGGCATGGTGTTACTCGGCCTAGAACAAGCAGTCACACAGACATACGGCGGACGTGCATGCAGATCTCTACATAAGAGGAATAATCTGGCATGCAACGTTAAACCCCATTTTAACCCCCCCCCCCCCCAAGCAAAACCAAGCTCCATAGGCGGACAAACTCAGCATCCCGAACATTACCTGATCTCAGACGAAAATCATGAAAAAGATGCACGAAAGAGCAATATGGCAACCTGATACAAAATCATTGCAGAATATAGAAGAAAATATAGGTTCATTGATTTGAAAATACACAAAGGTCTTTTGTGATTTTTAGGTATTTCACCTGAGGGGATTCGGGGTTAAAATTAGTTCCCAGAGGCGACTTAATGGATCCAGAGGTCAGACATTGTGACGTGGTTGATGACGTGTCAATGTACCCCGACAGCGTATATCGTTGCTCATAATATCAATCATTGGTTTGTTTGGCCCAGACGCTATTATTTACAGGCCGCTGTCACATAGCTGAAATATGGCCGGTAGGGCGTTAAACAAAATACAAACAAACATAATCATTATAATCACACACGCCCATCCACTACTCTCCCAGGCAGATTTTGTGAGAACCGAGAAGCAAGCTGTTCCAGCCAACCCTGCCTCAATGGTGGAACATGTTTTGAAGACTTGGCGTCCGTGGGCTTCCTGTGCGAGTGTGCCCCGAGCTGGAGCGGTGCCCAGTGTGCCACCCTCGTGCCCCGGACCACCCTTGGGCCACCCACTGGTCAGGTGACTGGAACAGGTAAGCAGCTTAGTATGGAAGATTTAGGCAAGCTGTTTAAAGACGATAATCGTGACTCAGTAGGTCCCCTCAATCAGCTTATGTTAGTTGAACCATGTATTTCTCTAAAACATAGGTCAGGCTGTTTGGGTGTTTTGTTCAGTAAGGTTTAGAATTGCGTTTTCCTGTTTAACCATGTACATGTATGTCAAGCAGGGTAGGGTGATTTTCTTACCATGGACTCCCAATAAACGCTCATTTTGACTATTATTTACTTTCAGTGGCTTCTGAACAAGATGACCCGAAAACAGAGCCCCAGGTAGGTGGTATGTTATGAACCATTCATTGTTGAATCGTTGTTCATTATTTACAGCTGTGGACGCCTTCCCAAAATCGCAAAATCACTTTACCATAGTCGTAGTCGTAGAACGTAAACCTGATCTTTGTTTATAGTTTTTATCCTCCTCCTCTTCTTCTTCTTCTTCCCCCTCTTCTTCTTCCTCCTCTTCTTCCTCCTCCTCTTCTTCTTCCTCATCTTCCTCTCCTCCTCCTCTTCTTCCTCCTCCTTTTCTTCCTCTTCTTCGTCTTGCTCCTCCTCTTCCTCCTCCTTCTATTCCTCTTCCTCCTCCTCCCTCTCCTCCTCCTCCTCTTCCTCCTCCTCCCTCTCCTCCTCTTCCCCTTCCTCCTCTTCCTCCTCCTCTTCTTCCTCATCTTCTTCCTCCTTCTCCTCCTCCCCCTCTTCTTCCTCCTCATCATCCTTCTTGTTACCCCGACAGCTCCGATCATTGCAACCACCGGTTTGTCTGGCGCATGCACTTCTCAGGCCGCCTGGTGACTCCAATCACATCCTTGCTCCCCTCCCTTACCAGTGTACCATGTATTGATAAACATCTGTTACCAGCCACGTATGCTTGCTGAAACATCACCTCCCTCTAACGCCAGCATGTGTACGTTATGTCTTCAGAGCAGCTCGGACTGGACACTGTGGTACGTGGTGATAGCGCTGCTGGCGGTCACGTGTCTCGTCGTCATCATCCTCATCATCTGCGTCATCTGGTCCAGCCGCAAGTGGGTAGTATTCCCTGTTGTTCTTATCATCGCCGTGATTAACACTTTTTGAAGGGACGACGAAAAACTACAAATGAATCCTAAACATCGAAATATATACCATTCAGAAGAAGTTAAAGACCACACCATTGTTTCATTTTACTATAGTTAATTTATCATGGAAGGGCAACCCGAGTCTTTCATTTTATTATAGTTAATTTATCACAATCTCATTAAAATCAGATCTTAGTTCTCGCTATCGCTAAACAAAGATCTGAGGACATCCCATTACGGGTCACGTCAGAACGACCTTTTATCCAACCATTCAGAGCATCGGTTACCAGATCATGAAAGTGACAGACGGAATGTGTTTTCTGATCATGCAACCTCGAAATATTAAACAGAGGGTATTCCGAACGACAGTTACGAGTTTTATGATTATATCCATACAATCTAGGCCATCTGTAAGCCATTCCAGAATGTTCTTTTTATCAGTTTTAATTTTTTTAACCGAGAATACGTCAAAATATGTTTCGAAGCGTAGTCGCCAGTTTGAAACTAGTGTCGTAAAGCTCGAGAAAGCTGCCTTCTGATTGGCTAATGTCGATTTCTTGGCAGTCATTTCATTGATCGATCAAAGTTCGCGAGAGGTCGTTCTGACCTCAGATCTTTGTTTAGCGGTAGCGAAAACAAAGATCTTACTTTAATGAAATTGAATTTATCATGGAAGGGCAACCCGATTGTTTCATTTTACTATAGTTAATCTGTCATGGCATAGCAATTTAACAATAGCAATATGAAAGAATCCTTAACCTTTTTTGAGTAGTATACACGACATGTTCGTTGAGCACGCATGTGGTTAAAGCGTTCGCTCGTCATTCTGTCGACTCCTCACGTGGTAAATTTATTTCTGGTATCCCTGTTATTGCTGAAATATTGCTAAAAGTAGAATTAAACCACACTAACTAACTCACCAAGGAGCAGATTCAAATTTCTATTTACTCGTAATTTCTTAAGAACTATCAATATTGTTTTCTTTATGAAGAGACTAACGTGACACAGATTTCATACCGTATCCCTGGTATCTGAAACTCACACATCCGAGACTTTATTCGTTCATCTGTTTGATGTCTATTTGAACTTCACGACACAAAGCAAATTCAAAATTGCTCTTTCTGGTTTTCGTTTAAGAAGTCATGACCTGGAAATAAGCATGGGCGCCACTTCAATATACCTCGAAATTTAAGAAAATGTAAACTTTGTAACTTAATCTTTTCTTTTAGTGTGTCCAGCATACGAACTGTTAAGTGAGTAAGTATGGTTTTACGCCGCTTTTAGCAATATTCCAGCAATATCACGGCGGGGGACACCAGAAATGGGCTTCACACATTGTACCCATGTCGGCAATCGAACCCGGGTCTTCGACGTGACGCTTTAACCACTAGGCTACCTGACCGCCCCTCGAACTGTTAAGAGAACCATACATCCTAACATATATAAATTTAACATTTTGATATCATCGCCATCATTACAAATCTAGCAACATATTTGTACTATGCGCATATGGAAAGAAATGTACGGTTAACTGCAATTCCGCCTGTACCATAGCTACACAAAGGCCTGAGGCCTAAAAGTACTGAAATAAGCTGATTGATTGAGTGAGTGAGTATGGTTTTACGCCGCTTTTAGCAATATTCCAGCAATATCACGGCGGGGGATGTCACACATTGTACCTATTTCTGGGACATCACACATTGTACCCATGTCGGGAATCGAACCCTGGTCTTCGGCGTGACGTGCGAACGCTTTAACCACTAGGCTACCTGACCGCCCCTCTGATTGATTGAAGACACATACCTAAAACAAAGAATGTTATAGTACAAAGGCCTCTGACCCATCAACAATGGTACACTTTGGCAACAATAGTAAGTATAAACAATATAAACAATGACGATGTATACAAAAAGGGGGACTATGTTCACAATATACAGTGTTTTTTATAAACAAACCTTGATAGTGTTTTCAAATTGATGTTAACAGTTTTTAAAGCTTTTAAATTTGTACGTATTCACATTATAAGAGAAATGCTTTGTAAGATCAATTCTTTATTTAGTTATACGCTGGACAAGGAACAGAAAGGATAATAATCTTCTGTGCCATATGTACAAACTTGGCATGACCTAAGTAGATTGTCAACCATCTACCTTTATTAAAATGTAATCTAAGAAAACAAGGCTTGAATCTTATGAGTATATTGAACGGCCCCCGTGGTCTAGAGGTAGCGAGTCCGCCCGGAGAGCGGAAGGTCCGGGGTTCGATCCCCGGCCGCGTCCTACCAAAAGACGTTAAAAGACGGTACTTTGTGTTACCCTGTCTGGCGCTCGGCATTAAGGGGCTTAAACAAGGAATGGTCGGCTCGGAGTCAGTATACTGTGTCTGAGTGGGGTATCCATGTTAAACTGCGGCATGGTATCTCAGTGAGCGAGCACTATAAATCGGCATCAGTCCGGACTAGTACAAGCAGCCACACACACGTGTATGCAAGTCGCTATATAAGTGCAATAATCTTGGACGCAAAGTTAATCCCCATGTAAATCCCACCTATGAGTATATTGCAAAACTTCTTTTCATCCAGTGTTAAATAGTTCTCTGGTTCCCGCAGACCTCGTTTGGGGGAAGCGACCACATTTCATTTTATCGACCTGTCACATTTCAGACGCCGGTACCAGATAAGTGGGGCCACCAAACCCGACCAGGCCATAGCTACAGTGACCACGGTGACCACAGCCCCACCTCCTGGTCAGTTCGATAACATGGTGTATCTCCACGACCCAGAAGACCTTGACCTTCAGCCTCCCACCTCTAACCTTTATCAGCGAGCTCTCATGTCAGATGACCCTTACATCAACCAGGCATCCCTCTACGAAGACCGAATAGATCCAGATACACCGTTTGAAGGAGAGGGTCAGGATGTACCTCGTGGAAGCGGGAGACCTGTTTCATCAGCCACTGATAACTTTTATGCCTCTTGGGATTGTATTCTTCAACCGGAAGACTCCCAATATGAGGCTATAACCTTTCAAGGTTTTCAGGAACGACTAGATGGTCTGCAGCGTTCTCAGTCAGGGACGTCCCCATCCTATCGCCGTGGTAGTGACCCTGCTTCAGATTCGAATTTTTACCCAACACACCCGGGCTTGTACCCTGTTGATTTTATTCAAAGTGACACTTCCGAAATGGTTGCTTCACAGCCGAACAATGATCGTCGACTTTCCACATTTAGACCCGTGCCGGAGTCTCAAATCAGCGGACAATTCACTGAACCAATTTACGACCGCCGGTTATCTGTTGAGCCAACAAATGAAGATGTGGCTCAGAGCGATCAGAGATTCTCGAGTATCTCCCAAACAGTTCAAGCTGATCGCCGAACTTCCACGGAGTGTGTCAATGAAGACTCTATACCAACGATTCCTCATTACTCCCAAACCGACAACACAAAGGTCACAGGGCCACGGGTGGTAACATTAACCAATCCTTCAATCAGTAGTTCTTTTAAACGGCCATGCCCCACCCCCAGGGCGAGTAGAACTATTGCCAAGGAGGCTTACACAGATAGTAACAGCGAAATGTCATCCACCCCACAACTGAGCAGCAGGAAGAACAGCGAAATACCATCCGCCCCGCAGCAGAGCAACAGGAAGAACAGCGAAATACCATCCGCCCCGCATCAGAGCAACAGGAAGAACAGCGAAATACCATCCGTTCCACATCAGAGCAACAGGAAGAACAGCGAAATACCGTCCGCAGCACAACAGGGCAAGAGGAGGAACAGTGCGGACCTACTGAATCAGATAGGAGGACTTCTACAGGATGGGCCCGCGGAGAACAGTCGAAGCAAAAGTGGTTCATATGCCCTGAGCAAGTGATAGAGAACCAGAACACTACTATCAGGAGTCAAGTCTATTTCGCAACATCCTAATTGTATTGCACAATGGCAATTTTAACGATTTTGTATTTATTTAAGTTTTTTGATATTAAAATCATTTATTTAGAAAGTCTGAATGCAAATAAAGTTATTATTTTGTTATAGTTGCTTTGGCACAGCGGAATTCTAGACCTTTGTAGAGAATGTTGTTATTATATTTTTCATTCTTGGACTCTAAATTATATTTTACACCCAAGGAGATTTGAATAAATTTCAAACTACTTCATCACCGGTGAGAGTTTAAAAACACTTCGAAGTAGAAAACCGGCACGGTTGAAAATAAAATGTATATTTAAATATTGAACAATATTAGAAATCTTGACTACTATTTGATGCAATACGCCCGGGCCTAATACAGGGAGTGAGTCAATTAAGCAGATATAGGTGATTTAACAGACTGAAGTCTTAAGAAAATAGTTTGTTAAAATATTTCGACTTTTATTAAGAAAGGAAAATACTTTCCATGCAGATTATTAAAATATATTTTGTTTGAATTTAATTTCCAAGTCCTTATTTGTTCATTGCCAACTTCTGTTGTCTAACGGTTTGTTGTCATTTATGGTGAAAGAAGCAGTTTTTTTTTATAGTTTTGAACAGGAATGTCTTAGTTCGAATGCCGAATAACTTATTTGTTTATGTTTTATGTAGAAATGGTAGTATACCAGCTTGTAGATGTATATGCTGTAATATTGTGGAATAAATGAATATGTAATGAAACCTTATTGTGATTCTGGGATTGTGTTTGTTTGTTTGTTCGTTTGTTGTTTAACGCCGCACTCAACAATTTTACAACTCTATGACGGCGGTCTGTAAATAACGGAATCTGGGCCAGACAATCCAGTGATTAATATCATGAGCATCGATCCACGCGATTCGGGTCTATGGCATGCCTCAACCAAGTCAGCGAGCCTGACCACTCGATCCCGTTAGTCGCCTCTTATGACAAGCATAGTCACCTTTTACGACAAGCATGGGTTGCAGGAGACCTATTCTACCCCGTGCATTCATGGGTCTAAACAAGCAACTACGAAAGAGTCGACCCGTGGATATCCTTGGGTCCCGGGCATTGAGCCCACTGGGTCATGCTTGTGGTTGGTGAAGTCCTATTCCACCCCTGATCTTCACGGGTCTCTGGGATTGTGAGCTTTCAACATTTCAGTGTTATAAATGTTAAATAGCAAAACCATTAAGTGTTAACAAATGCCTACCCAAGACCCAATACAGCATAAGGCATGAAGTGCCTTCAAATACCTATCCAAGACTAACTTCGGCATTAGACATGAAGTGCCTTCAAATGCCTATCCAAGACTAACTTCGGCATTAGACATGAAGTGCCTTCAAATGCCTATCCAAGACCTATACATACACATGCCTGGGACGGAATGCATCTGTAATTGCCTAAATGCGCTCATTGAAGAATGAATACGGTACGTAGTGCCAGCAGATGCATGTGCCTATCTCAGAATAAAGTCCACGAACGCCTTTCACATTAATTAAAAACATAGAACGGTTATTTTGACAATGAGTGGGATGTATGATCGTGTCGATATGATCAAAACAGATAATTCGAACCGCGCATAAAATCCTAAACGCTAACCAGTAACAATAACTGGCTATATCCTATATCAAACTCTGCTTTTCACCTTGACCTTTTAAGCCGAATTTTCTTGACTCGTTCTCTGATTGGGCTATCGATATGCGCGATAATTCTCTCCCGAAAGGTTCCGCCTCTGTGGACTAGCGGATAGAGCGTCCGCCCGGAGAGCGGAAGGTGAATGGTTCGATCCCCGGCCGCGTCATACCCCAAAACATTAAAAGATGGTACTCGTTGTTATTTAGCCTGCCGCTCGGCATTGAGGGGCTAAAACAAGGACTGGTCGGCTCGAAGTCAGTATACTGAGTTGGGTATTCATGTGAAACTGCGGCATGGTATCTTAGCGGGATGGCAGTATAGAATCGGCATCAGTCCGAACTAGTACAAGCAGACACACGCTCACACGCACACACGCATGCACGCATGCACGCACGCACGCACGCACGCACGCACACAGACACACACGGACACACACACACACACACACACACACACACACACACACACACACACACACACACACACACACACACACACACACACACAAAAACATGCATGCATGCATAACGTTATTTCGTGGCTTTGGGCTACACCGTAGTGGTAATCATCTCAGACCTTTCCTCGAATATTAACTAACAGTAAAATACCTATCTAACCTCCAACTGTAGGTTGGGCGGAACACCGGAGGCGTGACCTGGCCGTGCACAGATTGCAGTGACACCTGAAACATCAATACTTCACGCCCCAGGTACACTCTGACGCCAGATGGCTTTTGCACCTCTCTGCTTCTATTACTTCTATACCAACACGAAACATGACCATATCCATATCTACATCAACATGTTTATAGGACACGCGAAGAAGGCAGACATATGGTATGAGACACGTGGAGAAGGCAGACATATATGGTATGAGACAAGCGGGGAAAGTAGACATATATGAGACACACGAAGATGACAGACATATATGGTATGAGACACAAGGAGAAGGTAGACATATATGAGACACGCAGAGATGACAGACATATATGGTATGAGTCAAGCGGAGAAGGCAGACGTATATATGATATGAGACACACGGAGATGGCAGACATATATGGTATGAGACACGCAGAGAAGGCAGACATATGGTATGAGACACGTGGAGAAGGCAGACATATATGAGACACACGGAGATGACAGACATATATGGTATGAGACACGTGGAGAAGGCAAACATATATGAGACACGCGGATATGACAGACATATACGGTATGAGACACGCGGAGAAGGCAGACATATGGTATGAGATACGTGGAGAAGGCAGATATATGGTATGATACACGTGGAGAAGGCAGACATATATGAGACACGCGGAGATGACAGACATATATGGTATGAGACACGTGGAGAAGGCAGACATATGGTATGAGACACGTGGAGAAGGCAGACATATATGAGACACACGGAGATGACAGATATATATGGTGTGAGACACGTGAAGAAGGCAAACATATATGAGACACGCGGATATGACAGACATATACGGTGTGAGACACACGGAGAAGGCAGACATATGGTATGAGACACGTGGAGAAGGCAGACATATGGTATGAGACACGTGGAGAAGGCAGACATATATGAGACACGCGGAGACGACAGATATATATGGTATGAGACACGTGGAGAAGGTAGAAATATATGAGACAAACGGAGATGACAGACATGTATAGTATGAGACACGTGGAGAAGGCAGACATATATGAGACACGCGGAGATGACAGACATATATGGTATGAGACAAGCGGGGAAGGCAGACATATATGGTGTGAGACACGTGGAAAAGGCAGACATATATGGTATGAAACACACGGAGAAGGCAGACATATATGGTATGAGACACGTGGAGAAGGCGGATATATATGGTGTGGGACACGTGGAGAAGGCAGACATATGGTGTGAGACACGTGGAGAAGGCAGACATATGGTATGACACACGGAGAAGACAGACATATGGTATGAGACACGCGGAGAAGGCAGACATATATGGCATGAGATACGCAGAGAAGGTAGACATATGGTACGAGACACGCGGAGAAGGCGGATATATATTGCATGAGACACGTGAAGAAGGCAGACATATATGGTATGAGATACGCAGAGAAGGCAGACATATGGTGTGAGACACGCGGAGAAGGCGGATATATATGGTGTGAGACGCGTGGAGAAGGCAGACATATATGGTGTGAGAAACACGGAGAGGGCAGACATATGGTATGAGACACACGGAGAAGTCAGACATATGGTGTGAGACACGCGGAGAAGGCAGACATATGGTGTGAGACACGCGGAGAAGGCGGATATATATTGTGTGAGACACGTGGAGAAGACAGACATATGGTATGAGACACACGGTGAAGACAGACATATGGTATGAGACACACGGAGGAGACAGACATATATGGTATGAGATACGCAGAGAATGCAGACATATGGTATGAGACACGTGGAGAAGGCAGACATATATGGTGTGAGACACACGGAGAAGGCAGACATGTGGTATGAGACACACGGAGAAGACAGACATAAGGTATGATACACATGGAGAAGGCAGACATATATGAGACACACGGAGATGACAGACATATATGGTATGAGACACGTGGAGAAGGCAAACATATATGAGACACGCGGAGATGACAGAAATATATGGTATGATACAAGCGGGGAAGGTAGACATATATGGTATGAGACACGTGGAGAAGGCAGACTTATATGAGACACGCGGAGATGACAGAAATATATGGTATGAGACAAGCAGGGAAGGTAGACATATATGGTATGAGATACGCAGAGAAGTCAGACATATGGTGTGAGACACGTGGAGAGGGCAGACATATATGAGAAACGCAGAGATGACAGACATATGGTGTGAGACACGCGGAGAAGGCAGACATATATGAGACACGCGGAGATGACAGACATATATGGTATGAGACAAGTGGGGAAGGTAGACATATATGGTATGAGACACAAGGAGAAGGCAGACATATATGATATGAGACACGCATAAAGGCATTGGGCACATCGGGTTATCAGATATTGTATAAACACGTAAGGTATATGACACATGGGATAAACATTGTACAACCGTGTGGTCACGCCTGCACTAGAGGACTCCATCACGGCGTGACTGGAGGGTGCGACAATCGAGAGTTAAGAAAACGAGAAAATAGTTGGAACCGGTAAAATGCGTAGAAAAGATCTAAAAAACGACCCAGATGAAGGTTTGTTAAAACAAGACAAACAAGCACTTGGAAACTTGTTGGGCGCGACGTGAACTTCGTCTTTTCGTCCTCCTACGAGTTCAAAAGACCTTCAACGCATTCCACATTCCTCCTCCAAAGAAAGGTAAAGTCAAGTTACAAGCAATACGAAACCCAGCTAAAGATTATCAGGTATACACATTTGGAGACCTGGAATCTAAATTAAACCAATACCAGTGAATTATATTTAACGCCGCAATTGGCAAAAACTTCCGCGTTTTTAGCGCGGCCTGTAAAAAGTCGATTTTGGACTAGACAAACCAGTGATTGATAGTATGAGCAACGATCCACACAGCACGGTGACATGAAATCAGGGTAGTAACCTAATTCTTAACATAGGTAATATAGTGCTGGGGACCACACGGAGTTAAACTGCATGAGAAAAGTTATACTCCGTCGTGTGCGCGCAAGCACAACAGGCAAGGTCACACAAGGTCACACAAGGTCACACATTGCAGCTTTCCGATCCATATAGTCAGCTCTTACAAGCATGGGGTACAAGGAATTTATCTTACCGCCATGTCTATCATTTACCACATTTTGAAAACAAGCTGAGACTGAGACGCAAGTATTGGCGTGTGAACTCAAGACGACAATTTGTTCACGTTTCGGATCTGTGCATCACGTGCATCTAAAGACAATGTTTATTTACATGACGCGAAGCCATTTCGCCGTAAGGAGCTTGAATTGCTGCAGAGGTTAGAAAGAATGACAACATGTTGCCATGACGACGGGGAATATTTCTTTCGAGTTGGGCACCGCTGTAGCAGCGTAAATGGAAATTTATCAAAACGTCACTGACCCAAAAAATTATTTTTTTATATGTAAGGTAAGATAACTAACTTCTAACACCACACCGTTCAATACTACAGGCATGACGAGCCGGCTACTATAATGTACTTTTCAAACGTAAGTGTAATAGAACGAGTTTTCAGTGTGTCGAACAAACGCACAAACGTCGACGTCTGTACCAGCATTATCCACTATTTGTGCTTCTACATCCCCCCCCCCCCCCCCCACCCCACCCCCCACCCCCCAAAAAAAACAAAAACAAAAAAAACCACACACAAAAACGGTCATCTGTTAAAAAAATAACACTACTTACGTACGGTATCTTTTGAACATATTGCGAGTATGTTCCAAGAGGAATGCGTTTTGCATTTTTCCGCTGCATTTATGATGCTTGGGTGTTGTGTAAAACTCATGCATTGACAGTTCCATTTCGGTAGAGAGATAATACATCACATCAATAACAAATGAACATTTTATTTTGTACAGTTTATGTCATCCGGCAAAGAATAGGTCTTCAGCAACCCATGCTTTTCGTGAGAGGCGACTATGCTTGTCGTAAGAGGCGACTAACGGGATCGTGTGGTCAGGCTCGCTGACTTGGTTGATGCATGTCACCGTATCCCAATTGAGTAGATCGATGCCCATGATGTCAATCACTGGATTGTCCAGACTTGATTATTTACAAACCGCCGTCATATAGTTTGGATATTGCTGCGTGTGGTGCTAAATAACAAATAAACATTTTTTTCTGTCGACCTCGAAAAGAACTCCATATACACAGTTGTATACACGTGTCCTCAAATGCTGTTCTGTGGGAAAGAGTGTCCACCAACATATAACCCTCTATCTAAACACCGCCCCCTGCGCGACTAGGGCGAACAATGGAGTTGTATAAGTTATATATTGGTAAGGTGTGCGTGGTGAAGTCATAAATACAAGTGTAAATATTGTAAAGTGTATATAGGCTAGCTAATATTTACTTTAATAGAGTTAGGTGAGATAAATGCAGAAGACAAATACCGTCTTGTGTGGAGAGAGAGGGAGAGAGAGGGGGAGAGAGGGGGAGAGGGGAAAGAGAAGTGAGAGAGAGAGAGAGAGAGAGAGAGAGAGAGAGAGAGAGAGAGAGAGAGAGAGAGAGAGAGAGAGAGAGAGAGAGAGAGAGAGAGAGGTGGGGGTCGCTATTTTCTTAAATCATTAAATCGACTTATAGAGATGGTAATTAAAATGGAGTTGAATATAATATATATTGACAGTAGACAGATACTCAGAGAATGTCACAAATATCATAAATCCCCACCGGATCACGCACAGAAACAGGAATGTATATACCAGGAAATTCTGTCACAAGAAGGCATGCCGTTTTCTTCAAATCTAAACAGAATGTTGGGCAGAATTCATAAACTAAGTCCAATGCAAACATCGACATCCCATGGCCAGAGATGTCACACGACTTCGGCAGGTTGCATGGACACACTTTTATTACCGCTACATTGCAGTTCAAGGCACATTAAGCTTTAGTGTCCACATACACGTCTATCAAGATAGAACCTGGAATGTGTTTTTCATTTCATGTAGAGCCATAAGAAGCACGATTGATCCATTTTTTTTGCAAATATGAGGCTTGTGTCAAATTTATGCATTGACGATTCCATTTCAGGACGTTCATTCTTACATATAGGTTATAAATGAATATGACTTTATTTAGTAACACCATATTGGCATCACCGAGGAGTCTCCAATTTAAATAAATTGTCTGTTGCGGGGAGGCAAGGATATATCAAGACAAGTATTATATATCAGGCACGATTCCAGGGTCAGTGTGTAGACTAAAACTACGCTGAAACAACATTCTGTACATCATCGAGGATAAAACACACGTCTGAAGCTACTCCCACAGTTTATTATGCGTATACGAACATAAAAAGAAGGCATGTAGAGATTCGCCTTGCGGTACGCACTACATGATTGTACACAGATTCATGAATATACTTGTAGGCATCGAAGGCTGAACGTCTTTACACCGTCATTAGTGAGGACGGATAAAAGCTATGACATGCTATGACAAATAACCGATTCGTGTCCCTTTGTTGTTGCAGGATCCGCTGAAAGTTCTAGATTCACACTGATTATTATCACGGTCCCATACCCTTTCTCATTGGTGTAATCAAAGTGGAATTTGTCTCCGACCTGCGTCACAACGTTTTCCTAACGTTGTGCTGTACCTTACTTAGTGTCCAATGCCTGGAATACGCACTCACTCACTCACTCACTCACTCACTCACTCACTCCAAATATGTGTGACTACCAGGCCAAGGTACGTGATGAATGGAGAGTTTTACGCAGAATTAGTTTTAAGCGGAATATTTTGTAAGCAGAATGGGATGCATGTAGGTGAACAGAGTGTAGATAAAATGAATTGTAGACAGAATATGTTGTAGGCAGAATAGGTTGTAGATAAATTGAATTGTAAACAAAATATTTTGTAGGAAGAAAAAGTTGTGGGATGAATAAGATGTAGTCAGAATGAGTTTTAAATATAATGAGTTGTCAGACAGAATAGGCTGTAGACAGAATAGGTTGTTGGCGGAATATGATATAGGCAAAATAGGTTGTTGTTGTAGGCAGAATGAACTGTGGATAGAATATTTTGTAGGCAGAATAGGTTGTTGTAGGCAGAATGAGCTGTAGGTAGAATATTTTGTATGCAGAATAGGTTGTTGGCGGAATATGATATAGGCAGAATAGGTTGTTGTAGGCAGAATGAGCTGTAGGTAGAATATTTTGTAGGCAGAATGAATCTCATAGGCACAACGAGAGAACAACAACACGAAACCGAGTGGTTGAAATTGACATTTGGATAAATGTCATCTGTTACCAGTCCAGGCTGTCACGCGTAGAAAGTAGGCCAGGAGTTACGTATACAGATCGTGTATGTATCGTTACCCGCTGCCCGGCTACGATTTATAGCCTTCGACTCAAAGTCTCCATTGTCATGGTATAAATGGTTTCTGTGATTTGGCAACGGGGGCCAATTCACATGAATCAATGCCAATGAATTCCTAATTGAATTTTACTGAATGTAAGTATACATAGTGTTCATACCGGCACCAAACACGAGGTAGCTGCCACTACTGACGAATTAGGTTATATTGAGGGCAGCAGGGTTTACCTATCGACATCAAAACAGAGACTATTTATACACAACCGTGTCCATAAACGGGAATGTGATATATGGACTAGAAAAATATTGAAGTGTTAGTATCATATCATGTCAAGAATGACTCATATTCTAAAGATAATATATTGTTTGATGCACACACGAACAATACTGGTATGTTGTGTGAACCGACTCCGATAAACACATTACCTGTGACGTCATAGATTCATGATTTGAGATGCACCATTTCTCTCGTGCAGGATTAGCGTGTAAAGTTTCGAAATCACGTGCAGCATATCGCTATAAGAATAAAGACACTGTGGTTACATTTGACTGTTTGTCGGTTTTGTCATTAAGTGGTACACACTGGAAACATCTCTTCTTAACATACATACTTGTCTATATATTCCTATGGTATATATATATATATATATATATTCTGCACCAAAGCATTCCGACTGTATATATATATATATACCTTTTTCATTATTAAGCACAGTAATAGAGTTTATTCGGTATATATTATTTACTGTATTCTAAAGGTGTTCCTAGTGATGACATTTGTCGATAATTTGTACCCACGTCATATTTTATTGAGCTAATATCCTTTTAATTGAGTCTTAGTTCCATTGTTTTCTTTGTTTTGTTTTGTTTGAGTTTTTTTTAATTTTTAGTGTGTGTGTGTGTGTGTGTGTGTGTGTGTGTGTGTGTGTGTGTGTGTGTGTGTGTGTGTGTGTGTGTGTGTGTGTGTGTGTGTGTGACATATACGGTCTAGTATTTAGTATTGGCACATATGTCATACTATGTTCATGCATAGCGTTAGTAATAAGTTAGATTTATCAATCATTCTACTTATACCTATCTAGTTGTTATTAAAAAAATGAAAATAACATTAATATAGAAGCTTATATTAAACATAATGGCCATACAGTTATTTTTGAATGCAGAACAGGTAATAATTCCGACTGCATATAGAAGACCATTCGAAGTGTCATACACATACCACTGGAGCCTTTCGTGACCAACTCGTGTTATTCCGGGACAAGCAGGTTACGGAAAGGGGCGAGAGGTGGCGAATGCACTGGAGCATGTAATGATCGCCGATGATTCTATACCTGTACAGACCAACTCGATATCTCAAGTAAATAATTCTTAAAGACATGAGCCTGGTCGAATTGGTCAGAATTGTTATTAATCATTTGACGCACAGATATTGATATATGACCCCGCGTGACACGAAGTCGGATGAGTCGACATATGGGAAGTGTTTTCTGTCTGAGTGAGTGAGTGAGTATGGTTTTACGTCGCTTTTAGCAATATTCCAGCAATATCACGGCGGGGGACACCAGAAATTGGCTTCAGACATTGTAGATGGAGAATCGAACCCGGGTCTACGGCGTGACGAGCGAACGCTTTAACCACTAGGCTACCTGATCGCCCCGGTTTTTTTAACAGAGGTTGTACTATACATACATTGATACTGCACAAAACACCTGCGTATCTAGTAATCGATTCAAGCGATACAAGGATAAAGGAACAACGAGAAAGAAAGGCCTATAAAACGAGAGCGTTAGGCGTGGCTCTCAAGTCACGTCAAGTCATACAATACAGTGTACACTTGGCTCCGTCTTCATTGTATTTAAGTCCTGCACCTGTTTGAGTTTTTCGCCACATTTAGTTGTTCAAACCGGTTTTAAACCACAATTCTCACACTGCTGATTGTGCAATTCAGCAACCACGATCGTATTATCGATCTGAAAAACTAAACATACATCTCCGTTCAAGCATACAAACGACAGGTTGACGCTTGCCGTTCGCCTTGAAAATACAGTATGCTGTGTGAATCAATTGTCGGACAAAACAGCTGCATATGCGAAATCCAGATCAGGAACAACCATTTCATTAAAGAACACTGACCTTGGAAGAGAGGCACATGGGAATGCACGTGGGAAAGTCGCGATTTATGTGACATACTAGCTTATATTCATGTGATTTGTTGACAGTGCGTGCTTAGTGTATAAATAATCATTTATCATAATTCATCTGCCATTCACGTGGGCTGACATGTGTTTGAGAGTCTGCTACTTAAGGTAATACTTCTTATACCGTCGTCCAGGTCACGCTAGTCAGTACGTGATGGGGACAGAGAAATGTCACGCAAACTGCGACACGGGGTTATCTCCCCGTCGCTGCTGAGAGCGGAGTTGTGGGGCAGTCACTCTGACCAGAACTAGTGTTTACTTGCAACAATCACGTTTAATCAAGCGTGACACTCACACTGATCTCAGGTGGTAATCGCGGCCTTATGCGATTTCACCTATTGACAGTGACGTCACGGTCACGTGATAAGCGTGACGGGAGGTGACAATTGAGCCAGTAAACTTTGCCGTAGCGCTGTCAACAGAGACGGGCTGATTCGGCTGATTGACCGAGGGCCGTGAGAAACAGACGCGGCTGTCTTTGTCTCGGCGGTGTTTTCGCTACCTGTTCGGCATCTTCTCGTTACCTGACCCCCTCCCCTGTGTGTCCTGGGGGTGATCTGTGGTCTCAAGGTGTGGGCGAATGTCAAACGGCAACGTTGTCTAAAGTTTCTGCGACTTGGAAAAGTGTTGTGACTTACTATACCTGCTCCGCGTGACCCCACAGGGACGGGGGTGAATCGGGCTTTATACAGTGAGTGACTCTCTCGGATTTCGCTTCTTGTATCACCTTAACAGACGCGGCAGCAGCTGAAGATGGGGAAGCAAGGTCGTGGATGGAGCGTGGCTTTCACACTATGGGTACTTGTCATTCACGTGAGTACCTTGTATTGCCACTGATAATATACACAGATACATTTACTGTTCCAATGTCAACAAGTCCAGTTATACTGGTGATGCTAGCTTCATCATCCAGCGCCGGGGTTGGGGATGACGGGACAGAGTTTAATGGATGTGTAACTGTATAGACTGATGTTGTAGACTAACGCTTAGTCCCTGAACATATATAATTTTGATAGAAACAAATAATTCTATTTAAATCGAAAAGGCGCCACAGTGAGATTAGAGGTTCAGAACCTGAAGGAAATCTAGACTTGCTTCATTGAGGTCTTTAGCATTGCAGAAAGGGCTGGGCGGAGGGGAAAATAATGATTCGGGGACTGTGAGACACACTATTGTTGTAGATGTGTTGGTCTTTTGTTTCAAACGGTCTCCCTGTATATGTCTTAACATATGCGCGCGAGTGTGTGTGTATGTGTGTGTTTAGAGTGCGTACGTGTGTTTTGTGTGTGTGTGGTGTTTGTTAAGTGTGTATGTGTGTTTAGTTTGTGTGTGTGTGTGTTAAGTGTGTGTGTGTGTTTTTTTTGTGTGTGTGTTCAGTGGAGGGGGGGGGGGGGGGATTACAGATGAGGGTAAGTTTTATTAATAAATTATTAAAATATTTATAATGGGTAAGTTTGTACTAACCCAGGCCAAATTTGAATCAGGGGTTACTGTCGGAGATCTTTCCCAGATGAGTAGGGACACTGCGTTTAGGCTGCCAATATCTAGATAGAACTGCTTGCGGGTCTTTGTTGTGAGAAATTGCAGTGAAGGTATATATTAAGAATACAGGTTTAGCATTCAGTACCCATCATTGAAGAAACACACTCAACCGCGAAGATTTGGATGTGTGATATAGGTGACAATAATGACGTGTTGTGGGGAACTTTACTTATGTTGTTATCGGACTGTTCAGTCGGTGAGGCCAGGCCTACGGTTACCTTTAAGCATGACACGGGGCAAGATCTGAACTTGGTAGATGTTGTACTGGGTTGAGGGTGTCATGAGAGAGTGTGTGATGGGACAGGGTGTGTGTGTGATGGGACAGGGTGTGTGTGTGGTGGGACAGGGTGTATGTGTGATAGGACAGGGAGTGTGTGTGATGGGAAAGGGTGTATGTGTGATGGGACAGGGTGTGTGTGTGTGTGTGTGATGGGACAGGGTGTGTGTGTGATGGGACAGGGTGTATGTGTGATAGGACAAGGAGTGTGTGTGATGGGACAGGGTGTATGTGTGATAGGACAGGGAGTGTGTGTGATGGGACAGGGTGTGTGTGTGTGTGTGATGGGACATGGAGTATGTGTGATGAGACAGGGTGTATGTGTGATAGGACAGGGAGTGTGTGTGATGGGACAGGGTGTGTGTATGTGATGAGACAGGTTGTATGTGTGATGGGGCAGGGAGTATGTGTGATGGGACAGGGTGTATGTGTGATGGGACAGGGTGTATGTGTGATGGGACAGGGTGTATGTGTGATGGGACAGGGTGTATGTGTGATGGGACAGGGTGTATGTGTGATGGGACAGGGTGTGTATGTGGTGGGACAGGGTGTGTGTGTGATGGGACAGGGTGTGTGTGTGTGTGATGGGACATGGAGTATGTGTGATGAGACAGGGAGTATGTGTGGTGGGACAGGGTGTGTGTGTGATGGGACAGGGTGTGTGTGTGTGTGATGGGACATGGAGTATGTGTGATGAGACAGGGTGTATGTGTGATGGGACAGGGTGTGTATGTGGTGGGACAGGGTATGTGTGTGATGGGACAGGGTGTATGTGTGATGGGACAGGGAGTGTGTGTGATGGGACAGGGTGTGTGTGTGTGTGTGATGGGACATGGAGTATGTGTGATGAGACAGGGTGTATGTGTGATGGGACAGGGTGTGTATGTGGTGGGACAGGGTGTGTGTGTGATGGGACAGGGTGTGTGTGTGTGTGTGATGGGACATGGAGTATGTGTGATGAGACAGGGTGTATGTGTGATGGGAAAGGGTGTATGTGTGGTGGGACAGGGTGTGTGTGTGATGGGACAGGGTGTGTGTGTGTGTGTGATGGGACATGGAGTATGTGTGATGAGACAGGGTGTATGTGTGATGAGACAGGGTGTGTGTATGTGATGAGACAGGTTGTATGTGTGATGGGGCAGGGAGTGTGTGTGATGGGACAGGGTGTATGTGTGATGAGACATGGTGTGTGTGTGATGGGACATGGAGTATGTGTGTTGGGACAAGGTGTATGTGTGATCAGACAGTGTGAGTGGGTGATGGGACTGTGTCTATGTGCGATGGGACAAGATGTATTAAGAAATTAAATTTGTAAAATGTAATGATATATTAGGATATCCTGTTTGATCCTTCAGTTCATATTAGAACCCGGGAGTGATTTTAATGTTTCAAACGACGTGTGACCATATCTCGTATTTCTCTTATCTGGATACGACCAGTAACTCTAAGGTTTCTTCAAAAATAACTCCATAAAACACAGACATTTTTACCCTCGGTGTGGAAGCCCCAGTTGAATAAGAGTCTCGTTAGTTGTCTGCGGGGAAGCAGTTACAACCAGAACGGGGGTCATCGTTTGGGAGCCAGACCTATGCCAACCTACTTGCTTTACCTTGCACAGAATTATTCCGATCTTCCACTCGGTGTTTACAAATGAAACAAAGCCTGACTAGCAACACAAAACGACTACTGGAACATACAGTTTTATGTGGGTCATGATGTTCTTTCTTTGAGGTGAGGGTTAGACCCCGGGGGCAATGCCTTTCAATGATGGCAAATAGCGGACGTTGTATGTAGGTGAGAACTAGTCCCCGGGGGTGGGGTGTTGTTGACATACATTCGAAAGTGAAGGGTCTTGTGAAATTTACTTGTGGGAAATGCTGCCGAACGAACGTTTGATATTATATCATTATGAATATGCTATTAGTGACACTCATTGCTAGATAGGGAGAATTGTGAATATGTGATCAGCTGATGGGTTGCAGCTTCAAGCAATGGTTGTTATGGTGATATACAACTCAAATTTAGATGGACTATTGTTATTATTCCCCCGAAATGATTACTTATAACGAGTATTGTAAAACGGTCTACAATTTCTTGTTATCCCTATCCAAATTGTTTCAGTATATATTAACAAAATTTACAATAGTTTTGTTAACACGATTTTGCCTTGAACATGTACATGTATGTACCGTTTTGGGAAAAACACATGAACGCTATGATGTTCTATATACTTGAATAAGCGAATAAAAAACGTGAAAAATATGTAAGGAAATTCATGTCACATATCCAGCTCAGTTTATTTCCTCAATCACGTCTTCCAGGCAAACCGCAAAACCGGTTTGGGTAATACTGTTTAACATAAACCTATAATATTCCTCGTCATCACTTTTTGTTACAACATCATCAACCGTTCAAAGTCAACGCATCCTGATGGCCGCCTTGTTACTTCACGCCTACTTGATGACTCACTCAAAACGTGAAGGGTTTTCCAAATTCTTTTGAAAGAAGTAGGCGTTGTTGAAAGAGTTCGGGGGTTTTCTCACCAACATGAAGTATGAACAAGTCAACGTGACAGGTACATGTCACATTTATATAAATGTACGCGCCCTCACCCTCGCCACTGCAAGCCCCCACTGACTGAATTGCGTGTCATGATTATTCCTTTTCGTGACCAATTGATTCGAGACCAAAGTGTCACCAGCACCTGAGAAACGATTTGTAGAATGAGTAAGTGAGTGAGTTGGGTTTAACGCCGCTTTTAACAGTATTCCAGTACAACTTAATGTGGGAGGAAAGCCCGAAGATTTGTAGAGGAAAGAGCGAGAGAAACGAACATTCGTAAAATAGAAAGTAAGAACAGGAATCACAATGAAGACAACGGTGACGACGACGACGACGACGATGATGATGATGATGATGATGATGATGAAGAAGAAGACGAAGAAGAAGAAGTCAGCTATCTCATAACGTTATCCCATACCACAAGCATCCTCAGCGGGTATTTAAGAAAAAAATCCCGTCGCTCATTACGTTTTAAATAGTTTCCCGGTCTTATGTTTGTATGACTGATGTTTTTTCATACCACGGATGTTTCACATCCTGTTCTTGGCAAAGTGAAGTTCACATTTAAGTAGTAATCATAGCCAAAAGTCTGAAAAACCCCAAGCTATTTTCCTTACATGTCAACACTAATGTCAACTGATGGATCGACTGGTGTTACACATCAGCTGTAAACCCTGATTAATCTATCCGTTACCAGATTACATGTCCGTAACAGATATCCATCACTCGACGTTTATCACAAATGATCTCACCTTACATTAAAATACGAACTTCTGATAGATTAAGGACATGGGCTCCGTTCCACAAAGAGATCTTAGCACTAAGTCGATCGTAACTCCCATACCTTAACATAGACTTGTGACAGTCGTAGCGCTAAGATCGCTTTGTGGAACCGGACCCAGGCAATTATTTTCCAAGTAGCCATGCTCATACACCCTGCTGAGAAATCAATCGGAACACACCTTAGCTAATTTGCGTATCTCGCATAAGTATCGTTGAGCTGAAATGAACCGATGTTTATTCGAATGCATTGGGTAAAGGGAAGTTATTCGGTTTGTGTCGACAGTTAGCAGTCAAAATGGCTGAAGCAAAGCGTTTTACTCTGTGAAACTTATATTTCGCACATATATTCCGAGTCTGTATGAATGAACGTTAGTGAGGTAAATTCGTTGTCAACCGATCTCTCGGGGCATATAGTGTGATGTGCCCTGTGCGTGGGCTTGTTTTCCCCGAGCCGTCAGACAATTTATAATGTACACGATACAAAGACAAATTACTTAAAACAGTAAACTACTAAACCTCACGGAACATTTCCATTTTCATTTTATTTCCTGCTTGGAACATGGAAAATTCCTATTTTTGTTTTTGTTTCCGTATTGTTAAGACAACCACAGAATTCCCCCAGAGGTGTGTGATTAAAAACTTCAACGATCACAACAAATTTCTACCTTGAAATTCTGAATTCGTACATTTCAAAAAGGATAAACGTCGTCAGATAAAGTCATAATGTTCACAACAATCTACTGAGCATAAAACATCCTCGTTAAGATATTGTTATACATCACGCAGGTACATCACGTTTATACATCACGCAGGTACATCACGTTTATACATCACGCAGGTACATCACGTTTATACATCACGCAGGTACATCACGTTTATACATCACGCAGGTACATCACGTTTATACATCACGCAGGTACATTACGTTTATACATCATGCAGGTATATCACATTTGTACATCACGCGGGTACATCCAAGGGTACATCACGCGGATACATCACGCAGGTACATCACGCACGTACATCACGCACGTACATCACGAATATCCATCACTCAGGTACATCACGCACTCATATCACGCAGGTGCATCACGCACACACATCACGCAGGTACATCACGCGGGTACATCGCGCAGGTACATCACGCACACGCATCACGCACACACATCACGCGGGTACATCGCGCAGGTACATCACGCACACGCATCACGCACACACATCACGCAGGTACATTGCGCAGGTACATCACGAATATCCATCACTCACGTACATCACGCATATACATCACACACATACATCACGCAGGTACATCACGAATATCCATCACTCAGGTACATCACGAATATACATCACACACATACATCACGCAGGTACATCACGAATATCCATCACTCAGATACATCACGCACGTACATCACGCATATACATCACACACATACATCACGTAGGTACATCACGAATATCCATCACTCAGATACATCACGAATACACATCACGCATATACATCACGCAGGTGTATGAACGTAAAATGTAATTAGCAGTTCAGTGACGTACACGAAATTGCCCCCTGACTCCGTGTTTACGTCACAGCGTTCCTAGCCCGCGGTCACATTACACACGCCCCGTCCGTCATTCGGATGTGGTGTGGCATACAGATGCCCCGAGACAGAGATTTAGACACGAAGATAAAATACGGGACTTATACAACTAGAAGTGGGGTGATTATGGTTATTGAGTAGTTAGGTTGTTTTTGCTTTTCCAGACAGTCGATCATGCTCCAGGAACAATTTTTAAATCATGGTGTACATTATTTATATATGTGTGATTTTCAAGAGTATATATATAAACAATTTACTTGTCAGAGCAGACCAGGGTAGCACAATGTCGTTTAATTTGGGGTAGATGGAATAAATGCAGCCTGACTTTCCCATTTAAATTGCTGTATATGTATATGTATATGTATATGTATATGTATATGTATGTATATCACACGGGAAGGGAAGGGAACCAGAAGTTTCACCACAGTATGGGTACAGGGGGCTATACTATATGAAGGTTTTTAAAAAAATCTTTGATAACCTCATCATCAAACGATACAGTACGCTGATTACTTGTCTTGATTATCCGCCGAAACCATTTGGTGAAAAGGGCAGAATAGATGTGAAAAAAGGTATGATCACCCAGGTACATCGCGTTTATACATCACGTTTATACATCACGCAGGTACATCATGTTTATACATCGCGCAGGTACATCGCGTTTATACATCACGCAGGTACATCGCGTTTATACATCACGCAGGTACATCGCGTTTATACATCACGCAGGTACATCACGTTTATACATCACGCAGGTACATCGCGTTTATACATCACGCAGGTACATCACGTTTATACATCACGCAGGTACATCGCGTTTATACATCACGCAGGTACATCGCGTTTATACATCACGCAGGTACATCACGTTAATACATCACGCAGGTACATCGCGTTTATACATCACGCAGGTACATCACGTTTATACATCACGCAGGTACATCGCGTTTATACATCACGCAGGTACATCGCGTTTATACATCACGCAGGTACATCACGTTTATACATCACGCAGGTACATCACGTTTATACATCACGTAGGTACATCACGTTTATACATCACGCAGGTACGTCATGTTTATACATCACGCAGGTACATCGCGTTTATACATCACGCAGGTACGTCATGTTTATGCATCATGCAGGTACATCATGTTTATACATCACGCAGGTACAGCACGTTTATACATCACGCAGGTACATCGCGTTTATACATCACGCAGGTACATCACGTTTATACATCACGCAGGTACATCACGTTTATACATCACGGAGGTACATCACGTTTATACATCACGTTTATACATCACGCAGGTACGTCATGTTTATACATCATGCAGGTACATCACGATTATACATCACGCAGGTACATCACGTTTATGCATCACGCAGGTACATCATGTTTATACATCACCCAGGTACATCACGTTTATACATCACGCAGGTACATCGCGTTTATACATCACGCAGGTACATCACGTTTATACATCACGTTTATACATCACGTTTATACATCACGCAGGTACATCACGTTTATACATCACGCAGGTACATCACGTTTATACATCACGCAGGTACATCACGTTTATACATCACGCAGGTACATCATGTTTATACATCACGCAGGTACATCACGTTTATACATCACGCAGGTACATCACGTTTATACATCACGCAGGTACGTCATGTTTATACATCACGCAGGTACATCACGTTTATACATCACGCAGGTACATCACGTTTATACATCACGCAGGTACATCACGTTTATACATCACGCAGGTACATCACGTTTATGCATCACGCAGGTACATCACGTTTATACATCACGCAGGTACATCACGTTTATACATCACGCAGGTACGTCATGTTTATACATCACGCAGGTACATCGCGTTTATACATCACGCAGGTACATCACGTTTATACATCACGCAGGTACATCACGTTTATACATCACGCAGGTACATCACGTTTATGCATCACGCAGGTACATCATGTTTATACATCACGCAGGTACATCACGTTTATACATCACGCAGGTACATCACGTTTATACATCACGCAGGTACATCACGTTTATACATCACGCAGGTACGTCATGTTTATACATCACGCAGGTACATCACGTTTATACATCACGCAGGTACATCACGATTATACATCACGCAGGTACGTCATGTTTATACATCACGCAGGTACATCGCGTTTATACATCACGCAGGTACATCACGTTTATACATCACGTTTATACATCACGCAGGTACATCACGTTTATACATCACGCAGGTATAAGATGGATCACTGAAGATGTAATACCCCTATATAATTATGACGTCGCTTACATATGTGTTCGTTTAATTGTTTACATTTAGGTAAATATGGCATGTCAGGCATTTCAATAATTCGGCAACACCAGTGACAGAATATGTTTTCGAATTGAATAAAGAAAACACTTCCTCCCGCATTTCAACGACCCGATTATTTTCCCGACACCTGCATGCAAAACCACGAAGCTTGAATAGATTACGATTGAAAGCAGGTAGCTGATATTGACTTACAATGTCACCAATATGTAAGGTATCCCTTGTGACATGATAGTGAATGCCTGCATTGTTGGTGCTCGAACGTCGAACCACCGCTTTTCCGCTACGCTATTACCTACTACGCTATTACCCCAAATAAACGAATAACAATTCTACTCGTATTATTGTCTTAAACGATATCTGTAATAGAATCTGAATGGACGAGGTTCCATGGTGCATATAACAGACAAACCACAAACACCACACAATATACGTCATGAGTGATATTTCGAAAAGCGACATAACCCAGTCTAGAATACATGGGAGGCAAGATAGACACAATTGTATGGATAACAACTTCTCTAATGCTGTAAAAAGCGACGTTTAGGTATAGATCCTTATACCGTTGGTCGCTTTTTTACAGTATTAAAGAAGTTGTTATCCATTCAAATTGTCTCTACCTTGTCATCCGTCAACTTCTAAGTAATGCCTATAAATAATTACATATATGTCGGACGTGATGAGGAAAAAAGCACCTGAGAGTATTATGATCGATCATCTAATGAAACTTCCTGGTTTGAAAAAAATCTGATAGGTCTTTACAGTAAAATCCATGTCATGAAATAACCAATTGTCTCTACAGTAAAAGAACCTTGAAAATGGTATTACTCATGTCGCCATTTATAGCAAACACAGGGAATTCCGGATGCATTAATACACATGACGCATACACCGTATCTATTACAGTTAACGTGGTATTGAAAATAGTTCTGTGTTTCGTCTGACAACAGAGGGCAGCTATGTCACGGTGCACCGGTTTCGTTAGGATTCAGAACCGTATCAATACAATGCACCTTTCAGAATGGAAAACGAAGTCGTTTATCATGAATCTGCCACACACTGGCATACATGCACTGGTGCTACCTTGTTCTTGATCTCTCAGCCCTTACAATACCCCGTGATGAAGCCGGGTGGAACCAGTCTGCAGACTGACTGTACTCGGAAGGCAGAAAATGGGCGTCGGGTTATCAATGGTTACTGGTAATAAATACGCCTGTTGCGGCGACCAGGGAAATTAGGGCGTGTCTTCTTGCAACAAGACGGCGCTGAACTACAAGGAACGTTATGTCTGATGATATCTAGCTCCAATACACCTCACTTCGACGCAAATTGTATTGGACTGTATTTCATATTTTTATAACCTTTGGACCGCCTCCGTGGTCTAGTGGTAGAGCGTCAGCCCGGAGAGCGGAAGGTCCGGGGTTCGATCCCCGGCCGCGTCATACCAAAAGAGGTTTATAGATGGTACTTGATATGACTGGTGTCATCCAGGAACCGTGGTCAGGGAACATATCTGCCTAGTGCTTGGGACTTATTGCTTTGATCTTTGTCAGTGCCAATTATCTAACTGGCTTCCATTTGCCCACTGCTATTTCTGTTCTTTTACCTATCAGTGCTATTACCCCCGACCTCCCGTTTACCTATCAGTGCTATTACCCCCGACCTCCCGTTTACCTATCAGTGCTATTACCCCCGACCTCCCGTTTACCTATCAGTGCTATTACCCCCGACCTCCCGTTTACCTATCAGTGCTATTACCCCCGACCTCCCGTTTACCTATCAGTGCTATTACCCCCGACCTCCCGTTTACCTATCAGTGCTATTACCCCCGACCTCCCGTTTTCCTATCAGTGCTATTACCCCCGGCCTCCCGTTTACCTATCAGTGCTAATTACCCCGGCCTCCCGTTTACCTATCAGTGCTATTACCCCCGGCCTTCCGTTTACCTATCAGTGCTATTACCCCCGGCCTCCCGTTTACCTATCAGTGCTAATTACCCCCGTCCTCTCGTTTACCTATCAGTGCTATTACCCCCGACCTCCCGTTTACCTATCAGTGCTATTACCCCCGACCTCCCGTTTACCTATCAGTGCTATTACCCCCGACCTCCCGTTTTCCTATCAGTGCTATTACCCCCGACCTCCCGTTTTCCTATCAGTGCTATTACCCCCGGCCTCCCGTTTACCTATCAGTGCTAATGGTGGAGTCTACTATCGCCTACAGTGCACCTTGCCTACAGTCACTTCGCCTACAGAAATTGTAGCATGGTGTGGTAGTTTGCCTACACTAGCGAGTGCTAATTACCCCCGACCTCCCGTTTACCTATCAGTGCTAATTATCCCCGGCTCCGCGTTTGCCCATTGCCCATTGCCATTTACCTATCAGTGATAATTAAGTCCTGGCTTCCAGTTGTCCATGAGTATTAGCGCTAATTACTGTACAGGGTTGTCTTCCTTTGTGAATTGCTAATCGCCTATCAGCGCCAATTATTCTTTGGCTTCCAAGTTTCAAACTTTTGTTATCTTATTACTCTTGTTGTTCTGACGTGTACATATATATGCTCTCTGCCTAATAATAACCACCTAAAAAAAATTAAAAAACGTACTACAGGTAACTGTCCACACTGCAAACAACTATAAACCCCAAAACACTCACTCATCCACTGCACACACTACCTAACACATCGAACCGCATTACAAACCACCCTCATTCTAAACAAGGCTCTCACTCTAGAAGCAATATTAAACCCACAAAATAAACTAGAAAACTTCAAGGCCTTAGGCGTACTCTTAATCAAAACGGAACTAATAAAACGCATCTAAAAACACTATAATCTACCAAATGAAAATTACATAAACACTATAATCTACCAAATGAAAATTACATAAACAAACAAACATCCACCATACCCAGCTCCCTAAGTAAGTAAGTAAGTAAGTAATAGGTTTCATTCACCTGATGAAGGAGTAAGCATATATTCCCAAATGTTGTGTTCCTCACAAATTCTGTCTGTCTGTCTGCATGACACGACAGCCTCCCAGGAAACAGAATTTGTATCTCATCCGAGCGAAACAATAACCAAAGTTAACAAAACACTATTACAATATTAAATCAGGGATCTAATCCTCCGCCGTTACTCGTCCCCAGGAGCCAGTTACATCATCAAATATATCATGAATTTGTATAGCGCACTTTCCGAATTTTAACTGCTCAAGTGCACTTAGACTATAGGTATTATTACCCCTGATCCCTGGTATATTGGCTATACATGAAGCTGACGGAAACATTACTATACCATCAGTGTACCTGTCATCAGTTTGCTGATGCACTGCAGCTGACACGGTCGCCTCTCTCCAGTCAGGTGAAAGGTTGACCGTGTTAAACGCTTGTAGTTACATGTGATCACTGTCACTCAAGGGTAATGGGTACGTTAACCTGGACGAGGCCAAAAATAGCCAGACAAGCCACGATGGTGTTTAGGTAATAGTTTGACGTCACTGCTCCTACTGGTACCCCTGCCACGATGTTCTGGTCAATGTGATGTAGAAGTCCCAAGCTACGAAAGCCGTACGGTGCTACTTTGGTAGCATAATTTTATTTTTTTTAAATCGAAATTTCTAAAAAATTTTTTTTTCGAAATTTCGAGTTCTTTCTCGTTACTTTGATTACTTTCTCGTAATTTCGATTATTTTCTCGTTAAGTTCAGTGGAATTTCGAGTTTTGGAATGAATTTAAAACAACGAGAAAATAAACGAAATTTCGAGAAAATAATCGAAGTAACGAGAAAAAAAAGGTTACGAACACTTTTGACGAGTCGTTTTGACAAATAAGTTACAAAGGTGGTTTAGTTAAGTCCTTTGATGAAACGAGAATTTGATTTTACTCCAACACCGCCAGTTGTTGATAAAACGTGTCCCTGATTTGTGATTAATATTATATATGTAATATGTATTTACTATTGTACTTATCGTCACAGGATATAACCATCAACGTCAACTTTCCAATTATATTTACATGTAAGTCAATCAACTCAATAACCCGGATATAGTGAAATCTAGAAAGTGTGGATGACCGAGGTTCTACAGTATATTATTTAGTGTCAAGGATCAGTGATCGTATAGCAGTTCCATAATCATAAGAAATCTGTGTATGAATAAAAAAATGAGGTGAGCGTATCCTGCCCCACCGGGGGCACCCGTCACAAACACATGCAAAGGCAAATGAAAATAGTGGTTGAATACACTCGGAAACATATGCTACAGGTCACAATACTTAGGAATTGCATCGGACATCATTTTTGTAACTGATGCGTCAAATTTGGAAATGTCCACTACATATCTTCATGTCTCGACTGTGTCGTTTTACTATGTTTACATGTAGACGCACTTTCCTACGCGATACACAGCTTGTTGCTGTGTAAATATTGACCCGCTTGTGGTTTGGTTGTCATTTCATGTGTGTGTTGAGTGTTGATGTCTACTTACATAGCTGGGTGCACGGGTGGCCCAGTCGTCTAAGGCGCCGCGATTCGCTGTGCAGAGTTGCATCCCTTGGGCCCGCCAGAAACCTATGATTGTGGGTTAGAATCCCGGTTCGCCCCAATTATGTTTCTAGGTTTGTCAGCACCATACCCGTGCTCGTTGGTTTCACCGAAGTGGTAAACGTCTGAGACCTGCATCACTTCGGGCTTTCCTCCCACATTAAGCTGACACGCCGCGATATAACTGGAATACTGTTAAAAGCGGCGTTAAACCCAACTCACTCACTCACTTACATAGCTGTAGACTCTTTATTACCTCTGTGGTTATCTGAAGCAGGAGAGTTCCAATAGCTCCCAGGCTGGTCGCACGAGTGAGTGAGTTTGATTTTACGCCGCATTTAGCAATATTCCAGCAATATCACGGCGGGGGACACCAGGAATGGGCTTCACACATTGTACCTATGTCGGGAATCGAACCCGGGTTTTCGACGACCCATGGGTAAAAATATACACCCCGGCAAATTATGCTGGTCGTAAGTGGCGACTATACTGGTCGTTATCAGGTGAAGTTAAGCAGCGTCGGTCTCGGAGAGTAGGTGGATGGGTGACAGTCCTATTACGGCGTCATAATCTTCATAGCTATTTTGCCTTTACCCCAAGTGTAATGTGTTTTGTCGGATAATCGATACCGGTTTTATATTTAAACAACATACGGACGAACAAAACCACAAATTATGATCTGGCGGTCACACTGATTCAAGGCGTTCCATATACATAGACATGCACCGTGCTTTAAAACGTGTGCACTCTGATACCGATCGAGAGTTTTAGATCCCGCCCACCCCATAATACCCAATGCTTTCTACTAACTGTATTTGCTTCCTCGAGAAAGCCATATTTTATTTATGTCTATTTATTGTACATACAAATCTACGCACGAGTGAAGACTATGTGACCCATATGCCTCTGAAAGCGGTCTGGGTGTAATCTGTTCTGTGTGGTACGTTACAGAGCAGTGATCCCGCTGTGTTGCTATGGCATAGACACTCACTCACTCACTCACTCACGTTCTCCTTCTCTCACTCACTCCCTCATTCGCGTTCTCCTTCTCTCATTCACTGACTCACGTTCTCCTTCACTCACTCACTCACGTTCTCATTCACTCACTACGCCCCCCTCCTCTCTCTCTCTAGTGATCTCCCTCTCTCCCTCTCACTCACACACACAAAACCGCCGTACTTAACAATTAACACACTTACCCAAATATTGACACCCCACTAGACCTGACACTAACATTGATCCAAAAGCCCAACAAGCTTGTTACGAAACTTTCACAATTTAAAAAGTATTAATCCATGTATACATGTCACTTTGACGCTGTATATATTTAGCGTGCATAATATTTCGACTTTTGACAGGTCATGCAGATTAAGAAGTATATTTAGACTGAATACGTGGGTAGATTTTGTTAAATTGTATAAAGTGACGATGACCACATTTTACTTCCTGCGTTACAAGGAAGGCTGTTGTAATTTCTCCCAAAAAGTGAAAATATATGAATCTTTTTCAGCTTATCCCAGCTTTGAAGACAATATTGAAATAGTAGCGTTTGATAGAATAGTGCCTCTCAGACCAGACCGACAAAGAAAACACCGAACACAATTAATGTAATCAGAAATGAGAAACAATTCATGACAATATCTCGGTTGTGAAATACTGTCTCGAAACGTCCATGGACACCTCGCTATCCGGACGCTGTTTAAACGTCCATATAAATTTAAGATGAAAGGAACGCTCATGTTTTTTTTAATCCGTAAATGTGTTTATCCGGGCGATTGCATTGCAATTGGCACCGTCTGGAGTATTGGGGAATATGTATATGATCATACCTAGATATACACACAGTGTAGATGTAATAGTCAATGTTTACGATGACTGAAAATTCACATAGCCAATTTACAAAACGCCTTAATATTTCAGGTATTTTACAAATTGACTAAATATCTAATTTATTGTATTATTATAATGAATTTAAAATATTTTGAGTTTACTTTCATCATTATTTTCTGCATCGTAATTCAAGCATTATTAGTCTATTGTGATGCTTTTGAGCCCCTTGAATTTCTAACTAGTTTTTAGTCAATCTGTCAAATAAATGGACAGATTGTTCAGTCAATTTGTAAACGGCCTAAGTGAATCACATTTTACACATGAATACATTGACTGACACATTTAAAGGACACACTGACATTCTTCACTTGGCTTATACTCATCCGTGACCAACTCGTGTTATACCGGGACAAGTATTCTTGCAGGTTACAGAAAGGGGCGAGTGTTGATGAATGGGCTTATACTGTTCAACACCATTCAACGTCAATGCCTGATGTCTGTACGAGTAGACAGGATCTTGTGTATATTTAAAGTGTCTGAAATGATTAAAGAAGCACGCTATTAAGATGGCTACAGACACGCTTTTTAATCATGACTGTAAATATGATTGCGCCTTCATATATCCCACAACATTCCCGTGGTAGAGCTTCAAGGGCGTATTTGACCTATTATCATGATTATGTCTCTTAGAAATGGTTTTTAATATGATATATACTGATGCAATAAAGGCGTCTTTGCGTGACAGTTTATGTATATTTTGATGGCGCATCGAGGCAGAAATGTCCTTAATTAATAATCGCCTAGTGATGTGCAACTATGTTTACATCTGATGTCATCAATAGCGACGGTCTATAGAAAACATTTGTTGATGTCAAGGTGTATCCAATAGCGAAAGCGTTGTGGTTGATAGTATGGTTTTGAATATACACCTTAATGATATACGGTCCTTAGAAGTCAGTCTTCAGCGTAGGTAGACTTTTGATATGTATGTCAGTGTGCCATTCAATTACTGTTATATTTATCATATGAAGTAGACGAAATGAAGTTATCATCTTTTTCCACACTGAGCAGGGTATTTACTGTTATAGGTCCCGTTATTGTAAAGGCCGACATTATATTCCATCTTAATATAATTTTAATAACAGATCAATTGAATGTTTGTTTATTTCTTCTTTACATTGATAATTAATTATTCAAACAGTATTTTGTTTCATTAAAATAGAATAGTTTCAAAAGAGTCACATTGAATTAAGAAAATAACTGGTTGTCATGTAGTTTTTAACGCATGTTTTCCTTAGTAATTCTCGGCGGATCCGCTGACAAGATAAGGCAGGGTTGACTGTTTCTGTACATGATTTTGACAGAATTAAATTTGTGCGGGTTTTCCCCGTCTCTCCCTGATGACATTTCTTGATGTTGCATTACGATTTTACCCTGCCTGGCGCAAAACAAGGACTGGTCGGCTCGGAGTCAGTATACTGTGTCTGAGGGGGTTGCAATGTTACTCTGAAAAATATCTCACTGAACTAGCACCACAAATCCGGCATCAGTCCGGACAAGTACACAGGCACGCACGCAGGCACGAGGGCACGCAGGCACGCACGCACGCACGCACGCACGAAAGCAGGCAGGCACGAGGGCACGCAGGCACGAAAGCAGGCAGGCATGCAGACACGCAGGCACGCAAGCACGCAGGAACGCAGGCAGGCACGCACGCACGCACACACGCACGAAAGCAAGCAGGCAGGCGGGAGGGCAGGCAGGCACGCACGCACGCACGCAAACGTGCTTGCACCGGGCTATATAGAAGCAATACTCTTGAACGCGACGTTAAACTTCAAGTCACCTCACTTGTTTTCACTCCAGATATCTCACTGAAGAATAGGTTTGTTCTTTCTACACATATTGATCACTACCAGGGCGAAGGAAACTAAGACTGTCCCTTAAGCCCCTAACGCTGATGTCTGTGGAGTTGATAGGATAGTACTGCTGATCCGGCTTCCACCAATGCCTCTCAGACCCAAGGTCATGGCATCTGCAGGATAGGCAACAACAATATATCCTTGTTGAACATAACACAACGTGCTTTGCCATAGTAACATCAACACATTCGTGGGCAAAGTAAATGTAGAACCGGATCACCAAAACCAATGGACAGACATGATAGAATCGAACCCAGACAAAGTCAAAATTATCTAGGTCACATATAGCTTGCCATATTTCATTGCTCATTTTATAGCCGTTTGAGTAGGTCTGTAACATTCTGTGCCAGCAATTTATCATCCACTCGTTTACAAGTGAAACTTCATGACCAAGGTGAGGTGAGGTGAAATGGGGTTTAACGTCGCGTCCAAGATTATTGCACTTATATAGCGACGTGCATGTACTTGTGTGTGTGGCTGCTCGTACTAGTCCGGGCTGATGCCGATCTAAAGTGCTAGCATACTGAGATACCATGCCGCAGTTTAACATAAATACCCACTCAGACACAGTATACTGACTCCGAGCCGACCACTCCTTGTTGTAGCCCTTTAATGCCGAGCGCCAGACAGGGTAACAACAAGTATCATCTTTTAACGTCTTTTGGTATGACGCGGCCGGGGATCGAACCCCGGACCTTCCGCTCTCCGGGCGGACGCTCTACCACTAGAACACGGAGGTGGATCATGACCAACAAACCAAGTAGTACCCCCCCCAAAAAAAAATAAAAATAAATAAATAAATAAAAATAAATAAAAAATAATGAAAAATAATAAAATAATAATTTAAAAAAAATAAAATAAAAAAATAAAAAATAACTCTCCTTTGAGGAAACTAGATGGAATAACATGGAAAAGAATAACCATTCTCGATTATCCCACGAAAGGAATCCTTTGGGCTTAAAAGCCAAATAGTGGTGAAAATTATATATGAATGGATCACCGAAAATCAGTGATGACACCAGGTGTTCGCGAACGGGTTAGCATGTCCTGCACTGACGATGGCTCAAAACAAAATAACAATAATACTAATCCCGAGGAGGCTGTCCAGAAACTTAGGATGAAGCTGGTTATCTGAAAGTTTCTTAAGTCAGGGAAATAATCATTAAGTAAATGCTCAGGGCATGAAACCTAACGGAAACTATAAGGAAATGAAAGTTATATCAATGTTATTTGTCAGTGATTCATATCCACTTCCTATTTTCTAATTTACAGCAAGTGAAGTCCTCGGGGAAGTTGGACATGAAGCTGCACAGCTTCTTCTCCAGTGGTAAAGGGTCTAATGGAAACTGCTGTGAGTCCATTGTTTCCTGGCTCGGCTGCAACAACCAGTGCGATCCGAAGTTTACCCTCTGTGTAGACGAATCAAAGTGAGTACATGGCCTATCTTGTATATTTAGTTGAATGACGTGTAGCTAAATTAGAATAAATATATAAGGAGTAAGATTAATGAAAATAATTGTCTTAAACATTTATCAGCCTTAACTGCAGATAACTATTGGTATTTGCATCACAATACTTTGCAGACCATTGTTAAGTCATGTGTTACTATGACATCATAAATGACTCTGCCACTGAAGCCAACACACTGCTTTTTACTGGTTATAAACTAAAAACGTTAAAAACGTTGGAAGAATGTATTTGATGGTAAGTAGAATCTCACTAACGTACCCTCGTGGCTTCATATTGCAATAGACCGCCTCCGTGGTCTAGTGGTAGAGCGTCCACCCGGAGAGCGGAAGGCCCAGTGTTCGATCCCCGGCCGCGTCATACCAAAAGACGTTAAAAGATGGTACTTGTTGTTACCCTGTCTGGCGCTCGGCATTAAGGGGCTAAAACAAGTACTGGTCGGCTCGGAGTCAGTATACTATGTCTGAGTGGGGTATTCATGTTAAACTGCGGCATGGTATCCTATTGAGCTAGCACTATAAACCGGCATCAGCCCGGACTAGTACAAGCAGCCACACACACACGTGCTTGCACGTCGCTATATAATTGCAATAATCTTGGACGCGACGTTAAACCCAATTTCACCTCACCTCATAATGCAATATTTTGGAAAACAATTTCTGTCTGTATTAGAAGTGATGGTTTACATCCTTTGAATCACATGAACCTTAATTTTATTTATGATGAATATTATGTAGCCATATGATTGATATCGTTATGTTTTATTCCATTTTTTTAATTAAAAAAGGAAAAGACCTAACAGGTATGCTTTTTATGTAGTATGCATGCATCTCCCGTGTAGAGAATGACGCATGGTCTACGAGGCGTGTTGATCCTCGGTTCCGAGTGATTATATTTTGTCGAATTAATCCACAAGATACAGCTAATCCCCAATTCTGTAATTTTTATAACTTTACCCATAGTCGTAGAAACATGTCTGTCGGTCCTTCGAAGAGATATCACCTCATTCGGCTTAATGTTGTAATGATGTCATAAAATCTCTTGTGACGTAATAACTTTATTTGGATGACGTCATAATCAGTATAACGTAATTAAGCTATATGCGTTACAATTATGTATATCAGATCTGGTGATGAAACTTAAGCGGCAGTTATTGTGTGCATGTTGCTGGCATGATTCAATATGCTTTACACGACGTTCGATAAAGCCAGAGTCCATCCCTTGTCATGCATCCATGTTGAATAAAACCAAAGAACCTATCAACCTGTCTTGTGTATTATCCTAGCAAGAGTATACATTTGGTTTAGTAAGTCTGTCTTTGTCTTATTTTCTACATATAATCCATATCGATCAAGTATCTGAGGCCCTGTAACACTGTATTGCACATAAAGAGCCTGTGTGTTATGTATAACATCTGATGGTCATTGATGAATACCACTGTGACCAGGGCACATTAAGGCTACCTGTGTTTTCTACCCATATCCACGTTTTGTTTGTTTGCTTTTTGTTTACGCTGCACTCAGCAATATTCCAGCTATATGACGGCGGTTTGTAAATAATCGAGTCTGGACCAGACAATCCTGTGATTGACATCGTGAGCATCGATCTACGCAATTGGGATACGATGAAGCATCAATCAAGTCAGCGAGCCTGTTAGTCGCCTCATACGACAAGCATAGTTGCCTTTTGCAGCAAGCATGGGTTGCTGAAGACCTAGTCTAACCTCTCTATCCAAGAGGTTCGAGCCTTTGGTCTCCCAGTCACTAGGCGCATGCTCGGCTCGTCATATGCGTGACGTATGCTGTTACATGCTTATGTTTTGTTTCTTCAGTCACGCTCTTATTACAACAAATGTCATGTTCATTCAATATTTCAGCTCCGACAGTGTCCATGATTGTTCCTTGCTTAAAAAACAAACTGGCGTGATGCATGAACAAAACAATGTGATCTTCGGAACGGACATTGGAGGGGTGTCCAATCGCTTCATCATGTCCGTGGCATCAATACCAGTAAGTCTCATCATGTTCCCTCAGCAGATTTTATCATATCACTATCAATAACAGCTGTAGGCTTTATCATATCAGTGTCAATAACAGCTGTAGGTTTTATCATATCAGTGTCAGATAAAGCAGTAGGTTTTAGCATATCAGTATCAGTAACAGCAGTGGGTTTTATCATATTAGTAACAGCAGTGGGTTTTATCATATCAGTAACAGTAGTGGGTTTTATCATATCAGTATCAGTAACAGCAGTAGGTTTTATCATATCAGTAACAGCAGTAGGTTTTATCATGTCAGTAACAGCAGAGTAACAGCAGTGGGTTTTATCATATCAGTAACAGTAGTGAGTTTTACCATATCAGTAACAGCAGTGGGTTTTATCATGTCAGTAAAAGCAGAGTAACAGCAGTGGTTTTTTATCAAATCAGTAACAGTAGTGAGTTTTATCATATCAGTAACAGCAGTGGGTTTTATCATATCAGTAACAGCAGTTTTTTTATCATATCAGTAACAACAGCGTTTTTTATCCTCTCAATATCAGTAACAGCAGTAGATTTTATCATATTGGTAACAACAACGTCATTAACTATAATCATATCAGTGCCATCAGCATAATTACGTGTTTTGGTGTTTCTTGTTTTTTCTTGCCGAAAACATTTTGAATCACTATAAAATAGTGATGATACCAGGCCGGGCGTTCGCGAAAAGGTGAGCGTATCCTGCACCACCGGTGACAAACACCAGTCACAAACACACATGGCTCATCATACAGCAACGTCAAATGAAACCGGTTTCGGCAGATAATCGGTTATTCTCTTGCATTGACGTTTTAAATGTTCAGTGTCCTCAATACTTCTAATAGATCTAGAGTTTTGTATTTATTCGAGCCTTGCTTGTATACCTTTAATGAGAGCCATGTATGTCACACTGGAAGCTTGTCACACTTAGAAACCCATTGTGTTTGTCCTCAGTCCAAGATAAAGGTGAAGGTCGAGGTGTTTGATGAAGACCCCGCCAACGGCCAAGATCACATGGACAACTTAGCCAAGGTGTTGGAAAACTTCGCCGTTAGTCCCACAGCCGAGGCAAGCGTCTACGAGACATACGTCTTAAACCACAGGACACAGTGAGTCGTGTGAAACTATCATTTTTGATTATCATTTGGTAATCGGGATTGCGGATGACCAGGTCATCTAAGGCTCTGCGAGAAACCTTTGATGGGGGTTCAAGTCTCAGATTCCGACTGATTATGTTTCTAGCTTTGTCAGCACCACACCCTTGGGAATTTCACGATATTGGTAAACGTCAAAGACCTGTATCACTTCGGGATTCCCTCCCAAACCCAGCTTACACGCCGTGACGTAACTAAAACGTTGTTCAAAGCGGCGTCATATCGAAAACATCGATCAGGCTACTTTATCATAATTCATCAGCTATCTGCCCCTATCACTATCATATAAAAAAACGAAGGGATCGTGTCGTGAACTAGAATTACTATATGAGTGAGTGATTCAGTAGCCGAATTGTTGCCAAGTGCGTCTCCGTACCCCGAGGGGGTGGATCGATCGTTGTGGTATCAATCACTGGATTATCTGGTTTATATATCGCTTGAATACAGGGTTCCGTCATATAGCTGCAATAATGCCGACACACACAGGTCGTCGTGGAAGTGCTCATGCTATCAATCACTATGTAACCATACTTGATTATTTACAGCCTTTTGTCGTTATGATATCAATAAATAATTCTCGAATTTAAAGAAAATGGTTGTTTCGTTTCCGCTGTTAACTTATACGTTATCAATCTATTATATTATTTTTTCTATATTTCTTCAGACTGAAAATTCAGCTACGTGCCTACTGCGACCCTGACTGGTACGGTTCTGTGTGTGAGATATACTGCAAGGCGCAGAACAATGAACTGGGCCACTACACATGCCATCAGCAAACAGGAGCGAAAATATGTAATATGGGTAAGCTGTTAAACTATACGCTTTGTGTGAACTGGCCTAAAGTACCGACGACTATGAAAAATAAATGACAATAGATGACAATAAACCAAAAAAAACAAAAAACTGTAATGATAATTAAATAAAAAAAGAATTCTAAATTTAAAAAAAGAAGAGAAATATTATAATCGTTTAATAGATAATAAAATGATATATTGTACGCTGAAAAAATGTGTTGTACAAACATTATTTTCGATTTTTCCTTTTTGAAGCAGTAATCAAAAAGCATATTCTCACTTAACAGCGATGGATACCCGAAAATTTGAATTTTTAAAATCCTTACAGGCTGGAAGGGAGACAACTGCGAACAGGATATCAACGAATGTGAAGCCGATGGTTACTGCCAGAATGAGGCAGACTGTGAAGATTTACCCGGGAGTTTTAAGTGCAAATGTCGAGAAGGATTCGGAGGTAAGAGATGCATTTTATTTGCATTTTAAACCCCAAAATTACAAATTAAATCACATGTTGAGTTCCTAAGGAAGATTTATTTTGTAAATTTTACTTTGACAAACGTTCAGTTATGTTTTCTAGCCTTGTCGGGCGGTTTGGTAGCCTTGTGGTTAAAGCTTTAGCTTGTAATTCCGAAGACTCAGGTTCGATTCCCCGCATGGGTACAATCTGTAAAGCCAATTTCTGGTGTCCCCCGCCTTGAAATTGCTGGAATAAAGCTGAAAGTGGCGTAAAAAACATAGTCACTCACTCACTCAAGTCTAGAAAAACCCAACAAGAATCACCGGAATCACAACCCTTTGACTTGTTTTTCTTCATTTGATCATTTTTCACCCGACGGGCAATACTTATCAAAAACTCTTTTTGAAAAAAAAACTGTGGTGATTTCACTTTAGAATATATAGGTCGCCAGTAACCTATGCTTGTCGTAATAGCCGTCTAACGGATGGAAAGTCGGGCTCGGTGACTAGGTTGATTGTATTGTATGTATCCCAGTTGCAATCACTGGATTGTCTTGCCCAGACTTAATTATTTTACAGACCGCTGTCATATACATCCCTTGGGCACACCAGAAACCTATGATTGTGGGTTCGAATCCCGGTTCTCCCGATTATGTTTCTAGGTTTATCAGCACCATACCGTGCTCGTGGGTTTCACCGAAGTGGTAAACGTCTGAGACCTGTATCACTTCGGGCTTTCCTCTCACATTAAGCTGACACGCCGTGATATAACTGGAATACTGTTAAAAGCGGCGTTAAACCAAACTCACTCACTTTACTCACTGTCATATACATGTAGCTGCAATATAGCTGAATGTAGCGTTAAACTCTACCGCCAAAACCTTCAGGGTTCTTCTTCAATTATTTCTAGGAATGTTTTGTGAAGACATTACACACCAGTGTGCCACTGATCCCTGTATAAATGGAGGCACCTGTTCCGGAAACGAGACACACTACAACTGCACATGCCCAATAGGATACGCCGGAGATACATGCGCAGAGGAGGTTGACCCATGTGAGAGCGCCCCCTGTCAACAAGGGACCTGCGTGTCCAACAACGTCACAGCAACCCGGTTCACGTGCGCCTGTGAGTCTGGATGGACCGGAAACGCATGCGATGTGGACATAGTAGCAGGGATACCAACTGATGGTGGTGGGTGAAGGTTTGGTCAGTCTCGTTGTGACAGTCATTGCATCATCCTCGGCACACAAAGGCATTGTTACAGATTAAGAACCCCATATTTGTCAACTGAGTCTTCAACATACAGACATTTCTAAGTTGTACGTTTCGTGAAATTGTTCTGGTGCATCACTCTCTTACTAAAACAATAGTGCATCGTTAGATAATAGGTAATTAGGTTAGGTAATAAAACGTAACAATGTTTGATATATGCAAACAGAGTGAAAACGCATACACTTCAACACGAAATCAGCAACGATGTGTTATAAAACTCAAGTCCATCTTCAAACATATCGAATGATATTCAAACCCGTACGGTGACATTGTTTTATTTGATTATCTCATGCTTAAACTTCATTTTGATTTAAGTGGCCATTTTGCCCAATATCCTTTGAAAAATTGCATATCTGTTTCAGTAAAAGATTTACTACCTAATTTTGTTCATGGCAGAATAATAAAGAGTGATTTGTAAAAGGTTGGTAGTTACAAGCTACACATCAAGTAGTGGTCACTATGACTGTCACAGCGGGTGTTTTCTTATTTAACCGTTGTTACTAATATTTCAAACGACTGTTCTGGTTTCTTTCCATTCAATCATATAAAACTATTCATTTTTATTTTAAGAATAAAAAACAACCCCTGGTGAATTCCCTGTTACTTTCTTGAGGTTTCCAATCATTATATCAAGTCTCTGATTCTAACAGGGAAAGAGTAACTTTTTGCAGTGTGTTATCGCTAATCCTGTCATGGAATTGAAGCACACGAAAAGTCAAACTGAACTTAAACAATATTCGATGTGGTACAACACTGTCTCTTCCTGTAAACAAACATGTCAATACTTACAAGTTCAGCTGATAACTCTAGGCTTCTGTGGTCCAAAACGTGAACTGTTCTGAATGTAGAACAATACAGCAATGCTTGTTTTGGATGTGATCGTCCAAGGTTATTTGAACCAAGGGGACAGGATCAGGTTCGTAAGTAAAGGAGTCCATTTATTTTTGTAGTGACATATCTAACACCAACTAACCTGAGATTTATTCATACGTTTGTTAAAACTGAAACTGACATTAGCAACCATTTTAATAATATTATATATTTTTAATATAATTACAGGGTTTTATGGTCATATTGGTTTAACTAATATCATCATCAAATTAAAAGTATGATGTTTTTGTTATTTTGCATACTTCAGGGCATTAACATGTTAACGGAAATGACAGTAGGTGTTTTGGTGATGGTAAATATGTATCGACTACAATTGTAATATCTAATGTGACCGGGAGCAGTCGGGTAGCCTAGTGGTTAAAGCCTTCGCTCATCACGCTGTAAGAATGTTGTATGATTGGAATGTGACGTGTAAGAATGTTGTATGATTAGAATGTGTTATGTAAGAATGTTGTTTGATTGCAGTGTGGCATGTAAAAATGTTGTATGATTGTAATGAGACATGTAAGAATGTTGTATGATTTGAATGTGACGCGTAAGAATGTTGTATAATTGGAATGTGACGTGTAAGAATGCTGTATGATTGGAATGCGACGTGTAAGAATGTTGTATGATTGCAATGGGACGTGTAAGAATGTTGTATGATTGGAATGTAACGTGTAAGAATGTTGTATGATTAGAATGTGTTATGTAAGAATGTTGTTTGATTGGAATGTGACAAGTAAGAATGTTGTATGATTGGAATGTGGCATGTAAGAATGTTGTATGATTGGAATGTGGCATGTAAGAATGTTGTATGATTGGAATGTGACGTGTAAGAATGTTGTATGATTGGAGTGTGGCATTTAAGAATGCATTGTGATTGGAATGTGACGTGTAAGAATGTTGTATGATTGGAATGTGACTTGTAAGAATGTTGTATGATTGGAATATGACATATAAGAATGTTGTATGATTGGAATGTGCCGTGTAAGAATGTTGTATGATTAGAATGCGACGTGTAAGAATGTTGTATGATTGGAATGTGACGTGTAAGAATGTTGTATGATTGGAATATGACGTGTAAGAATGTTGTTTGATTGGAATGTGACGTGTAAGAATGCTGTATGATTAGTTTGTGGCATGTAGGGATGTTGTATGATTAGAATGTGACGTGTAAGAATGTTGTATGATTAGACTGTGACATGTATGAATGTTATAAGATTGGAATGTGACCTGTAAGAATGTTGTATGCGAAATATCACATCCTACTGTTTGACGGTTTTTTAATATTTGTGACTTTCATTTCCCTCCTTTTACCCCATGCTGCTACATTTTCAACATCTCATCCGACACCTTAAATGTGTGACCCCAGCTATATAAAACTCGCAAAATTCAGATCCGCCTTTAAATGTGACCACCATTTCAGCCATTTCGAAAATGCTATTTTGACCAATGAACTTTCTTTAATGGTCACTTATATATGCATCTTGAATTTGAAGTTGTGATCTGCATTTGGCTTCAAGTTATTACGTATTGTCATCCAACTATTCGTGTGTCAATATGTCACTGTACATGTACATCTGTTGTGTGAAATCTTGTTTATATCTGGTCTCAAGTCTTGCTCCATTTTGATAGGTGAGCTACAGAGCCGTGTGTCAATATATCACTGATTTTGTTACATTTAATTTTTACTGTTTATTGTGCTGTTCTCAGACCCCGCGGCCATTACGCTCCTGGGAGTGATTGATAACAGCAATAGGGACAATCTAACTAATGGCTTGATCAAACTCATCAATGAACTCGGAGGCGTTCCGAAAAAGGTTTTTGTCAAAGTCAACACAAGAATAATACCAATCAACAGCGAGTGAGTGATTCATACACTATTTCAATTGATTTCAGTGATTGACTTAATTGATGAACAGTCTCAAATGTATTCAAATGCAATCTTCGCATATCCATTGAATCCTTGTGGGGACATTGTCACGTTGTCGACCTTCCAAAAACAAGCTAAAAGTATCAATGTTAACTACAGCGCGACAATGCGACAACGCGACATTGTCAATATGTCTCATTGTCGCTTATTTTAACACCGTTTTGATGGAGCGACAACGCGACATATGTTTACCTTGAAAATGTCGCGTTGTCCCATTGTCGACCTTTAATAAAAAATATATATATAATGCGCGACACATAACAGAAATGTCGCATTGTCGCGTTTTGTTTAATTTTGAAACTTTTACTTGTTTTTGTAAGAGTGTCGTTAGCATGTACCACCTGTCAGAAAACCGTTATGTTCTGCAGGCTTGATCTACACCTGCACAGGCCCCAAGTTTGCAGCAAAGGATAAAAATACCAAAATTGAAATATAAAATTTCCCAATTCATGTTGACATGGTAGCGACAATGTCCCTACTCGGATTCAATGAATCCGCTTTTCAAGAAATGTCAGGACAAATGATGGCAAACAAAATACTATTATATTAAAGACGTCAGCTCTTAATTTCAGGACCACGACAACCCGTGTGGAGTTTTTCTCGTCACTTGCAGACGGGAACGTTCTGAACAATGAAGCTGTCAACCGCATCTTTAGCTCGAACAGCGATGACGACATCAACCCCTACCTGCCCCTCCCGCTCTACCCAGCCAGACCCCAGACAGGTCCACAAGGGCTAACAGAGGTTGTCACTTAATCTGATTATTGTTTCACTTTAGTAGTAAACGTCCGATACCTGCATCTCTTCGGGCTTTCCTCTTACACTAGGCTGACACGCCTTGATATAACTGGAATATTGTTAAAAATGGCTTTAAAACCCATCTCACTCTAAATAATATTTAATTTCATACAGGTCGAAAGACGTGGTTGACTCATAGGAGAGTTTCGCATAAACTTTGAAAGTGCCAATCTCGTGTCCATGAAGCCATAAACAGTTTCAACATTCGGGGAGGTCAACGATATTCATTATATTATAGAGTGGCACTGCCAATTATACATCCTCATTGTGACCTTATGACGTATGCCCGCCTCCGTGGTCTAGAGACAGGGCGTCTGCCCGGAGAGCGGAAGGTCGGCTCAGAGTCAGTAGCCTAGTGGTTAAAGCGTTCGCTCGTCACGCCTAAGCCCCGGGTTCGATTCCCGACATGGGTACAATGTGTGAAGCCCATTTCTGGTGTCCCCCTCCGTGATATTGCTGTAATATTGCTAAAAGCGGCGTAAAACCATATTCACTCACTCACTCACCTCAAGCCACCTCACGCCACCTCACCTCTAAGCATGGTAACAAAGCGACAAAACACTTTCCCATATCCAATCGAAATCAGAGTCGATTGTACAATTCCGACTATATCCTGAGCATGTGTTTATGAATCACTATCAAATAGTAGTGTGATACCAGATGTTCGCGAAAAGGTAAACGTATCCTGCCCCACAGGTGACACCCGTCACAAACACATGCAAAGGCAAGTCAATTGTTGACCTGAAAAAAACCCATGGAACAAGTCAAAATAGGGAACTGCATCGAACATCATTTTTGTCACTGATGAGTCAAATTTGGAAATGTCACAATAAAACCTTTTGAGAGCTTCACCCAATTCACTCAAACGTTTACTTTACAACGTGTCGATAATAATCAGCTGATATTCGTTTAACCCCACCAAAGCATCTTCCCGAGGCAAGGTAGTTAACTGACGTAAAAGTCTAGTTGTCATGTGGAAATTGGACTTTTGTAGTCAGTTAACTCCCTTGCCTCGGGAAGATGCACTAACATGACATACGCGATATTGAGGGTAGGGTCGAATGTTATTTTATATGAAAGTTTGAACCATCACGAGTCAAACGTTATAAGGGTCATGACATTGCGTGAGGTGAAGCCCTTGTTATTAGTTATTAATTCAAACAGTATAAAACCACAGTGATCATTGTTACCAGAGTACGTGGTTTAGTTTGGTTTAACGGCCATTGAATACTTTTAGAATTTAAAAAAAACTAAATGTGGTGGGTTGAAATTAGTAACCTTGTATAACTCCACTCAAGCGACAATAAAAAACACAGATGTCATGTGAACAGACCGAGTGTCTTAATCGGATTATAAGAACATCGATTAGCGGATCCTTCTACGGATAGAGAACGCAACTCGGCGAGAATCAGCAGTCAGGTCATGCAGGTTTGTATATTTTTGCAGGTGCGGAATGAGAGTTGGCTGACCCTCAACTGGTATGCGATCGTCCTCCCTCTCCTCATAGCGGTAATCCTGGTGGTCCTGCTGGCGATAATCCTCATCCGACGGAGACGATCGTAAGTAACGCAGCTGAACAAGGACTTAACTACAGCGTAATCGGCTCTTGTCAAATAACAGGATTATAGGATCCAGCGACCTGACAAAACATGAGACATAGATGATGTCATTGGAGAAGAAAAGGCGCATGTATTATTTTGTTTGCTACATTAGTCTCAGAAAAAACAACCATGGCGGCGGATTGAAAGTAGTTCCGGCATTCTGGATCGTTCGCTTTTGGTTTGGTTTGCTGTTTAACGCCGCACTCAGTAATAATCCAGCTATATGACGGCGGTCTGTAAATAATCCAGTGATTGATATCATGAGCATCCATCCACCCAATTGGGATCGATGACATGCATCAGACAAGTCAGCGAGCCTGACCACCCAATCCCTTTAGTCGCCTCTTACGACAAGCATAGTCGCATTTATGGGTTTTGAAGACCTATTCTACCCCGGATCTTCACATTCTGGATCGTTCCACGACGCCACGTATCATTGCAGATCAATTTCAGTGTTCTATAACATCGACTATCGGTTTTGCACCAATCACTCAAACTGTATTTATCATTCCAAGGTTAATGTCAAGACAAGAAAGTCAAAGTTCCTATTTTGTTTATTATCCTGTAAAGATCCTCCAAGGCATAATTATATATTTTCAATTTCCAGAGACAAGACAAAACAACTGATGCGTTGCGAAAGTAACGTAATGGACGCTGAACCCAACCACATGGCGTTTGAGAATGTTCTGTATCTCGAGGCCAACAAGGAAAACCAACAGCGACAGAACAATGATCTGCCGCTTGACGGCGAACCTTCGGCTGATGGCGGACTGGCGACTGGTGGCGCCTGCAGCGATGAATGCAACCCCTACAGCCAACCAGTGCAGTACGACACGCTTCCTAAACAGCCCACCACTCTTTGCAACAGCGCTGGTCAGTACCAGAACAGCAACCTTGCGTCTCTTGACACCCGCTGTGAAGCCGGAGCCAATGACTACACTAACTTTAACGATCTTGACGGAGACAAGACTGGGGTGGAAAATCACTATCAGGAACTGGATGAGGTCCTTCAACAAAAGGCGGCCATTGCAGCTCGTGACGGCGACGTTGGCGACGTCAGCGACGTTTCTGCTGGTGACAGTGACGTCGAGGACGACATTGACAAAATCAAAGAAAACATCAGGAAAAGCCACAGTGAAGCGTGATGTCAATGTCTGATAGTATTGCTGGCTCCATATAATAAGAGAATGCCTCAGCTTAACATTTCAGGGTCCGAAACAATTTCAACAAAGTATCTGTATTATTTAAGATGTGTTCGATCTCAACAAGGCAAAAAGTTAGATGCCATTAATGACGTGTGTTTTATATATAACATAAAAAAAAATTCCTTTTCTAAAAACGTTATGGGGGCATTTGATGTGTTTTTTTTTTAAAATTGCATTTTAATACATACGTTGATTAACATTGTTCGTTTTGAAACCAAAAAACTTAATGGAATCTTTTACACTCCGAAAATATTGTCGATGCAATATTTAATTTTAACTCACTCACTCTATGAAAATATTTGAGACACTGAACTGCACTGAACTGCGGAACAGATCTGTTAAATTTCTGTCTTCCACTTTGGTCTTTGAATTACTGACTGCCGGGGAAAAGAAAGTATATTCTTGAAAAATGGATTTGAGCAAAACATTACTAGCGCTACGGGGATGGAAACAGTCGCCGAAATACTGCAAACTCTAAAACATTCTCAAAGTAAGATACCCGTTTGAAATACATCACCATCGAATAACCATTTCTTCTTGTTTACTTTTAGCCACCATCAAACATGGGTGTATACTTTCTTTTCCCGGCATATTATATTTATTTTAAAAAAGTGACTATCCTAAACCAGGGGCCCCGTAGCCAAGTGGTTAAAGCGTTAGCTCGTCACGCCGACCCCGGTTCGATTCCCGACATGGGTACAAAATGTGAAGCCCATTTCTGGTGTCCCCTGCCGTGATATTTCTGGAATATTGCTTAAAGCGGCGTAAAACCATACTAACTCACTGTCCTAAATCATAGAATATCAATGCCATGTATATATTTAAATGTCTCAGTTTCGATGTCTCCGGGATTGTATGATATGATGTAAGGTAATTTGTTTAGTTCTTTGGCGGCGGCGGGGTAGTCTAGTGGTTCGAGCGTTAGCTCGTCACATCGAAGACCCGGGTTCGATTTCTCACATGGGTTCAATGTGTGATGCCGTGGGGTGATGGCCCCTGCCTTGATATTGCTAAAAGCGGGGTAAAACAATACCAACTCAGTCAGTTGTTTGCCCAATTTACTGTTGATATTAGTATACAGTAATTCCCGTTAACTCAAACACGGATGTGACGAAAGTATTTATCCTGGCGTTATAGCGAAATTGTATTAATTCTCTTAGCGTCTTAACGGAGCGTATGGTGTTATGAATAATAACCCATTTATGAGAGATCCCTTACTCTTTCAAAGCGATCTAAGACTGTCGTAAATCTATCGTAAAGTATGCAAATTACTTAACGATCGTAACTCCCATACTTAAACATGGACTTACACAGTCGTAATGCTAAGATCGCTTTGTACAAGCGGGCCCTAGCCTCTAAAGTATTTCTTGCCACCTGATCATTTTTATTATTATTATTGTTATATATACAGACATGGTGTTGTATTTCTGTTGTTTTGGAATCATGTTGTACATACATGTACATAAATACATATACAATGAACACACGTTAGTCCGAACAACGTTACACGATCACATCCATACGTTAACGTTTGAGACTTAACGATGTATACAATTATCATCGTCATGTCGTTCGGATTAACGAGGTTTCGCTGTAATTTAGTTTTGATACCACATGACACATCTGACCTATTTAGTAAGGTATAATAATGTTTCAGTTTAGAATCTGTGATTTTTACATGGTTGTGATATATACATTAATAATATATATACAGTTTATATATATTCTCCCAAATGTGAATGTCCGAAAGGATTTTTTTGAAAAAAATATGCAAATATATTTTTCCGATTCACGCAAATGTCAATTCATTATCATATTTTACATTAGCATAATCACATTATTTACTAATTTCATGTCTTTTCATGTTTGCATTAGTTTGTAAATATTTATCATGAAATGGTGCAGAGATAAAACAAAAAACCGCCGCTTCCATTTCTTCCCAGTGCTGTTCACTACTATGTACCGGACACTCTAATGCACTGTACACTTAAGAAGAGATTAAGAAACTGGAGCTTCCATAATCAAAATGACCAAGAGGCCCAGAAAAGACGAGTGCCCCTTTAAAGCAGTGCTATATCTCCGTACATTATAGCGTCTTTATTTGAATATACTCAGCACAGAGATCTATACATATATCACTATGTCCATGACGACATGTAAACAGTGCTATTACTGTTTTGTGTATTTTGTTATCCCCGATGTAACCAAACCTGAATTGTTTTATTGCTGGTGTACATAAAATTGGTAATGTTCGCTGGACGGATGACCTTGACCTCATAAAAATGAAGGTGTCCATCATTACAAGGTCACTGAATTACCAAATCCGCTTGTATATTAAGGGCACAATACAAGACTACGCTCAAACATCATAAAAGATCTGCGCAAATTTACTTGTTTACCTCCGGCTAAGTTATTCATATGATCATGTCCAACGACCACCAGCCATTCGTCACCAATCGCTCATTTCCGTAATAACCATTCGACATCTTCCGGGATGGCACGAGTGGTCCCGAGTACCACAAAGCGCGTATGAAAATAAGCCTAAGTTGACATTCGTCACCATTAACCCCTTTCCGTAATCTGCAAGAAGACTGGTCCCTCTATCGATGGATGTTATGTGCGAAAATACGACAAACCAGTCGAAATGCGTGTATGACTTCCAAGTTCTTCGGTCAAAGAATCCCTCAGGAATAATAGTGGATTTTATATGTCTTGCATCTAAAAATATACCCAAGATACAGTTAACTGTGTTCAATCATACTGTATTATACCGCATGTCCCGATGTGCTTTAAATTGCATCTGAAATATATATAATGTAGTGGGAAGATACGTGACTCATTACGCAACGAGTTGACAATTATTTTATCTATGGGCGTTGCCGCTAAGACGGAACCCGGTCGCAAAAATGTCCACGACAGGGGCACGAGTGTACAGGAGTTGGTCACGAATGCCTAATGTGAATATACTTGTATAGTGAGACACGAATGTACAAGTATGTCCTACAAGCAGGATATGATGTTAGTGCATAATCCCTTGTATTTACACACTGTCAGTTTAATTATCATTGAAGATGTTCCTTGTATATATACTACCCAAAAGAAGTAAAGGGTCACCTGATTCTTTGACAGATGACAGATTAACTATAGTAATATGAAAGAATCAGGTGACCCTTTACTTCTTTTGAGTAGTATATATAGACGCCTCACACATTTTACAGCAGCAGTATCGCACATCACAGACGGTATGTCATGATCATGACATTTAATGACAGTGTTCGTGTGGACATGACATTTATCTTTCTACATAACAAGCACTGTGTTTCCATCCTGGCGTACTATTTCTATTCACTGTAAGATGTTTTTGCTGTTTATATTTGTTTACATCCCAGTTTCAAAACACGTTGAACGATGTTATATATATACTGGAGGATATTGATACATTTCAATAAATTTTGCTCTTTTCACTTTGTTTTGTAATTATTTCAGTTATTAGTATATGAGGGTGCAGCAGATGAGTACATTCATTACACCATTACACATCACTGCAACAGGTTTGTAGATTTGGAAAGGATGTTAAATTGTATAACTGATTATTGATTGATGATCTACTATAACTGACAGTTACAACTATTGTGACGTAACTAAATATACATATGATTCAAATTAACACCGGAACAAATTGATACCTCTCGGCGGATCCATCGTCATGATCAATCAAAGGTCAAGAGGATATTGAGTAACCATGCCACCTCTGACCTTTAACCTCAACTTAGAGGTTATAGAACTAATCGCAAGTTTCTAGTCAGTGATGTAAAATAATGAGTTATAACAAGAAAACATTTCTGTCAATAAACGGATTTGTTTATGCTACTGTGCTTAATACACAAACAATAATTGAGGTAACAATTACTAAGGTCAAGGTCAACTGAACAATGTGAATGTAATGCATAAATCTAACTACATAAATACAATATCATATGTAAATCGCTACGTCCAATGGTCAGTAACTGCAATGAATTAAGTTAATTACCAGCACGTATAAATTATTACTGCATGAAAAATATTAAACCTGAAAGATCTGCCGCTATTAATAATAACAGTAGTTTCTTTAACGGTTAAATGTTTTTGTCTTCGGCTATTCAGTTTTTGTTTGATAGGGGGTGGCCATTTGTGCCATAAGTGCAAGGATAAACGTCGAGCTTTCAATTATTCAACGGATGAATTAAACATAATGATTGCATTGAAAATGCAATGAGAACTCTCCTTACATCATGTATAGTTTGAATGAGAGAAAGACCCATGACCTAACACGATTAAACCATGACCTAGCATGACTAAACCATGACCTAACATGACTAAACCATGGACTAATGTGACTAAACCATGACATAACATGACTAAACCATGACATAACATGACTAAACCATGACATAATGTGACTCAACCATGACATAACATGACTAAAACCATGACACGGTTAAATCATGACATATCACAACTACAACATGACCTCAAGTGATTAAACCATGACGTAACACGGTTTAGCCATGACGTCACACAGCGTGGTTGGTTAAAGGTACTCATCAAGCGTTCATTGTAAGCACAGGGATTTGGCCCGCGTGATGAAAAGAGATCTACACACTTATGGCGACAAATACAGTACTAAACCCGAATTTAAGAGATATGTGTATTATTTAAGATGCAAAAATCAAGCAAAGAGCCATGCAGACCATACAATTCAGAATAATTATGACGTTGAAAGCTGTTTTGAGTACACAGTGCAAAAATCGAAATGCTCCCTTCAATTTTCACTCTACTCTCAGTAGGTTTGTAACACTCGACCTTCGAATTCATACAAGAAGCCATTAAAATCGGTGAAAAATGAAGGTGAGTTGAAATTGTTAAAATTACAGCAACAAGCTTGATATTTGTACAAATACGTCTATAGTAAAACGGGGAGTTTAGAGATCAATACTCTTGAATAAAAATAAGACCAGGGCAGATATTCACTTTTAAATTTGTAGGAATGCTTCGTATGAACCAAGCTGTTTTCTATTTACGGTTTCGGTTAAGATGGAAAGTGTCTACCTATATACCTGGTCTACCTTTATTTTTAACGCTCGAAGAAAAGGTCCATAGCTGTTCAAAACCAACCCAGCTGATATACATTTGTAAAATGGCATACATGACAGACCAAGGCATAGTATTTTAAGACCGCTTCTCCCAATTCCTTTTTGTCGAACACACACACACACACACACACACACACACACACACACACACACACACACACACTGAAGCTAACTGCTTAAAAATCTGTAATATTTAATATGTTGATTAATCTTTGGTATCTGCGACAATTATTTTTAATATTAGTTTTTATTTCTTACCATTTTAATTTCCCTTTCTTTAAAATACACAGCACAATATTTTCAACTCAGCTTTAACCTTTGTTGAATCAAATTTATCTCTGTAACCTAATGTTACATCTTTGCAATGCATATAGTGTATTTAGTCGTAGGGTTAAAGGTACACAGTCCGTGATGTGACACGTGCTACAAGTGCAGTGGATACAGGGGTAACGAGTGAGTGAGGGAGTAAGGCTTTACACCAATTTTAGCAATATTCCAGTAATATCACGGCGGGGGACACCAGAAATGGGCTTCACACATTGTACCCATGTCGGGAATCGAACCCGGGTCTTCGGCGTGACGAGCGAACGCTTTAACCACCAGGCTACCCGACCGACCCTCAAACCGTACGAGGTCAAGTGAGCTAATAGATATTTGTAAGTTTATGATAGACGTTTATAAGTTCTACCTGTAGGGGGCGGTCGGGTAGCCTAGTGGTTAAGGCGTTCGCTCGTCACGCCGAAGACCCGGGTTCGATTACTTACATGGGCACAGTGTGTAAAGCCCATTTCTGGTGTCCCCCGCCGTGATATTGCTGGAATATTGCTAAACGCGGCGTAAAACCACAATCAATCACTCACTTTACCTGTAAGGGGGACATGTTTACCCTTTTCACGAACATTTGGCGAACACCTGGGCCAACTTGCACAAAGCGATCTTAGCGCTACGACTATTGTAAGCCCATGTTAAAGTGTGGGAGTTACGATCATCTTAGCGCTAAGATCGCTTTGTGCAAGTGGGCTCTGGTATTCTCTGACAATGGCGTTTCATATTGAACTAAATTATGAAAAAAAATGTTTTGTGTTGGTCCCTGTTTTGTATCATCAAATGAATGTCACTATGCACACGCCTCTTCTTGTTTTGACGATTACAACAGAACTAATACAAATTCAACACATTTTGCAAGGGAGTAGATTTGGCCACACCAATTTAACTGCCGTTCCCATCAACGGATTAACGAATATTAGTTATACTGGAGGTGTTATATCCAATCTGGGGTGGTAGCGTAACCGTGTGGTTTAAAGCGTTGGCGCAGCACGTCAGCAACCCGGGTTCGAATCCACATAAGTGCACAATGTGTGAAAACATTTCCTGATGTTCCCGAGATGGAAGTTTGCTTAAGGCGGCATAAAACCATACTCAACCATTTGTCTAATGTGGCTGCGTATGTATCATTTCAGAAAACTAAGATTGACGAATGTGCTTTATTTCAACAGTTCTGGATAGTCTTGAAATATTACTTGCAATATGAATTCCTTTACGGAGCGCCAAATATTGTTTAAGCTGTTCAGTGAGACTTATCATACAAATACTGTGTACTGAAGGACAAGCTGGTCCTGTTCCTGCAGAGGGTAGGCTTCTGAAAACACAATTAAGCCTTGGCACATAAGTAATGCTCATTTCAGAGACAAACCAGGACAAACCAACACATTATTATTTGCGCATAAAAATGAAGCACATATGAATAAGTGAGTGAGTATGGTTTTACGCCGCTTTTAGCAATATTCCAGCAATATCACGGCGGGGGACACCAGAAATGGGCTTCACACATTGTACCAATGTCGGGAATCGAACCCGGGTCTTCAGCGTGACGAGCGAACGCTTTAACCACTAGGCTACCCGACCGCCCCTACATATGAATAAACTAATGTTGCCATTCTCATTCAATGCAGTTCATGAAAAAATGTCAATTGTTGAATGATTGATAAATGTTATTTTTGTTCAGTTCTCAAATATGAATGCAGCACTTGCAACGGTCAGATGGATGAATGTCATTTAGTGCTGCCGTTTATGCAAATGTGGCAGTGACTAATGCAGTTGTGGTTTGCCTCAAAACTCGGCAAGATGGAAATTCGCGGCCTCCTGTATCTAACAATGGAATCCTAAGTGTCACTGTCGCTCTTACAAAAACAAGTACAAAGCGTTTGTCGCATTGTCGCGCTTTGAAAAATATCTTTGACAACGCGACATTTTTCGACGTAAAAACATGTGCCCCAGCTTAAATGTGTAAAAATAATTTAAAATGCCACATTGTGATATTGTCGCATCGTCGCTGTTTTCTATTAATGTTGAGCATGTAAAGTAAGTGTATTATTCTGCGCATGTGCAGAAATGCGTAGACTCTTTTTCAAACTCCACTGGGTCTTTTCTTTAGCTGCTATGATCCAATGTACCAATTTAGCTCCAAATTACCATAACAATACGTGGTTGCTTTTCTCAAAATGAAACAAAAATTGATCGTTTCTTAAGAAATAAGTTTCCTTACATATAGTAATTGTCGTTGTTGTTGGTTTAATAAACCAACATGTTTTCACGCCAAGAAACAAACTATTTGCGTTGTTGTCGCATTTTTAAGGGAACATGGATGGCCCAGTCTTTTTAGACGCAACAATTCGCTGTGCAGAGTTGCGTGTCATAGGCGTATCAGAAAACTATGCTCGTGGGTTCGAATCCCGGCACCACACATATGCATGACTTCGGGTTTTCCTGCCAAATCACTCTGAAGAGCTGTGAAATAACAGTTCAAAGCGGCGTAACACAACACTCGCTCAAATCGACAAATTCGCAGTGAGTTGCATTCCCTAGGCGTGCCAGAAACCTATGATCGAATCCCTGATTCTTCTTAATTATGTATCTTGGTTTGTCAGCACCACACCCATGCTAACGGGCATCAACAAAGTCTACGACTTGCATTTCTTACGGCTTTCATCCGACATCAAGCTGACACGCCGTGATGTAAGTGAAATACTATTCAGAACGGCGTTCAACAATACGCACTCACTCATGCTATCCAAATTGACGAATCAACGCTTAGATATTTGTTGAATTAAGGACATACTTCACAATACTTTTTGGGGGATGTCTATACACTCAATACATCCCCATCAACAACTTAACCCACACAATTAGCTCGTTTACGGACGTATGCATGAACATTTGTAATTGTAACGAGTGAGTTTGATCCCTGGGCGCATTCATCTATAATAACAGATAATGATTTGTTAAAATATGCAGTAAATAAGCGCGACAATGCGAGAAGTTGATGAAATGTCGCGTTGTTGCCATTTTGTAAAAGTAAAAAAAAATATTGAAAGCGCGACAATGCGACAAATAGTAAAAATGTCGCATTGTCAAATATGTACAACTTTGACATTTTTTCACATATGAATGGGACTAAAGGAATAAGTAAATTTGTTTAATGATATTTCATCTTTTGCAGTGGTGTGACTCTTTGATAACCTTCAGTTAATAAGCATCGACAAGGATCATTTACAAAACACCCTGGAACCATCTGAACACATGCACTTTGCTTATTGCACTATGGGGGCGGTCGGGTAGCCTAGTGGTTAAAGCGTTCGCATGTCATGCCGAAGACCCGGGTTCGATTCCCGACATGGGTACATTGGGCGAAGCCCATTTCTGGTGTTCCCCGCCGTGATATTGTTGCGATATTGCTAAAAGCGGCGTAAAACCATACTCACTCACTTACTATTGCACTATGGGTGTTCCGGAGGAGGATATGTAGCAGGGCGTGGAGTCACCCCATAGATGATATCCTTACCTTGTCAGCTTGTTGACGGGGTTAACCTCTTCGGCCGTGTTTACAAGGCGTCCGACTTCTGATAAGAAGGCCAGTGGTTTGAATCCCATCACGGGACTCGGAAATTTTATGGCCGCTACAAATATATTATGGCTACATATGTGCTAATACTGAAGTTAAAACAAGCCATTCCGCCGATAAGATATATTGCATTAAAACACATCTGTGACGTCATTCAATTACTTTTCATTACAATTACAATTCATCCATTACTTTTCAGGAATGGAAAGTTGTTTGTCAACTATACATTATCTTGAACCAACATTCGAATTAATTTCCACTTGGAGGTGAGGTGAGGTGAAATTGGGTTTAACGTCGCGTCCAAAATTATTGCACTTATATAGCGACGTGCCTGCACGTGCGTGTGTGCGTGCGAGTGCGTGTGCGTGTGTATGTGGCTGCTTGTACAAGTCCGGACTGATGCCTATCTATAGTGCTAGCCCACTGAGATACCATGCCGCAGTTTAACATGAATACCCCACTTAGACACAGTATACTGACTCCGAGCCGACAAGTCCTTGTTTTAACCCTTTAATGCCGAGTGCCAGACAGGGTAACAACAAGTACCATCTTTTAACGTCTTTTGGTAAGACGCGGCCGGGGATCGAACCCCGGACCTTCCGCTCTCCGGGCGTACCCTCTACCACTAGACCATGGAGCCGGTCTCCACTTGGAATAGACGGAACTATTTTTTTACATTTATTGACAAGTAAACAATTTCATTTTCTTTCCGAAAACGTGTCGCCAACGGGCTTCGAACCCGCTGCGTTTGATTTGATAACGTGTAATTGTCAACCTCAGCTACGGCGGCATATGAAGGAATCGTGTGAAATAAACTATTAGATATTTCCATAATTTTGCATAATGCTTAAAAGCTCAAAATAATATGTATAATACCATTGTGTTAGAGCAGGTTATCAACAACAATGTTTATATTTACAGCAATTAGATAAACATTGACGAGAAATACAAATCAGGTAATATACATATCCTTGTTCGGGGCTCTATATTTCCTGTAATTCTCGTCAGCTTACCCTCCACGTAATGACTGATATATTCTGTATTGAACTAATTAATGTCAACCTGCAACTAAATTGTCACATATATTGGTATTTGATAACGAATGTGCATTACTTTGAATACACCTTTCACCTGAAGAATTCGACATTATTATTTAGTCGCTATATGGCTGAAATAATACAGATGCGATGTTAAATTTGAACTCACTCATTATATTTTCTTTCTTGTTTCAAAAGGAAAGAAGGACAAGAGCGACTCAGTCGTCTACGGCGCTGCAATGCAGCCTGAAGAGTTGCGTCCCTTGGGCGTGCCAAAAACCTATGGGTTCGAATCTCGGATTGTCCGTGAGTGTTTGTAAGTTTGTCAGCACCATACCAGTTGTCTTATTATCCGTCGAGGACATGCACCACATCAAGCTGATGTATTTCACGTGATCTAACTGAAATACTGTGCCAAATGGTGGAAAACACAACTCACTCACTCAAAGGAAAGGGGGCGCGGTTGGCCCAGGCGTCTAAGGCGCCGCGACTTGCCATGCAGAGTTGCGTCCCTTGGGCACGCCAGAAACCTATGATTGTGGGTTTGAAACTCAGTTCACCCTGATTATGTTTCTAGGTTTGTCAGCACCACATCCGTGCTCTTGGGTTTCACCGAAGTGGTAAACGTCTGAGACCTGCATCACTTCGGGCTTTCCTCCCACATTAAGCTGACGCGCCGTGATATAATTGGAATACTGTTAAAAGCGGCGTTAAACCCAACTCACTCACTCACTCACCAAAAGGAAAGGGCCACATTCTTTAGATACATGAGGAACAGGGCTGCGTTCCCCACAGCATCTGAGATAAACGTCATACTTCATCATAGATTTAACGTAGTCATAGCATCACACCCGCTTATGGACCCGTGAAGATCCGGGGTAGAATAGGTCTCCAGAACCCATGCTTGCCATAAAAGGCGACTATGCTTGTGATAAGAGGCGGCAAACGGGATCGGGTGGTCAGGCTCGCTGACTTGGTTGATGCATGTCATCGATCTCAATTGTGTGGATCGATGCTTATGATGTCAATCACTGGATTGTCTGGTCCTGGTCCAGACTCGATTATTTTACAGACCGCCGTCATATAGCCGGAATATTCCTGAGTGCAGCGTTAAACGACAAACAAACAATCAAACAAACAAACACCCGTACATGCTTGTTATTCTATTACAATGTTAAGGAAATGGAGAGGGATGCAGTTACACATGTGATGTTCGCATGCTACCGGCCCACTCTGATCAAATCGGTTTGTTCTGTTTGAATTGGATGCATGATTGATGATATTAGTTTCCGTGACCAGTTTCATTTCATTTCACTTTTTACCCATCATTTACAGATACTGTGCATTCTCTCTTAACTTCCCTGACACATTTTTTTCGCTCAGCGTTTTTTTTTTCTTCCAGTCACAGCTCCGTTGGTTGTAGTCGTAGTAAACGTCCTTGCAGTAACCACTTTCACATTCGGCCAACATGAATTGAACAACGCGTGGTCATGAGGATAATGTTTGAAAAACGTGAAACATGAAAAATGTCGCGTTGTCGCATTGTCGCGCTTTGGTAAAATAAAAAAGGTTATTCAAAGCGCGACAATGTGACAAATGGCAAAAAAGTCGCGTTGTCGCGCTTAAGTTAATTTTGACACTTTTTGCTTGGTTTGGAAGTGCGACAATGTCCCTTCTAGTATTCCATTGTTTCGTGCATCCTTCTGTAGCGACTGCAGCTATTAGAAATAAAAATGCCACTAACGTATATACACCTGGAATGAAATTAAAACCACATTCGATATGTTTCATATAAAATAGCCATTTAAAATAATCGTATGCTGAAGTAATTTTCGGACGAAATAAATTTGTTTTTGTTTACAAAATGATATACTCGTAATGAAATACGGAATCCAAATCGACAACATAATGCTTTGTAACATGCAATGGGAACAGTTATTTGACTGTCCTACCATTTTCGTCTTCTGCTTCTTGACTCATGGAGACCCGTGGAGATTCCGGGGTAGAATGGGTCTTCAGCAACCCATGCTTGCCGTAAAAGGTGACTATGCATGTCGTAAAAGGCGACTGACGGGATCGGGTGGTCAGGCTCGCTGACTTGGTTGATGCATGTCATCCATCGAGTCCCATACTGGTTGATGCATGTCATCGATCCTAATTGCGTGGATCGATGCTAATGATGTTTATCACTGGATTGTCTGGACCTCCAGACTCGATTATTTACAGACCGCCATCATACAGCTGGAATATTTCTGAGTGCGGCGTTAAACAACAAACCAACCAACCAACCAATCTTGACTCATGGTCTAGTGGTAGAGCGTCTTCCTTGAGAAGCCGGAGGTCGGTTGTTCGATCCCCTGGCCGCGTCATAGCAAAATACGTTAAAATATGGTATTTGCTTATTACACTATTACTAAATGTACTAAAACAAGGACACACACACACACACACACACACCACACTCATAACACACACACACACACACACATTCACACACACAAACACAAACACACACACACATACATGACATACATACGTACACACCCATACATACGTGTGCATACATGACGCTACATAAATGCAATAATCTTGAAAGCGCCGTTAAACCCCTATTTCACCTCACCTCTTAAGCACTCATTGTATGAACTCATTTCTAGGGCTGGTAGATATGGGACTTGTAGATGTTGGCCGGGACTGGTAGATATGGGACTTGTAGACGTTGACCGGGACTTGTAGATGTTGGCCGGGACTGGTAGATATGGGACTTGTAGATGTTGGCCGGGACTGGTAGATATGGGACTTGTAGATGTTGGCCGGGACTTGTAGATATAGATCTTACCACGATGAAAACAATGAGGAGGATGGTAAACATTGGTTGGTTGGTTGGTTGGTTGGTTGGTTTGTTGTTTAACGCCGCACTCAGCAATATTCCAGCTTTATTGAAACACACACCGCCCGAAAGGCCTGAAAGGACATGTTGCCCAGGCAGGCCAAATAAATAAGAGAAGAATATATTTGGTGAAAGGTCTAGGTGAGGCAGTACTTGTGGGTATTTAAGCAAAGGTAGTTAAATGGGCAACTTGAGTTGCCAGCAGCAGCAGCAGCAGCAGCGATGGGCGACCAGTTTCGCCAGCAGCAATAGCGGTAAGAAAATAATACATGTCCCGTTGAAAAGCGGGCAGAAATTGAATAAGCCAAAAAGTTGGAATCCCAACCGCTGATGAGCAGAGGGATGGAAGGTTCCCACTGAAGAGCAGGAGCCTATAAATTTGGTGATATGAATGACACGTAAAATATAGCATACATTATTTGTGCCCACAAGTACTATGCTCGCCATAAACGTTTATTCTGAAGAAAGAAACATACATTATTATAATATAATCCACACATGCAAATGGACAGTGACATTTGAGAATTGACAAGAGGCAAGGTAGGGGTGGGTGGGAGGGAAATAAAACTGAACTGTGAACGCTATATAGATAGCGCAGCAACCAAGAGCAGCGAAAGGCAAAAGATAGCAAGTGATGACGTCACCAGTTACGGGGTCAGACGTTGTGACGTCACCTGAAAGGAGCTGGCGGGAAATGATGTCATAGTGTAAACAAGGGAAAAGTATAAACAGGAAATGGTAAAGAAGATGGTTGAGCGGATTTCAATAAACGCATTTAGTGTAGAGCACTAAATGGGATTATTGAAACACACACCGCCCGAAAGGCCTGAAAGGACATGTTGCCCAGGCAGGCCAAATAAATAAGAGAAGAATATATTTGGTGAAAGGTCTAGGTGAGGCAGTACTTGTGGGTATTTAAGCAAAGGTAGTTAAATGGGCAACTTGAGTTGCCAGCAGCAGCAGCAGCAGCAGCGATGGGCGACCAGTTTCGCCAGCAGCAATAGCGGTAAGAAAATAATACATGTCCCGTTGAAAAGCGGGCAGAAATTGAATAAGCCAAAAAGTTGGAATCCCAACCGCTGATGAGCAGAGGGATGGAAGGTTCCCACTGAAGAGCAGGAGCCTATAAATTTGGTGATATGAATGACACGTAAAATATAGCATACATTATTTGTGCCCACAAGTACTATGCCAAAGCACGAACGTGCATAGCCCACCAAGACCTAAAACCAAACTGGATATAAGGACCTTACCCTGACAAACGCGGAAGTTATTTACGAAATAACTCTACAGCTGCCAAGAGATTGTTGACAAAGAGCCGCTGACCTTTATTGGAGAGATGGACGCCATCCCAAATGTACATATCACTATATTTGGCCCGGATGTCCGGGTGGTGAATCTGAATACCTCCGAGCTCCCTAACTCGGTTGCCGACACGCCGATTGAGGGTCGACCTGGCCTTGTCGATGGCGGAGTAAGAATGCGCCCCCATCCAGTGCCTCCTCGGCAGTATGTTTGACCAGATGATTTTGGTTGATGGCATCAGCAGCTGTATCCGGAGAAGGGACGTATAAATTTCAAGATACAGAGCGCTTGATTTGGTCGCGACCAGGTCGTTGGACCCGAGGTGGATAATTATGGCTTTGGGATGTTTACGTGTGGCCATTTGTGCCTCCACCTCCTTGTTAAGGTCCTCCCATCTGCGGCCACCTCTCCCCAGCCACAAACATTCAGTTGGGCGCGTATGATGCCGGGAAACAAACTGGTCAGCTCTCGCAATGTAGCTTGATCCTACTATCCATACTGCAACATAAAATAGTTAATAAGGGGTGGGAATAGAAAACATGGTTATATTATGAAATAATATTAATGCGGAAGACGAATATAAGATTTATAGCAATCTGAACCCCATCTACCCAGCTGTTGGATTACTTCCGCGCTCACGCCATTTACTGCTGCAGATGTAGCGGCGCCTATCCGAAAAGAGTGTGACGAGAACTCTGAAGTATCAACGCCACTATGAGCGAGAGCTTTTTTCAAGACAGCCTGAAATTGATATCTGGTAACAGGTGTATGGTTAAAATGAACAAATGCCTGTGTAGGACCGAGAGGACGTATCTGCAGATAATCCGACATGGCCTTGACTGGACAGAGAGGGTGGGAGGGTAGCGCGGCAATAGAGATAGAGACGCCCTTTCCGGATCTGTCGGCTTTTGAATGCCGGAGTTTGAAGATTACGTCAGCAACTCGCAGAGAGATATCTTGAATGGCGATTCCCGGCTGCCCTAACCTGCCCTGTACCAGCTCACCTACTCTGAAAAATCCGAAAAAAGCGGCGCAATACGCTGCTGAGAAAAGACGAAATTCATAGGCGGAATTACAAACAAAACGCAAGTTAGAGATAATTAATTGAAGAAGATCAGATGTGATCGGTTTCCGAGTATCTTGGCGGGAACGCCTCTTAGACATGCCAGAGATAACTTTGTTGATGAGGAAATTGTCGCAACAGTGTACAAGACCATTTAATTTATGATATGTTGCTATTGAAGAAATATAGGTTCTGACGGTATTGATAGAGCATTGTCTCACAGACATTGAAGCAATAAAATGAACAATGTGACTTATCGGAACTGGCCATTCATTCCCAAGATCGTGAGTAGACCGGAAGTGCTGAAATGCTGTTAGACCCGTTTGGTAAGTTGACCAAGTATTGCTTGTAAAAGACAGCCGTAGCAGTCTCATGGCTTCAGCTTCTAAATCCCCCAAATGTCGTCTGGCAGCGGTGTCTGGTGGTGGTCTGCGGTTAGAGCTACTTGTCGGAAGCGGGCCCACTGAAATCTCGATAATGCGTCAGCAATAATGTTATCGTGCGTACTCAGGTACTTAGCTTTGAAAAGAATGTTAAATTTGAGGGAAAGCAGAACAAGCTGTCTGACCAATGACATCGTCTTAGGCCCTTTACAAGATTGTTTGTTGAGAATGTACACTACCGCTTGGTTATCACAGTTGAATAAGACTTTTTTGTTAGCCAGAGACTTACCCCACAATCGCATAGACAACGCAATTGGAAATAACTCCAGTAATGTCATATCTCTAGTGGTACCGTCCTCAACCCAATGCCGGGGCCACTTTCCCGAGACCCAGTGTCCTTGAAAATATGCACCAAAGCCTGCACTGCCGGCAGCATCCGTGTATAGCTGCAAGGTTTCATTGTCGTCCCACTCACTTTCCTGAAACACTGATATACCATTGAAACCCGACAAGAATGTTAGCCACATAGATAGGTCCTGTTTTACCCACCGTGTAATCCGGATCCGATGATGCGGCGATTTTACAGTGCACATGAGGTCAATTAATCTGCGGCAGAATGCACGACCCATCGGTATAGCGCGGCATATGAAGTTGAGTTTACCCACCAGTGACTGCAACTGGTGCTTTGTGATCTTATTTTTACCTGTTTCAATCAAGCCCCTGATCTCCATGGTAACGGCGCCGATTTTGTCTTGTGGTATGCGGACCTGCATAGCCATCGTGTCGATCTCGAGACCCAGAAACGTAATGCAGGTAGTGGGTTCCACTGTTTTCTCGGGAGCTACCGGAACACCAAATTGGCTCAAACGGTTGAGACAAATATGCAGGTTTCGGTTACATTCAGCTGTGCCTGACTTACCCCCTGTGAGAAAATCGTCCAAATAGTGCATAAGCTGGCCGTTTGGGAGGTCCAGCTGCATACACCACTGTAGAAAGGAACTAAACTTTTCAAAGATTGAACATGAACTTGCACAACCAAAGGGCAAACATTTGTCAAAATAATACAAGCCTTGGAAATTGATACCCAGTAGTTCAAAGTCCGCCGGATGTACGGGAATTATCCTGAAAGCTGACTTAATGTCAAATTTTGCTAACTGAGCTGCTTGGCCAAGCTGTTGTACCATGGCCACGGCTTCGTCAAAGCGTGCGTAGGTAACAGAGCACTCTTGTTGTGGAATATTATCATTAATTGAAGTACCCTGTGGGAATGAAAGATGATGAATTAATCTATAGTTATCCTGAACAGGCCTGTGAGAGGATGTGGTGTCTTGCTTCTTTGGGACCAAGCCAATAGGCGACACTTGCAAATTTCCGAATGGTGGGTCGTAGTAGGGCCCAGCTATCCTACCCAACATGACTTCCTTATCCAGCTTGGCCTTGACTATGGATTGTGACTCAGGTTGTTTGACCGACGACAAGTTACCTGCAGACCTAAACAGGCGGGGTCCCTGATAACCTAGGCGAAAACCTGATTGGAAACCATCAAACAAACTTAATGCATGAAATGCATTTACGCAGGAATAAGGTAACAGATACGGAAGTAAATTACTTAGCTTGACTGGAGATGGTGCTAGTGACGTTAGGCTTCTGACGCTGGTTACCTGTGCTTCCGGGATGGGAGTTGTTTGTTGAAGACTGGGCCTGACGCTCCCTAGGCCCTGTGCCTCGAAAGCAGATACCAGCGGCGGCCCCGTGCGTGGTATTCCCACACTTCCCACACTTGTGCAGATACCTACAGGCTGGTCGGCTACATGCACCTTTGTTGAAATCCCAGCATACATTATTTGGAAAGGCACTGTTACTGCGATTTGTAACCCTTACCTGCGCTGAAGCCCGTTGCTGTTGCTGTGGCAACATATGTCTTAACCACAGATCACCATCGATCCGGCCCCACTGCCTTGTCGGGTCCCTTGCCATCCTGTGGCGGAATTGCCTGTCATATGTCACCCATCCCTCGCCACCAAATTTGAGAGCGGCCCCACGGACAGATTCTAGATAAGATAACATACCCTGAACAACAGAGAGTGAACAATGTTTTTCAAGATATATGGACATATACAAATGAAAGGCTGTGGTCCAAGCCCCTAGACCCATCGGTTTACCTGAGCTGCCCCGCGACTGCGCAGGTGCAAACATCACTGTACCTGTTTGATCCGATACCAACCTGAACGTCCCTTCGTCCTCGTCGCTATTCTCCGACAGCTTAGGGCTGAGTAGCTGCAGGTCAACGTACTCCCCTTTCCATATCCTTTCGCGGAGAGATTGTTTAATGTGGGCGCCAATAGTTTCTGTGCTGTACGAGAGGGGGTCTACCGAAGATGAGACGGATGTAAGGAATGCCATATTTTGGTGATCGGATGTGCCAGCTTGAGGTCGGGTCTCATGGGCATCCGTAGCGGTTGGCGGTGTGAAATTGGAAGTTTGACATTGATTAGTATGAGTTTGAGAATCCTGGGTTACATTGTGATTGTTGTGAAGAAGTTGTAAAATGGCTTGCAAATGCTCCATAAAATCGTTAACAGATGACGGAGCGGTAATTGGAGAATTGACCGAATTAGGTAACAATAATGCAGGATCAACACTTACGGTAGATTGGGGCACCGATTGTGAAGAACTAGCAAAACAAGATAACTCACCCGTTGGATCAGTTGTAAACGCCGATTGCCTTGTCCTCGGCTGTTTTGCCTTGCTCGCAGCCCCTTTCACCAGACGATGATTGATAGATGCTCTGCGTTTAGGAGGCATCTTAGTGACCAAATAAAACTGAACTGTGAACGCTATATAGATAGCGCAGCAACCAAGAGCAGCGAAAGGCAAAAGATAGCAAGTGATGACGTCACCAGTTACGGGGTCAGACGTTGTGACGTCACCTGAAAGGAGCTGGCGGGAAATGATGTCATAGTGTAAACAAGGGAAAAGTATAAACAGGAAATGGTAAAGAAGATGGTTGAGCGGATTTCAATAAACGCATTTAGTGTAGAGCACTAAATGGGAATATGACGGCGGTCTGTAAATAATCGAGTCTGGACCAGACAATCCAGTGATTGATATCATGAGCATCGATCCACGCAATTGGGATCGATGACATGCATCAACCAAGTCAGCGAGCCTGACCACCCGATCCCGTTTGTCGCCTTTTACAGCAAGCATGGGTTGCTGAAAACCTATTCTACACCGGATCTTCACGGGTCAGGACGGTAAACAGTAAACTTGCTAAGGATGGTATTATTGCACTTGCCAAAATGGACTCCATCATGACCAATGGATGAAGATAGTGTTTTAATATACTCAACAAAGCAACTGATCATATAAATAAGCGGTAACTGGAAAAAAAGTGATAAACATTTCCTCAAGTTGTTATATCAAAAAACGTAGGAAGTATTAAACACGGGTCCACATACGCTGTGGTGATAACGTGTCACGTGTAATAAACGTCACAACAGATGTACGCTTAGGCGCCTGTATACTCCGGAACAGTCATGTCCTTGACAGTCATCTGAGCAGTCTACTACATGAGAGACAACTCTCCTCCCAGAACAGCTCTGATGCCAAATTGCAGAGATGAAGACGACTTGCAGATGTTGGCCGGGAAACAGTTTGGGTGCTGTTTTCGTCTTCTGTCTGCTGCTGATGTCGGTAAGCGTAAACGTTTCACCATACTTGCGTACATCTATTTAAACTGCGTTTTAAAGTGTATTATGTCAGGGTATGAAACTCCCAAACATTTCAGCCAGACCATAGGACTGGCTGGCTGAAATACTTGCCAGCCCTGACCAAAACCTGCCTGCCCACTATAATCATATGTTTCTCAGGATAATTTAATTAAAACTTTAAATCGAATTAATTGAACTTGAAGTAATGCAAGAAAAGAAATAACAAACACTTTTTAGGTCAGATTTGTATTTAATATCCTAGAAAACATCATGTAAATATCATTATTCCTAAATAGGGCCTAAATTTTAGGTTGTCTAAAAGCTAACGGGGTTTCTTTTTGGTTACATTTTATCATTCAACTTTACATGTGAATTAATGCTTATCATCGGGAAATATTTAGAATATTTTCACATATGAAATATAACCCGACCGTCGGGCAGGGGGATTTGAAAATCTGGCAGCCCGAGTTGAAATCAACCCGTCTCGGACGGTCGGGCAGGCAGGTATTTCGAACGCTGAAATTATGTACTTAGTTTGACAAACAAACAAGCAATTCAAGCTGTAATATTCACCACATGGTGGTGCAATGTGTGCTAGATGTCCGTGTGGCAGCCTATAGTCCGTCAACGATCATTTTGGCACCCGGTTATTCAAAATCATTTTTCATTAAACACACTATCACGCGACGAATGTTGGTTATTATTGAATAATAATCATTGACCTAACTAAAAACACCAGTGGTGTAACATTTCATGTCCCCAAAAATATTCTTTCTTCATTGTTATCATGTATATTCGTGACCGGTGACATGATCGTGTAGTGGGGGTAAGAACACATGGTTTGAGTGAGTGAGTGAGTGAGTTGGGTTTAACGCCACTTTTAACAGTATTCCAGTTATATCGCGGCGTGTCAGCTTAATGTGGGAGGAAATCCCGAAATGATGCAGGTCCCAGACGTTTACCACTTCGGTGAAACCCACGAGCACGGTCACGGGTAATGACAAACCTAGAAACAAAATAGGGGCGAACCCGGATTCGAACCCACAATCATAGGTTTCTGGCGTGCACAGCGTGCACAGCGAATCGCGGCGCCTTAAATTACAAGGCCACCCGTACCTCCCCTGATAAGCCTTCAAAACCTGCAGATAACGAGCCAAAGCGCGCCACCAAAATCCTAAGAAGGAAAAGGCGGAAAATTTTGACAAGCGGGGATCGTTAGCCGTCATTCAATCTATGACACGATGACACAGACATTGACGATTGCGCACTTGATTTAATGTCCTGACTTTCAGCTTCTGGGAATGCTTTTAATCAACAATTCTGATATATTAAGTTTTCATATATACTAAGCTAGTTTACATGATATTTTATTTCATGACTCATTTAAATTTATTAAAATGTCTGCCCTCAGAAATTCCCTCATAAGCGGGCTGGATAATGTATGACCTAGGGTCATGCATGCAGCAAGCAATATGTCATTGCTGTGTTTATTGGGACAAGAAATTTGTTGTTAGGTCAATGATTATTTATCGATAAAAAACAACTTTCGTAACGTGATTGTGAGTGAGTTAATATTTAACGTCACATCGGCAATATTGCAGCCATATCGTGACGAGACAAAATTTGAATTTAATAATATAACGTGATTGTGTGTTTAATGGAACATAATTGTGAAAATCCGGGTGCCCAAATGATGGTTAATGGACAATAGTGGTTAACACGTGCGCTCGTCACACCGAAGGCCCTGGTTCGATTCCCCATGGGTATAATGTGTGAAGCCTATTTCTGTTTTCCCCTGCTGTGATATTGCTGGCAAAGTGGCGTAAAACCATACTCACTCACTCACATGTAAATAATGTATGTTCTTGACGACCCGTGAAGTTCCGGGCTAGAATAGGTCTACAGCAACCCATGCTTGGCGTAAAGGGCGACTATGCTTGTCGTAAAAGGCGACTAACGGGATCGGGTGGTCAGACTCGCTGACTTGGTTGATGCATGTCATCGTATCCCAATTGCCTGGATCGATGCTCATGATATCAATCACTGGGTTGTCTAGTCCAGACTCGATTATTTACAGACCGCCGTTATATAGCAGGAATATTGCTGAGTGCGGCGTTAAACAACAAACCAACCAACCGTTTTCCGTTATGCTGAAACTATCTTAATTTGTTTTCAAACATTTGTTAAACGTTTTAGTTCTAAAGAAATAATAGTTTTCCTTCTGAATATGACACGGATCTGCAAAAGTTCAAAGTGATATGCAAAACTAATGAAAATAAGTATTCAAGAGCTCTGATGAAGACACAACTAGTCGACACACATAGGCACAAAAACAATAATGGCGCTGTTTTAAGTTTACGTGGAAGCATGTATGTTGAGCATCAGCACCAGAAACCTAACTAAATAAATCAAAGCAGCGGGTGATATTACCTGCCTGCTTACCTCTTGGTTGAGTGACGTTAATATTAACATATCGTTTAAATGTTATCTATCCTTCTTCTCGAGACCACAAAGACACATTTTTTTAAACTTATTAATATTATGAAGGAAATGAATGAAACACTGTGTTTATTATCATTTTGATATCATATTTAGAAATCCTGAGTTTAAATGCATCGATGGTATAAGATAGAGAGAGGATGTGGCTGCTGACAACATCCCCAACAAAAACAGATTTATGAACACCGTCATTTGGATATAATAGAGACAAAACCTTTTCCATAATCCTAAGAAATCTCCATCCTGTCTCACCGGTGGCACCCGTGGTATCCGTGGAAGCCATCCCACATGCCATCCAGTCTTGTCATTGATGCATCCGTGGAAGCCATCCCACATGCCATCCAGTCTTGTCATTGATGCATCCGTGGAAGCCATCCCACATGCCATTCAGTCTTGTCATTGATGCATCCGTGGAAGCCACCCCGGGCCCACGTGCCATTCAGTCTTGTCATTGATGCATCCGTGGAAGCCATCCAACATGCCATCCAATCTTGTCATTGATGCATCCATGGAAGCCATCCCACATGCCATCCAGTCTTGTCATTGATGCATCCGTGGAAGCCATCCCACATGCCATCCAGTCTTGTCATTGATGCATCCGTGGAAGCCATCCCACATGCCATCCAGTCTTGTCATTGATGCATCCGTGGAAGCCATCCCACATGCCATCCAGTCTTGTCATTGATGCATCCGTGGAAGCCATCCCACATGCCATCCAGTCTTGTCATTGATGCATCCGTGGAAGCCATCCCACATGCCACACAGTCTTGTCATTGATACATCCGTGGAAGCCACCCCACGTGCCATCCAGTCTTGTTATTGATGCATCCGTGGAAGGCATCCCACGTGCCATTCAGTCTTGTCATTGATGCATCCGTGGAAGCCACCCCACGTGCTATCCAGTCTTGTCATTGATACATCCGTGGAAGCCACCCCACGTGCCATCCAGTCTTGTTATTGATGCATCCGTGGAAGGCATCCCACGTGCCATTCAGTCTTGTAATTGATGCATCCGTGGAAGCCACCCCACGTGCCATCCAGTCTTGTCATTGATGCATCCGTGGAAGCCACCCCACGTGCCATTCAGTCTTGTCATTGATGCATCCGTGGAAGCCATCCCACATGCCATCCAGTCTTGTCATTGATGCATCCGTGGAAGCCACCCCACGTGCCATCCAGTCTTGTCATTGATGCATCCATGGAAGCCACCCCACATGCCACACAGTCTTGTCATTGATGCATCCATGGAAGCCATCCCACATGCCACACAATCTTGTCATTGATGCATCCATGGAAGCCATCCCACATGCCACACAGTCTTGTCATTGATGCATCCGTGGAAGCCATCCCACATGCCATTCAGTCTTGTCATTGATGCATCCGTGGAAGCCACCCCGGGCCCACGTGCCATTCAGTCTTGTCATTGATGCATCCGTGGAAGCCATCCAACATGCCATCCAATCTTGTCATTGATGCATCCATGGAAGCCATCCCACATGCCATCCATTCTTGTCATTGATGCATCCGTGGAAGCCATCCCACATGCCATTCAGTCTTGTAATTGATGCATCCGTGGAAGCCATCCCACATGCCATCCAGTCTTGTCATTGATGCATCCGTGGAAGCCATCCCACATGCCACACAGTTTTGTCATTGATACATCCGTGGAAGCCACCCCACGTGCCATCCAGTCTTGTTATTGATGCATCCGTGGAAGCCATCCCACGTGCCATTCAGTCTTGTAATTGATGCATCCGTGGAAGCCACCCCACGTGCCATCCAGTCTTGTCATTGATGCATCCGTGGAAGCCACCCCACGTGCCATTCAGTCTTGTCATTGATGCATCCGTGGAAGCCATCCCACATGCCATCCAGTCTTGTCATTGATGCATCCGTGGAAGCCACCCCACGTGCCATCCAGTCTTGTCATTGATGCATCCGTGGAAGCCACCCCACATGCCACACAGTCTTGTCATTGATGCATCCGTGGAAGCCACCCCACATGCCATTCAGTCTTGTCCTTGATGCATCCGCGGAAGCCACCCCACATGCCATACAGTCTTGTCATTGATGCATCCGTGGAGTGAGTGAGTGAGTGAGTTAATGCTTTACGTCACATCGGCAATATTTCAGCCATATCGTGACGAGAAGTTATACATTTTTGATACATATATTTAAACTGAATAAAGCCTGTCATTGATGGACAGTAAATGGACACTAGAATATCACAGAATAATGTTTAAAACTAGCATACAACCATAAAAGATATCACTAAATGAAACATCAATATAAAAAAGGACTACAGATCCGCCAGCAGCTGAAGGTAGATCACCATGCTAGGGTCCATGGGGACTTACAGTACTTTTGCTACCTGCATGTACCTGAGCCGGATTTACATCATCTCTTCAGCTGTTGGCGATTAATGACAATTTTAGCCAGATTAAACGAACATATATACTACGATTTAAAAAGTGGCAGAAATAAACATACTTTGAAAGACGTGGTCTTACATACCCTCTCAGGGGGACAATAATTTTACACTACTTTAACCCCCTTCGGGGATATAGCCACTAACAATCTCAGTTATTGATTCATACTACCAATTATAAAAGTTATTTATTTATTTACAAAATATAGCAATAAAAATTTATGAATTAATTGAATTTCCTTAAAAAAAACAAAAATAAAATGAGTACTTAGTGTGTGTAAAGGTCCTTCATATCTGAAACTTTGAAATACTTATCCCTTGTAATGGAAAAATCAACACAGTCAAGCAGGACATGCTTGACCGGGATTCTTTCATCACAAGGGATGCAGAATGGAGGATCCTCACCTTTTAAAATATATTCATGAGTATAACATGAATGGCCAATACGACATCGTCTTAAAATGACCTCTTCAAATCTGGACTGACAACCCAAGTAGGTATAACCGATATTTGCTTTTATTGCATGTAATTTAATTATACCCACTTGGGTGTCCCACTTCTTCTGCATTAGATCTCTGATGTAAGATCCAATGATAGGTTTATAATCACTGTATGGTATATGAAGTGGTGTCACAGATTTGTCGAGTGCTGCTATTGCAGCAGCATCGGCCATTGTATTACCAACAATTCCAACATGGCTTGGTAACCAACAAAAGACGATGTCGTATTGGCCAGTAGCAAGGTTATTATGTAGTTCTATGATGTCGAGTAAAATTGGATGCTGACACGAAGTGTTTTTATAGCCTGAAGACAGGAGAGAGAGTCTGAAAAAATTGTGAATTCTTTATGTTTAGATTGTTTAATAACATATTCTAAAACAGTTAAAATGGCCTTTGATTCTGCTGTAAAAATCGAAGAGTCATCTCGTAATCTAGTTGATATAGTTCTGGATCCAATGACGGTGGCGCTGGCAACAGCATCACCATCCTTGGATCCATCAGTAAAGATAGATTTATAAGTATCATATTCACACCTTAACTGATTGTATTCCTGTTGATATTGTAGTTGATTAGTGTCCGATTTTTTTAGTTTAGATAATGTAAGATCCACCCGTGGCTTTACCAATTGCCAAGGAGGTGATGAAAGCAGGCGGAAAGGAGATATATTTTCCAGTTTAATACCAGCAGCAGAACTTAAAGGTTTATTCTTATTCCAAGAGGCGGAATAAGAGAGGACTTCTCGTTTGATCTCCTCCCACTTGGAATTAGAAACAACCTTTAATAAGTCTAGTGCCTTCAGCTATTTAGCTTTCAAATATTTCATATGTGGTAAAAAAGTTAAGTAATGATCGAAAATTATTCCTTAAAATGAAAAAGAAATGAATGCAATTTGTTTTAGACTTAGAAAACTTGGATCCGTTCTGTTCTGCCCAAACATTGATTTTATTAAGACAAAGCTGCAGCTGTCTCTCAATCGTGTGCATATTTTTACCTCGACATGATACATTAAAATCATCAACGAACAAAGACCCGTCAATAGAGTCATTTAAAACCTTCGATAAACTATTTATTTTCATGCTAAACAACGATGCATCCGTGGAAGCCATCCCACATGCCATACAACTTATACGTGTGTATAATAAGCAAATGAGCCATATTCAGCCGTTTATTCTGCGTTCAAAATAAGTTTATCTTTGATAGTTACTTGACCTTAGTCTATCTTTTTGTATTAAATGTAATTAAAAGTAATTCACGAGACCCGTAACACAGCAAATGAGTCAAAATTAATTACTTTATTAACGCCTGTTTGGAAATGCACCCAACCTTCGGTTTCACTTTCGCATGAGTAACTATCAATTGATGTATGTGGACATGTTTGCTATTAAAATATACAGGCGTTGAGGAAACCGAGACTAATGCATTGAAAATGCAGACAAAAAATAGGCACATAAAAGAAATGTCGATAATTATTGTGATTTACCTAAGCTGTCAAGTTTAAAGTGACACTACCGTTAAAGCTAAATATACAGAGTATAAATATTTACACATGTACATGACGGATGAATGTAAACAACATTTTTTCTTTCATACAGGTGTGTGGGACGTTTGTTGTGTCAAACCCTGACGTATTATTGTAATTATCATAAACAAAAGCTGAACATAGGCGGATGTTTATTAACATTAAATATGAACATATGAACATAATCAGAAACATATTCGAACAACAACTCGAATATGCATTTCCAAAGTGCGTCAGTAAGCCTTAAAAGGGCATTTATAGGTAAATTGGTGGACGCCAATATGTTGATTACCATCAGTTCATGAGCAATATTAAATTTTCATTACAGTATTATTCATAATAATATGTTTAATACATTTAATATGTGTACTTGGTCAATTTGCAATACAAATCCGTGATTTGAACGGTATTTTCTTGTTGTAAAGCCTTTTAATAACCTAATTACTTATATACTTGAAAATTGTCCTTTCGGTAACGTTAGTTTAACAATCAATCAATTTAGAGCGAACTGCATTTGTTAGAGGGAAATAATTCCTGCATTAAGTTTCAGTAAACTACAGAAGCAACGAAGTTTCCGTTGACAATTTCATAAACTGACGGCCAAAAGAAACTGTACTATAGTTTCAAATCACTCTAGTTTTAAAAACACAAAGGATAGATTATAATTTGGTTTGGTTTGTTGTTCAACGCCGCAGTCAGCAATGTTCCAGCTGTATGACTGCGGTCTGTAGTGAGTTAGAATTTTAAGTCACATCGGCAATATTTCAGCCATATCGTGACGACGGCGGTCTGTAAATAATCGAGTCTGGACCAGACAATCCAGTGGTTAATATCATGAGCATCGATCCACGCACTTGGGATCGATGACATGCATCAACCAAACATATTCGAACAAAAAACTCGAATAAGCATTTTCAAAGTGCGTCAGTAGCCTTTAAGGGCTTTTAGTAGGTAAATTGGACGCTAATATATTGTTAACCATCACTTCATCAGCAATATTAAATTCTAATTACAATTTTATTCATAAAAATATGTATGATATGTGTACATGGTCAATTCACAAAACTGATCTTTGAAATGAACGGCATTTTCCTGTGATTGTTGCATGAAGTTTCAGTAGACTACAGAGGCAACGAAGTTTCCGTTGACAGTTTCATACACTGACGGCCAAAAGAAACTGTACCATAGTTTTAAATCACTCTAGTTTTAAAAACACAAGCGGTAGAAGTAAAATGTATTGAAAAGATCAAAATCTCAACGAAATCAACATTAAAAATGACAGTCATACAGCTTTCGGTACTGGCTTGACAGTTGCCCAAATTGAGGTGGGATAGTAAAAACAAGCGTTCAACGTAATGGACGCTGTCAATAACTGTCCTCTGTAATGTCTTTAAGCCCTAATTCCTTGAGCCACGAGTCGCCTGGCCACTGTCGCTGATGACGTCACTGTCAGGAAACACTGAAAGTTTCTATTGGCAGTCAGTTTAGACTCCATCGTAAAAGCATCATTAAAAAAGCCTTCCTGCAGTTCCATCCTTTGTCGTCTACAATTCATAACATTTGAGGTACAATCATACATGTTCTTTCTACTAAGATTTCAAAGAGCGTCACAAGACTCCTTCCCAAAATTGTTTGATGAAGGTTAGAACATTCAAGGCCTCAGTAAAGCTTTCAAAACGTTTTATGGAAGACATGTGGAGAACATTTCCAAATTTAGCGCATCAATGATGTCCGATACAAGTTCTTATTCTGACTTTGCATGGCGTTTATGTTATCCCTCGCTCGGTTTTACCTTTTCAACCAACTTAAAGCCACACATGCACGAGCAAATCCTGCAAGTTACCTTCACGCATGCATTTCCGCGAATACTTTGCCTTGAGATATATTCCCATGAGAATATGTACTTGCAGTGTCATTGAATGGGTCTCTAAATGAATGTTTGAAGTAGTGACCACCACATATCCCGTCATGTAATCTACTTCTGTCTTACAGCAGGTAAAGACTGATGGCAAGCTGGACATTCGGTTCCTCAGTTATTCTTCAGACGGAAGGGTTCCCAGTGGGTACTGTTGCGAAGAATGGTTTTCAATCACGTGCTATGATGCATGTGACCCGATGTTTTTCGTGTGCGTTGATGAGTAGGTATCTCACCATTGACTCAGGGAAGGTATTTATGGAGTCCAAAGTCTTTGCAGGACTCTCTTGTCTTCTCTTAGACTATACATTGATGATAAGGCAATTATTAGAATCTTTGGCGATGATATATGTTATACAGAGGATTGGTTGATTTATCATATACAACATGTGTTTAAAGGAAGGGTGTTTTGTCAGACAGATTACTTCATGCACTATTTGAAAGTGTAACCCCAGGGTGAGAATAGGTTTCCAGCAACCTATGCTGGTTGTTAGAGGCGAAAAGATGGATCTGTGGTCAGGCTCGGCTGCTTGGTTGTTAGCGTGTCATCGTACCCTGACGGCGTGGATCTTTACTCACAGTAGCAATCACCGTATCGTTTGGCCCATATTTGATTATTTAGAGGCCTCCTCAAAGAGCTTGGATACTGCTGAGTTTGACGTTAAACACAAAAACAAACGAGGAAATCGTTTGAACATGTTGTGTAATCCTAACCATACAAATATGAATTTACCAACAAAGCAATACACATTAAAGCGTATGCTTTTTGTCAGTACAATGGTGAGCGTCCGTATCGAGATATAACTTTTGTGTTAAAAGTGAAACAATGTATATTTAAATCGATCGCTGGGACTCACATCATCAGTGCAACCTGCCTCATATTATTTACCTGTGTTTAAAAATGTATGATATTGAAGAATAAGCCTTAATAATCTCTGGGGTATTTTTATAAAAACATAATATCCTCAGGTTTTATCAAAACAAATAATCTGCTGGACATGTTAGATGTCCTGAAAAGTTGGGTTTAACGCAGCTTTAACAGTATTCCAGTTATGTCACGGCGTGTCAGCTTCATGTGGGATGAAAGCCCGAAGTGATGCAGTTCTCAGATGTTTACCACTTCCGTGAAACCCACGAGCACGGGTATGGTGCTGACAAACCTAGAAACATAATCGGGGCGAACCGAGATTCGAACCCACAATGATAGGTTTCTTGTCCTGAAAAGAATTTCAGAGTAAACAATTTCGTGTTTTAAAGTAGTGACCGAAATCCATTCCATCTACTGGTCGTTAGTATAGCTACAAATCACTCTTAACAGTAAATCTTGTTACAATAATTTTCTGGAGTTAAGGAAAACATATAATAAAATAATTGACATTTAAAAAACAAAAACATGCAGTGACAATAGATAAGGCGTCATGTCAGAAGAGTGACAATATTATGATCTAAATCATTTACAAAGAGACACATGTAAACATTAATTTTGCATATGAAAACCTCGACTGTTCGAAGGGTTTACCAATGCTCATGGAAAACCTTCGACCATCACTATGTTAGCGCTGACGTTGTATAGCTTGGGTTGGGTTACTCACTCAGTTTAGTTTTAAAAGAGTATGAACTCTTAGAATCAGATCAAATGTTTAAGTACCATTATTTTGAATGAAACCGCTAATATATATGTTTAACTCATTTCCATTCAAATATTACAGCTTAACTCCTGTTCTGTTTCAGTCCTCGCGATAGGAAACCATGTGCTCTATATAGGGGGACAACGGCAGGGATGCACACTGGAAGCAATGATGTGGTTTTTGGCAGCAGCATTCAAGGGACACCAAATCCTTTCATTATACAAGTGCACAAAGCCATGCCGGTGTGGGAAATATTGTCATATCTTTCTATTTTCAAACATATTCATTCCATAGATATAACAATGATGTAAGACCATTGTCAGATTGTCAGATTGTTGTTGAAGGACGAACTTACTTTTCTATTAAGCAACATGGTCAGTCTTTTACGACACCCAATCCTTCTTTTTAATATATCATAAATTTCTTTCTAACAATATATATATTATATCCACAGTCTGTGATAAAGGTAGAGGTGGTGGTGGCTGATGATGATCTCCAAAGTGAAGATGATTACATGGATACTCTGACAACGTCCGCTAACATCTCTGCGAGTGCCAATAGGTTGAAATCTTCATATGCACCATATCAACTGCACAATAGAACCAGGCAGGTCGATTTCATTTTCATGCCATCATCACAATCATCTTCTGAGATAATGAACTAAGCATCAAGAGACTGCTGTTATCAACCACAAACAGATTTCAGCCATAACTATGCAATGCATATGAACCGACATTCTGTGAATTAGCAAGCCGAGAGGAGAATAGACTAGTATATCAATTAAGTAAACATGAAAATAGCAAAGGTCAAATTTGCGAACATCTGGTGTCATCACTAGTTTTTCATGTTATTTTCATCACTATTTTAATTTTTACGTCATTTATTCATGACTGGTTATTACCTGGGGCGTTGACCTCTTATAGTTTGTTGTTGAATCATTATAATTATCATGAGCTTATGATGATATTCGGGGACTTCAGACCACCAGCGGAAACATCGACCTTTGGGCATTACGTAGCATCCTGACAAAATTGCATGAATTCTTTTCTTCAGTTTAAAAATTGAGGTCCGTGCCTACTGTGATCCTTACTGGTACGGTTCTGCTTGTGAGACATACTGCAGAAATACCATCAATGACCACTACATGTGCAACTTCTCCAACGGGGACAAAATGTGCCTGGAAGGTATACTCATGAATTGTTGTGTTCATGTTTTGTATCTATGTTGACATCAAGTTGAGTGAAATCTTTCAAATACGAGAACCCAAGAATTGTTCCATAATGTGATGTTATATACTGCATTTACACACCCATCTTTAAAAACTAGATACAGAATGTCGTTGTATTTATTGCAGGGTGGAAGGGAGGAAACTGTGATGAGGACATCGACGAATGCAGCCAAACAGCCGACCTGTGTCAACATGATGGCAACTGCACAAACACACCAGGAAGCTTTGAATGCCGATGTGTGGAGGGAATCACCGGTGAGTAGACAAGTACTTGCATTCATGTTTCCTCTCTGTTGTTTATGGCTGCAACGCTTCCTAGTCCCATGTTATGTTGTAGACAAAGGAATGGTTGATGAAGGTGAGGTGAGGTGAAATGGTGTTTAACGTCGCATCCAAGATTATTGCACTTATATAGCGTGTGTGTGTTTGTGTGGCTGCTTGTACTAGTCCGGACTGGTGCTAGCTCACTGAGATACCATGCCGCAGTTTAACATGAATACCCCACTCAGGCACAGTAAGCCGACCAAACCTTGTTTTAGCCCCTTAATGCCGAGCGCCAGACAGGGTAACAACAAGTACCATCTTTTAACGTCTTTTGGTATGACGCGGTCGGGGATCGAACCCCGGACCTTCCGCTCTCCTGGCGGACGCTCTACCACTAGATCAGAGCATTACCGGACAATGCAATATGGACTTTGGTTTTATGCAATGTCGGCCTACTCCACTGAAGTTGATTGTTATGTTTTTAGAACACCACTACTCTTATGAAACTATGAAACAGTTACATCTGTTTTCAGGAAGTTATTGTGAACTCGTAACTAACCACTGTGCCCTGAATAAGTGTCTGAACGGAGGCACCTGTAATGGAAACGAAACACACTTTAGTTGCACATGCCCTTTCCGATGGTCTGGAGAGACATGCGCAGAGGAGATAAACCTCTGTGACAGCGCCCCCTGTGACAGAGGAAACTGCACGTCCAAACCCGAGACCTCAGCACGGTTCAAATGTGACTGTGAGTTTCCGTGGACTGGGGAAACTTGTGATCAGATTGCTGGTTGGTTCCTTTCTGTGTTTGTTATTGTCCTCGTAATTCTGATAGATAATGTAATGTTAAGCTCTTTTTTATTGAAGATTAATGCCATGGTTAGATTTCCTTTTGTTTACTTGAAATCCCCAAATATCATGATGATATTAAGGAGATTATTCTTTTGTGATACAAATGCCGTATCTTTCGACAAACCTTATTTTCCAGCACCCCAAACTCCACAACGATTTCATGTAAAAAATTGTCGTTCCTCTTGAGTAAATAACATCAAATGTTTTTAACATGTGTTTCATATCATTTAAGATATTCTTAACATCACCCTCCGTGGAGTGATTGATCGTAACAACAGAGACAATCTGACTAGGGGCTTGACGAGAGTCATCAACAATCTGGGAGCAATCCAGGGACGAGTGAATGTCGTGGCCTCAACAAGCATCTGCGGGAGAAACATGTATGCTCTACCAAAGCTACTTCACATTGTTCCATAATGACGTCTTAACATCTGAATAACGTCATATTGTCTTATGTGTAACAGTGGTTCACAACACCCAAATACGCAAGGCTTCAATGCATGACAGACATCAAACAACATTTTATAAACATTTTTCAAGGCTGAAGAGTGCTTGGACATTGTTTTACGTATTAGCTACAACAGCAGTTGTTCTCTCTTTCATGTATGATACAAAGTAAACTGATGTTTATTGATACAAGTTTTATTGTACTTTCAGATCTAGTGATATAGTCACGAACGTACAGTTCTATGTGACCACGGGAAATGGAACCTTCCTAACCAGTGATTTTGTAAGAGAGATCTTCTCATCAAACAGTGATGCTGACATCAACCAACGCCTCCCTATCCCACTCTACCCAGCCAGAGACATGGATGAACTGGAGACTGATATTACCAACCAAAAAAACATAACATGGGTTGTTCTAATAGGCATTATAAATTTTCAATGTGATCAACATTAAAACTGTTGTCATGCTTTTACACAAACGTTATACATGTAATCACGTTTTTGTTAGTTCAGGTTAACATCATTCTAATCAGGTAACGATTTTCCCCCCGAAAGTTATTATAAATGCATATTAAACAAATTGATGAAATATATTCCTTCATGCATACTCTTGTTTCAGTCTCGTCAGTCCAACAAATTGGATTGAAATAAACGAATCAGTTACTTTAATTAGTGTGTGCATATATAACATGCATGTGATATCACTCTGACGTTCACGTCTGTTACAACAGGGAATCTGGTTCAGGAGCAGCTGGTATAAGGTGGTTGCCCCTGTCTCTGCTGGGGTTGTGCTGGTGTCACTGTGTGTGGCATTTTTCATCTATGGACAAAAGGCGTAAGTCACCTGCAGAGAGCGAAATGTAGATGGCTCGAACCCTCGCGTCATACCAAACTAGAGGGCACGGGTGGCCCAGTCGTCTAAAGCGCCGCGATTTGCTGTGCAGAGTTGCGTCCCTTGGGCACGCCAGAAACCTATGATTGTGGGTTCGAATCCCGGTTCGCCCTGATTATGTTTCTAGGTTTGTCAGCACCATACCCGTGCTCGTGGGTTTCACCGAAGTTGTAAACGTCTGAGACCTGAATCGCTTCGGGCTTTCCTCCCACATTAAGCTGACACGCCGTGATATAACTGGAATACTGTTAAAAGCGGTGTAAAACCCAACTCACTCACTCATACAAAACTACATTTAAAATGGCCTCGGCATTAAGGCGATATAACAAAGAGTCAGTATATGTGTCTAAATGGTATGTTCGTTTAAACAGCAGCATGGTATCTCAGTGGGCGAGAAATATATAGCCAGCTTAGGTTCGGACTAGTACAAGTAGCCACACATATGTACAAACACGTCGCTAAGTAAGTGCAATGATCTTTAAGGCGGCGTTGCACACACTTAACCTCATCAGACCTTAAGTACCACACCACTGTACCCTACAACAACGCACACAAAACTTATATATAAGCGAGTGAGTTTGGTTCAACGCCATTTAGTATTCTAGCTATATCATGGCGTATGAGCTCAATGTGGGAAGAAAGCCCCATGTGGTGTTGTTCTCAGACGTTTACCACTTCGGTAAAAAACACACGGACACGGTACGGTGCTGACGAACCTAGAAACATAATCGGGGCGAACCGGGATTAAAACCCGTAGATATAAGAACTAAGTCCCGTGAGTTTTAACTATGTTTTGTCCCATTATGGTTGACAATCTTTCTGCAGGTACTTTTGGAAACTCAGCACCAGGCTACTTGAACCGTATCATATGTTATAGATAAATGGTACCTGAAAAACTGCATTTAGCATTATTTAATACAATGTAATGCCTTCCATTTGTATTTTGGAAACCAAACTGTCCCAAAACCCTCCGCGCTGTTTGCATGGGAACATACTTAGGAAAATTTGTTTTTCGAAAACTTAACTTTTTCTGTGCTCAAAATTCCTGTCGTGGAAGTTCAAGGATGGAAGTTCAAGTATCATGACACACAATTCAACAAAATGTTAACGTTTTAAAAACAATTAGTACACTGATGATATCAACCTGTTCTATTTTCTTTTAAGGAACGCGTGTTGGCAACTGGTTGAAGAAAATCAAGGGTACATCTCGTTTGAAATGGGTGTGTTCAACGGTTCAATGGAGAGCCTACACAAAAGTACCAGACTGAATGAGGATGATGACAGAGTATCTGCAGGTGGTTATACACGTCTTGGTGTCGGGGCCAGACTCTGCTCGCGTCGTGATGTCACTTCTTATATCAATCCCATCCACGACACGCTGCCTCACGAGAACCAATATGCTTGTTTAGCTACACCAGACCACCAGAGCTACGCAATACTTGGTAGCCGTTGTCAGAAATTGGACGATGACTACTCTGTCATCAATGACTACTCTGTTATCAATGACGTTGATGGAGATGGCGCGACAGAGAGCCACACTTATGAGGATGTATATTTTTAATAGGAAATCATATCTTTCCAAGGTTAAAAGAATAGTTAAGCTTAAACAATGTCAGGTACCATTTTTCTCTAACCGTAGTACAAGCTGTATGTTACATCAGTGTAGTTATTCCAACATCTTTCCTTCATTTAGGATCATCCTGAGCATTATATACCAAAAGCGTATCCAGTGTTTGGTTGAATTATTAATTGTAGAGTGCAAATATGGTTTAGAAAACCTAATATATTTATGCATATTTTCCTTGGCATTGATGTGCTTGGGTATGACGGACAACGAACATCTATGATTTCAACAAGGAATATCGATGATTTTATACTCAATGTTTATCACTTATTCACAACAGTATCAATTAGTATCGGAAGGATACTTTATGTATTCTTTATCTATTGTGGTGACTAGCGATGTTGACAGAAATTCTGCCTTCACAAATAAATTGGCTAATTCGGGTCTTTCAAATGGTACTATATGCTTAACTGAAGACATTCAATTTTCAGACAAAAATTAACAAGACCACAAGTCACAGTACAAGCGATCTTGACTGGCACATAACCTCGCCGGGACCAAGTCCAGAATCACAATAGCTGGTTGATTCTACAATGACAAATATTCTTTTCTTATTGGCCAATCAGGAGTAGTTTTTAAATTACAAACCTCTGGTCGAAACAGTGAATTAGATGTCCAAATCACCACCGAAGCTATTAGTTATAGAAAAGTACTTTTTTCTCAGTCTTTGACCGTCATCCTTTAGAATTCATGAGTAGTAGTAGTAGTAGAAGGAGGAGGAGGAGGAGGAGGAGTATGCATAAAGAAACATATCAGTAAGAAGGGGGGCATAATTGGTGCCTATGGGGATGCTTGCTTCTTGTCTCAATGTGTTACCCCCAAATTTTACATAGGTGTTATTAATGAGGAAGTCCAGCATTTATGTAGATAAATGTAGATATGTAACTGTATCTGTACGTGTGGTCAACACATTTTGAAACAAACGCCCCATGGATCAAGGAATAAAGTTTTTCCTTAAGTTTGTCATGTGGGATAGTGGTGTACAATGTTGAACAATCTAATGTTTTGACAGAATTGAACCTGGTTCCTTTCAGAGAGATTGTAAAAGTCATGCAAATCCTTTTTGAGGTTTTCAGAATCCGTGTGGTATCAATTCCACTGGTCTCAAATACTTTCTGTGAATTTATAGAAAGTCCTTCCTTGATTGTTTAAGGATTATGGTTAATCGTTTAGACAGAGATTTGGTGGTACATTTACTGGATCCAGCAATATATGTTTCTTTGTACTGTATTTTATGGAGCTTTGCAATCCAGTACAAATGTGACTCAATCCATGCCGCATCACACATTAACACCAAAGATTTCGCAGTACGTTTTATCATTGTAGAATGGAGGTAGATTTGACAGCGATAACATTTCACATTTGAAACAAACAGTTTTTTATCGTTCAAATTGTGTAGAAGGTAGTAAATATTTTGATGGTGTGTTTCGACTGTTGTTGTGTTGATGTGTTGATGGGGCAGGAAGTGAAAACAGTCCTGATGAACAAAGAAACATTATTTCCCCATGCTATTCTTGACATGTGTTACTGTTTCCTGTTTGAAACTTTTTCTATATTACATATTCAAGATAACTTCATGATTTTGTATTGCATTTGATGTGCTATTTCATTAATAAAGCTAGCTAAAAGACTCGATCATACTGTTATATGTATATACATTACACCACAGAAATACTCCTCGTACTCGTACTCGGAGTCGTTCATCGTCTCTTTGTACTGAAATGTAATGACAACCGGTATCGCCATTATCATGCTAACCCATCCTTAACCAATGTAATGATCATAGCCCCGGGGGGACTGGGGGGTACAAAAGGGCCCCAAGCAACCTGTCTGTCGTAAGGGGTGACTAAATGGATCAGATACGCGGTCAGTCTCGGTTGGTGGTAGTATGTCTTACAGACCCTGATACAAATATATATCAAATACAGCCCACGCAAGTCTATAATGTTTGGCAAGTCTAGATTACTGCAGTATCAGGTTCTGTACACATCTACCGAATTCGCAAGCGAGCACAGAGCTTGTAATTATCAGTAAATTTATCTGTCATTAGTGTTTGGTATTAGCATATTGCAGACCTGTGACATATATAATCTCTAGTTTCTTTACTTGTTTTATTGTTACCCTGGTGAGGATCCGGAGAGAGGAGGATTTCTCAAAGTTTTGCATTGCTTTGTAAGAATTACTATTTTTCTTTTCTGCTTGTAAGAATGAATAGGAACTTGGACGAGCTCATTGCTTCATCACATCACTGATGAAAGCAAATATACAGTGCATACGTCCAAATCAAAATACAGTCATTGAAAGGTATTTAAATGGTAAAGATGTGTTGTTTTGCTCTCCAACTGGGACATTCTCCCGATTTATGCAAGGCAGTAGAAAATACAAGCCATGCTACTGTCATTGTTGTGTCACCCTTGATCGCACTTATAAAGAAACAAACGGAGAAATGTGTGTCATTAGGACTCAAAGCTGTGTACCTGAATGAAGTCGCACAGGAAGCAACACTGACGAATGATGACAGTCTGGCATCTACCATAGAGAAATTGACTGTCGATGACATAATGGATGGAGAAGCTGACATAATATTCACCAGTCCAGAATCTTTTCTTGGACATCATCGGAACATAGTTACTGAACTGGATACAGAAAAACATCTGAAGGCAGTTGTCATTGATGAAGCACATTGTATTTCCAAATGTAAGTATACAAGATTGCCTATCTTTCTCTCAACATGTATACATACCAATATATATGTATCTCTCTCTCTCTCTCTCTCTCTTTCACAATATCCCAACATGCAAGCACATGCCATATTGATGAAATATAACTGGTGTTTGTCCGTGAGAAATGCAGTCAAGCCTTGAATGAGACAGTATTGCAAGGGAACTTCATGTCGCCGGGTGGACCTTCAACAGCATTTTCTCCATCCTCACGACTGTTGTGATTTATCTGATCTGACATTCAAATGCCAGTGTCACTGCGTGGAAATATACTGACCAAATTAAAACTTCACAATCCTAAACTTTTGACATTTTGACCAGTTAACATTGTGGGCCCTTATTGTGTATCTAAACAGTAATGGCCACGTATTGTCTTCAGATAACACCCGTTTTTGTGCAGGTGAATCGATCAAAATCCTGTGCACAGCACTATAGTGGCAAAAGTGTTTTTTCACGTGCAACTGGTCACGTGGCCTTAATACCGCACGTGTTTTCAGCCATACTTGTTAGCAGTCATTAACAAAAAAGAAAAACACAAGAAAACAAAAGTCTTTACAGCCATTTGTCATGCCACGCCTTTCAAATGTGCAACGTGAACGTGCCATCGGCATGTTGCAGACGGGAAAACGTCCGAAGCTGAAGTCGCAAGGACGATGGGTTGTAGTCGACAGGCTGTTTATGATTTTCAGCAAACGGGTACCACCGCTGATCGCCCTCGGCCAGGTCGACCAAGTGTGACGTCACATGCAGAGGATCGTCAGATTGTCTTACGTCACCTCCGTAACCGATTTTTGACGGCTACATCAACCTGTTTAGGGGTAGACTGAGTGCGCAAACTGTTCGAAACCGTCTGGGAACTGCTCACCTTTAAGCACGACGGCCATACTGCGGGCCGATTCTGACTCAATTACACAGACGTCAACGTCAATTGTGGACACAGCGACACTTACGATAGACTCAGAGGAATTGGAATCAAGTCGTCTTCAGTGATGAATCCCGATTTAATCTTCGATTTGCTGATGGTAGGGCGAGGGTGTGGAGGCGCCGTCATGAACGTTACGCCCAGTGTTGTGTACAGGAAGTTGACAGATTTCGAGGCGGAAGTGTTATGGTGTGGGGTGCTTTCTGTGGCAATGCACGTTCCAGGCTTCTTGTCATCCGTGGCAACCTCAACGCTGCTGCTTACCGCGACCAGGTGCGGGCACCAGAACTTCTGCCTTTTATGGCAGCACATGTACCCGGTTTGATCTTCCAACACGACAATGTCAGACCCCACACAGAAATTTTGACAAGGAATTTGCTTCAGAATGCGGGAGTCAACGTCATTGACTGGCCGTCAAGGTCTCCCCACCTCAATCCCATCGAACACGTCTGGGATGCTCTTGGCAGAAGCCTGCGCACTCTCCAGAACCAAACACAGAAATTCCAAGATCTTGGCACCATTTTGCAGCAACAATGGCGTCGTCGTCCTAATCATGTGTTCACAAGCATCACAAGGTCCATGCGGAGGCGTTGTGTGGCAGTTGTCAACACACATGGTGGCCATACTCGATACTGAACGTGTGTGCAATCAGATTCTCGTTGCTTGGGACTTATGATTGAAACTGTTGATGTTATTACCGAATACCGTAGGTGCTTGAAAAAAATTATGGTTACCACCGTTAATTAAAATCCTTCTTTGGACATTAATGATTAAAAATTACCTTCTCTGATACATTTGTCCGTTGTATATCATATATGGGATTACTTTTAAAAATGTGAAGTTTTTAATTTGACTCAGTATACCTTATTATATTTTCAATCATTAGTTAAACATTTCAATTCTTAAGAAATAATAGCTTTCCTTATTAATATGACAAGGATGTGCAAAAGTTCAAAATGATCTTCAAAAGTAATGAGAATAAGTAATCAAGAGCTCTGATGAAGACTCAAATAGAGTACACATATAGAAAAACAATAATCATTATAGCATTTTTGTAGTTTTTTTTACGTGGAAATATTGTCCACCTGGCTGCCAACCCCTTGGTTTAAATGTGGTCTACCCTTCTACCTTTCAGTAATATTGTGAAGGAAATGAATGAGATCTGAATGAAACACTGTGTTTAATATCATTTTGATATCATATTTTGAACTCCGAGTGCATCGATGGTATGAGCTAGACAGGGAATTGGCTGCTGACAACACCACCAACAAGAACAGATTAATGAACACCGTCTGTTGGATATGATAGAGACAAAATCTTTTCCATAATCCTAGGATCCATCATTCCGACTATATCATTAGCGTGTGTTTGAGAATCATAATTAAAAAGTGATCATACCAGGTTTCAAATGTAGACAAAAAGGCTTGATCTGCTGGAATACTGCTCGACACAAAGGGAAAGTTGCCTATTGAAAAAATGAAGTCATCCCAGCCACACAATCTTGTCATTGATAATATATTCTCATGCTGAATCTGTCTGCTTCTGATCTAACGGTTAATGACAGTAAAATCATGTAGCGCACTAAACATATGTGTGAAGTACTTTATTGGTGTCCTCTGCCCTGGTACGGCTGGAATAATGCTAAAAGTGGCTTAACACACACACACACACACACCCCTCCCTTTCGTTCAAAGCTAACGCAGCCATTGCCTTCTGAAACCAGGTTCTTCACTTCTATTTACTGGATGATTGGGCTTAGTGTGCAAATGTTATCAAATTACTTGTATTCACGAGTGTCCAACAAGCCAACAAGCCAAAATGACCCATATTGTGCCGGTTATTTTGCGTTCAAAATAAGTTGATCTTAGATAGTTAATTGACCTTAATCTTTACTTTTGTGTTAAATGTCAAGTAATTCAAGAGACCTGTCTAACTGAAAAAATGAGTGAGTGAGTGAGTTGGGTTTAACGCCGCTTTTAATAGTATTCCAGTTATATCGCGGCGTGTCAGCTTAATGTGGGAGGAAAGCCCGAAGTGATGCAGGTCTCAGACGGTTACCACTTCGGTGAAACCCACGAGCACGGGTATGATGCTGACAAACCTAGAAACATAATCAGGGCGAACCGGGATTCGAACCCACAATCATAGGTTTCTGGCGTGCCTAAGGGACGCAACTCTGCACAGCGAATCGCGGCGCCTTAGGCGACTGGGCCACCCGTGCCCCCACTGAAAAATTAAAGTGATATATTGAAATACTGAAACATTATTACATTGATACCAGCGATTTAAAGGCTTTGCCTCCTTTTTCTCTGAACATCGACTTACACATTTTAACTGAAGACCAGTGACTGCAGTTTATGTAACAAACATGCATGGTTACCAGACCATTTAGATAAGTTGAATGTATTGCGTTTTTACGATTGTTAGTCACACTGCAATCGTATTTGTTTGTTTGTTGTTTAACGCCGCACTCAGCAATATTCCAGCTATATGACGGCGGTCTGTAAATAATCGAGTCTGGACCAGACAATCCAGTGATTGACATCATGAACATCGATTTAGGCAATTGGGACACGATAACATGCATCAACCAAGTCAGCGAGCCTGAACACCTCGCCTCTTACGACAAGCATAGCTGCCCTTTACGGGAAGCATGGGTTGCAGAAGACCTATTCTACCCCGGAATCTTCACGGGTTCATAATACTTTATATCTATGATGAAGTATGACGCTTATCTTAGACGCTGTGGGGAACGCAACCTTGTTCCACATGTATCTAAAGAATGGGACCCTTTCCTTTTGGTGAGTGAGTGATTTGGGTTTAACGCCGCTTTTAACAGTATTCCAGTTATATCACAGCATGTCAGCTTAATGTGGGAGGAAAGCCCGAAATGATGCAGGCCTCAGACGTTTACCACTTCGGTGAAACCTACGAACACGGGTATTGCGCTGACAAACCTAGAAACATAATCGGAGCGAACCGGGATTCGAACCCACAGTCATAGGTCTCTTGCGTGCGCGAGCTCTTGTGACAAGCATAGCAGCCTTTTACGGCAAGCATGGGTTGCTGAAGACATATTCTAACTCGGATCTTTATGGGTCCACTGCAATCGTTACATGGTCGACAGAACAATGGAAAGCAAATATTAAAGTTCATGGTATTGAGGACGTAAATGCTTTTCTTCGAAATTTACACAGCAAATTAGTCAGAAATTGAAACTTTGTTGACTCCTGTTTTGAAATGCACTTTCGCATGAGTAACTATCAATTGATTTATGTGAACATGTCCTGGCTATAAAAATATACAGGCGTTGAGGAAACCGAGACTAATGCATTGAAAATACAGACAAAAAATAGGCACGTAAAAGAAATGTCGATAAGTAATATGATACTCAGCTGTTGGACGTTTGTGGTGTCAAACGCTAACGTAATATTGTATATACTCATAAACCAAAGTTAAGCATAGGCGGACTTTTATTCACATTAAATATAAGCATTTGCACAATAATCAGAAACATATTCGAACAAAAACTCGAATATGCATTATTCAGTAAGCCTAAAAGGACATTTAGTTGGTAAATTGGACGTCAATATATCAGTTCATAAGCAATATAAAATTCTAATTACAATTTTATTCATACAAATATCTTTGATATGTGTACTTGGTCAATTCACAATACTGATCTGTGAAATGAACGGTATTTTTCTTGTTATAAATGAACGGTTTTTTCTTGTTATAAATCTTTTCAATAAGTCAGTTAATTACCTACTTGAAAATTGTCCTTCCGGTAATGTTAGTTTAACAAACAAACATTTAAGAACGAACTGCATTTGTTCGAGGGTAGTAATTCCTGCATTAAGTTTCAGTAGACTACAGAAGCAACGAAGTTTCTGTTGACAGTTTCATACACTGACGGCCAAAAGAAACTGTACTATAGTTTGAAATCACTCTAGTTTTAAAAACACAAAGGATGGATTATAATTTGGTTTGGTTTGGTTTGTTGTTTAACGCTGCAGTCAGCAATATTCCAGCTCTATGACGACGGTCTGTAAATAATCGAGTCTGAACCAGACAATCCAGTGATTGACATAATAAGCATCGATCCACGCAATTTGGATACGATGACATGCATCACCCAAATCAGCGAGCCTGAACACCCGATCCCGTTAGTCGCCTCTTACGACAAGCAGAGTCGACTTTTACGGCAAGCGTTGGTTTCTGAAAAACTATTCTACCCCGGATCTTCAAGGTATGATGTAAAATGTTTTGAAAAGATCAAAATCTCAACGAAATCAATAATGAAAATGACAGTCATACAGCATACAATGCGATATTGGCTTGACAGTTGTCCTAATTGAGGTGGGGTAGGAAAAACAAACTTTCAACGTAATGAACAAAGGGCACACACGTCTAAAATTGCTCAAATTTAATGACACGTGCAAAAACTCTCCAGCGCATAGACAAAGGCAGTCGTCTGATGACGTCACGCGGGATACGTCGCTATTCTTCTTGGAGGAGCTGGATCAGTTCTGGTTGGTTGGCCCGAGGATGTGGTCGCTGTCGAACACGACGATACATGACATCCCAGAAGTGTTCTGTGAGGGACATGTCTGGGAAGCCTGCAGGCCAGGGCAACACGCTGATAAAGGTTCTTAATGTCAGTCACTGGTTTGTCCGATCCAGTAACAAATAAATTATTAACATGACGTGATAAAGTCTATATGTAAAAAAACATTGACTCACTTCACTGTATTTCCGCATTAAACAATATGATCGAAACCTAACTACAGATGAAACAAATGAAACTCGAAAACAAACGTGTAGGTGCAGCTAAAAGGAAGTCATTAAATAGTTGATAAGTCAGTCGGCTCTTTTGTGTGTTTGCTATCTGATGCATGTGGCAAACCTTATATAGCATCACTTTGATGATGAAGACAAGGGGAGGACGTCGATGTGTGACTTTACTTCTCTTGCTGTTGATTATCAGGGTAGGCATTCAATATATCTTCTGAAGCATTCCAATGACCACTTAAGTCCATAGACCAGATAGTGGACGCATCCATATATCATACTTTGAAAAATTCTATTCACCGTGATATAACTGGAATACTGTTAGAAGCGACGTTAAACCCAACTCACTCACTCACTCAAAATTTGTGAAATGTAAACACCAAAGACTGGAAAGACATAAAGGGAAAGTTGGGAAGTCATCCCACTAGTCATACAGTCTTGTTGCTTTCTTATTGTGTTACTCTGAATCTTTATGTATAGATCTACATATGAAACAGATCAGGCTGATTCACTGGTGTATTTCTAGTTCGGTGGAAGGAAATTGGCTCTTTGATATCAGATTGTCGATATACCTTAAACTTCAGTTAAACTTATTAGGCACGTGGAGCTAAAATAGTGAATTCTACATATCATTTTATTAGTAAACTTCACAAGAACCTAAAGTAATTAATTCTACATATTATTTTATTATTAAACTTCACATTGACCTAAAGTATTGAATTCTATTTATTATGTTATTTGGAATCTTCACATGGACCTTAAGTAATGAGTTTAGATATTATTTTACCTATAATTACCCATCACTAAGTGTCGTCTTGTATTAATCCATTATTCCCGAAATGGATTGAACACAGTCATTTTGAGTTGTTAAATGTTTCAATGATAATTAATGCTGAATTAAATTGTAATTTAACGTTTTATTTTAACGTTTTTGAAACTTTTCACATATGTTCAACATGTTAGTAGATGCTAACATAAACACAGCTCCGATTCGCATCTTCTTATCTCAACAGCAAGTGAAGACTGACGGTAAGCTGGATATTCGATTCATCAGTTACTGGTCAGATGGGAAGACGATAAGCGGTTATTGTTGTGACAATGAGCTCTTCGTTTGGTGCAATAATAAATGTGACCCAAAGTTTACCCTGTGCATTGATGGGTAAGTACCGTTAAAAGTTTAACTTACCGACTATACTTGCAATTCATTTTTGGACAGTATTCTATGTGTAAATAAATGACCTGTGGCCTTGTGGCGTAACCTTATCAGAGTGAGTGAGTGGGTGAGTGCGTATTGTTTTACACCGCTTTTAGCAATAATCCAGCAATATCACGGCGGGGGACACCGAAAATGGGCTTCACACATTGTACCAACGTCGGGAATCGAACCCGGTCTTCGGCGTGACGAGCGAACGCTTTAACAACTAGGCTACCCGACCGCCCCTAACCTTATCAGAATGTGAATGATTTCATCAGAAAGATCCCCTGATCTTAAGTGTGAATGATACATATTGAGGCCCATAAACATATTCGAACCCACGATTTGCTGTCTGGCACGCCAAGGGTAGCACTGCCAAGGATAGCGAGTCCCTTCTACGCTGTCCCCTTGATTATGTGCCTCTGGATTCTGTACTAATGCTTGTAACGACAATTCTGTAAACATTCGGTTTACAAATCATTCTGGCTCCATATTTAGAAGATGCATGCTGTGTTTTCAATGTCGAGCTATGGTACCTGTAGATTTGACGGCGTTAAACAACAATCGTATGTTTTTCCAGCTCTGAAGGAAGAGAGAGATGTTCTTTATATGAGAGGTCTACAAACTGCATAGATAACCACAACATAATCCACTTTGGAAGTAGCATTCAAGGAACAGCAAATCCTTTCATCATTCAAGTGCCCAAAACACTACCGGTAGGATTTTTACCAAACGTTATTATTCACTAAGTGAGTCAGTGAGTGAGTATGGTTTTACGCCGCTTTTAGCAATATTCCAGCAATATCACGGCGGAGGACACCAGAAATGGGCTTCACACATTGTACCCATGTCGGGAATCGAACCCGGGTCTTCGGCGTGACGAGCGAACGCTTTAACCAAGAGGTTACCCGACCGCCCCTTTATTCACTAAGAGACTACCTATGAGATTATGTGACTCATGGTATCAGCCACTGGTGTGTCTGGTCAAGAATCGATTATTTACTCGGCGCCGTGAAATAACAGGAATATTCTATTACGAGTTATGTCCCTTCTCAGCCTCTCCTATGGACCAATCAGATTCCACCTCTTGTATCACTTGCTTTTGCTTCAGACAAAATGGCAGTGCCCGGTCACGACTATCTGATACATAATCAAGATCTATATTGTCAAAGGGTTTTAACTCGCGAAGTGCATCAAATTACTTGAGCATCTTGATTGAAAACATAAAAAGATTTGGAAAATATCTGTCAAATCAGAGTTGACGATACACTTGCTTTTAAAATCCCGCAATCGACCGCAATCTGCACCTCAGTTTAGGAACCGGATGTCGATTTCGTTACGCGATTTGGACTATTTATTCATAGACTCGTTGGTCCAGCTAAAACATAACTCCGAAATTCCAGCCTAAGCCTTATGAAGGGAGGATGCCTGGAATATTGCTTCCTGTGGCATTAAACTCCAAATTAACATAGAATATACATGTTGTTTTCTCCAGTCCTCAATAGAAATAACGGTGCAGGTGTATGACAAAGATGACATCTCCAGTGACGACCACATGGACAAACTCTCTAAGCTGATCAACATCCGGGCCGCTGCTACAGAACAGACAGCCGTGTACACCCCATACACAGTGTGGGGAAGGACAAAGTGAGCCAGACTAAGATATAACAGTGATGATACAGATTAGTTTGAACAGAACGAATAAGCTTTCGTGTTTGTTTGTTCACATACACTTCAAAATGACAAGGTTGCAACATGAATATCAAACTAGTATTGGGGTTTTCATTAATCTTAGTCTAGAACCACAATAATGTTAATATGTCCCAGGGTTTACATATAATAATGTTTGGCTCATGGTGCAACATAAAAAGGCCAATCATTGGCAGAGCAATATGTCTGGAACATTAGGTTCCTAGTCCTGCTGATCAGTGACGAAGATTAATTGATGGCGCAGGGAGGATTGTTCCAAAGAAAAGAGAAACGATATATTTCAATCGACTTGCTGGAACAGTAAACATTGAAATCCTGGCTGATATGAGGGATCTTATTTGCTCGGGTTGTTTCTAACCTACATGTTTCTGTATTCCTCCGACTGGCCATTGGGACTTTATTCAGGAGTTACCTGCCCTTTGCTTAGTTCCACATCATGCTGTCTCTAGAAACGACATGGCGCCGATCAGGAGTTGCCCTCATTAACTTGCAACTATTTAAAGTTAGTCTTTATCAACATTTTAACTGACCATCTTGTGCAACAATACAGTTTCATATTCAATTTGCTGCATGTTTTATCTTAAGAAAATGGAGCAATTGTGACTGTGGTCATATTATCGAATATAGGACCTAAATCTAAGAAATGATTATTGTGAACTGTAAGGTGGTTGCAAATAATGATGGAGAATTTGCAAAGAAAAAAGGAATGATGAAATGGTTGGATTGAATTATTTTTTCAGGTTACAGATTCAGGTCCGTGCCTACTGTGACCCGGACTGGTACGGGTTTGGGTGTGAGACATATTGCAAGGCCCCTCCTGACCAGAGTCACTACACGTGCCACGCACACACGGGAACAAAAGTGTGCTTCGAAGGTATGTTCAGAAAGTTGATGTCAACTTCATTTTTGTTACCTCGCTGTACGCTAAATTTCAGCAGAAAACACGACTGCATCCGATTTAAGTTGATGCGAAAATACATTAAAACCCGTTATCTGTTATCTTGACGGGGCTTGAATACTGAATACCGGATACTCCTTCCTTGGTAACGATGTTTAAGCTGCTAACACTAACATTTTTGAAAAATACCATCTGTTTGGATATCGCTGGTGAAGTTTGCGCACGTCATTATGGAACTTAATAATATCGAGGCAGTTTCAAGGTTTAATGCCAGCGGAGTCAATTTCGCTTCTTATTTGGAGCTTAATTGTCCTGTTGTAAAAATGGTCCCGCTGTCGCGTGCTTCCATATAATTACTCTACAACACCCATGGCTTATAGGAACCTGGTATTCGGTACATTTCAGGAATAGAGAGTGAGTGAGTTGGGTTTAACGCCGCTTTTAACAGTATTCCAGTTATATCCCACAATCATAGGTTTCTGGCTTGCCCAAGGGACGCAACTCTGCACAGCGAATCTCGGCGCTTTAGACGACTGGGCCACCCGTGCCCCCTATTTCAGGAATAGTGAATCATGCATATTGAGTACAGTATATAACAACTACAATGTGAATATTTATTTTTTCCTTTTGTTAATGTGTTCGTATCATTATCTCTCGTGTAGTTGTCCAATTTTCGATCACGAACATTGATACTACCTAATTTCGTTTATCCAACATACTCGTTAATCCGACACAATCATATGCAACCAACAATGGCGGATTATAGTCGGGACTTGACTGTAATGTTCACTTGTATAAAACCCAATTAATTAGAATCAAACAATTGCAGGTTGGAAGGGAGATGTCTGCGATGAGGACGTTGATGAATGCACAGCAATTAGCAACTTGTGTCAACATGGGGGCGGTTGTACAAATACACACGGGAGTTTTGAGTGCAGTTGTGTGGAGGGGATCACAGGTGAGAAGAAGATATCTGCGATTAATCTACATTGATTCCCACACAGAAGGTCTTTGTTCGAGTGTTGCCACAATATGTGAAGTTCATGTTTTGGTTTGGCTTGTTGTTTAACGCCGCACTCAGCAATATTCCAGCTATATGACGGCGGTCTGTAAATAATCGAGTCTGGACCAGACAATCCAGTGATTGACATCATGAGCATCGATCCACGCAATTGGGATCGATGACATGCATCAACCAAGTCAGCGAGCCTGACTACCCGATCCCGTTAGTCGCCTTTTACGACAAGCATAGTCGCCTTTTACGGCAAGCATGGTAATGTGCACAGACATACTCATGTGCACAGACACATACACAGATAGAGAGACGCACACAGACACACTCACGCACACAACCACAGAGAGACAAATACACACAGACAGATACATACAAACACATGGACGGAAACAAACACACAGACACTATCAGACAGATATACACACTCACGCTCAAAGACACTATCACAGATAGGTATATGCAGGAACAGACAGAGACACACACCCAAACAGACCAACACATAAGAGACAGACATACTTTCACGAACACAGGCACACACATACAGCACTCAAACAGACACACACCGATAAACACAGACACACACATAGAGACAGGTACACACAAACGCACACAGTAACCCAGATATAGACAGACACACACATACGCAGGTCCAAAGACACACAGACGCAAGCACACACTCAGACACCCAGACCGACACACATCCAGACAACCAAGCCGATAGACATACACATGTACATAGACACAGAACCCAGCCGCGCACACACACACGCTCGCACGCACGCACACAGACACGCACGCACGCACGCACGCACACACACACACACACAGCGGCAGTGGCATAAGGGTTAAGAACTATCAAAAGGAACAATAGTGGGCAGTTTCAATGGCAAACAAAATTTTATTTATTTGGTCGTGTGATACATCTGTTTTATAATGCTTTGTATTCTCCATATACTTCCTCAACTACTTTCAGGAAGAGGATGTGAAAACATCACCAACCAGTGTGCACTGAAGCCATGTCTGAATGGAGGAACATGTGACGGAAACGAAACAGACTTCAACTGCGCATGCTCAGTTGAGTGGACTGGAGAGACATGCGCAGAGACGGTTAATTTCTGTGACAGCGACCCCTGTAACAGAGGGAATTGTACGCCGGACCTCTTGGCGGCAACTGGGTTCAAGTGTAATTGTGATTTTGCATGGGTGGGGGAAAGATGCAGTCAAAGTGTTGGTAGGTGGAAAATTTTCTTGTGCTTTCCTAATATTCATGTATGTTTTTCCCGCCGAAATGTTGGTATGAATGAACAGCAGATGTCATCAGACAACACATAAGTTACATGTTTTTTTTGTAATTTATTCTGGTGTTGTCGGGGGCATGGGTGGCCCAGTTGTCTAAGGCGCCGCGATTCTCTGTGCAGAGTTGCGTCCCTTGGGCACGCCAGAAACCTATGATTATGGGTTCGAATCCCTGTTCGCCCCCATTATTTTTCTAGATTTGTCAGCACCATACCCGAGCTCGTGGGTTTCACCGAAGTGGTAAACGTCTGAGGCCTGCATCACATCGGGCTTTCCTCCCACATTAAGCTGACGCGCCGTGATATAACTTGAATACTGTTAAAAGCGGCGTTAAACCCAACTCACTCACTCACTCTGTTGTTGTCAATGTATTGAGTCAGATGCCTGTGTATATTCTTTGATAAAACAGTTGTTGATTAGGATCAAAGTAAAAGTATTTTATGTTAGTGAAACACTAAATGGAATCAGGAACCGGGAGAGTTTTATGACGAATAGTAAAATAATGCATTTATTACTGGTTTTTTTTAAATGTCAATTTCGTCAATATAAATAAAGAGTTAGAATAGAATAGTTTAACACGATTTCAATGAAAACATTGGCCAATGACGTTTAAATAAATTATTTCATTTATTGCTTCTAGTTGTCAATTCCTTATTTACTTTAAAAAAATTCTGATTGAGAACTTCATGTTCTTTGTTATCAGACATTGTCAACATTACGCTTCTGGGAGAGATTGATCACACAAACAGAGGTGACCTGACTGATGGCTTGAACAGACTCATCGCAGAACTTGGGGAAATTCCAGGAAAGGTGGATGTCAAGTTGACAACAAATACACAGACAGAATGCAAGTGAGTGATAGACAGTGAATGAGTGGGTGTGAATGACTGCGTGAGGGAGATTGGATATGACGCCACTTTGAACAGTATTCCAGTTATATCATGGCGTGTCAGCGCAATGTGTGAAGAAAGCACAAGTGATGCAGGTTATGGTGCTGACAAATCCGGGCGAACTGGGATTCGAATTCATGATCAAAGGTCCTGGTGTACCCCAAAGAAGCAACTCTTCAATGAGAACCACGGTGCCTTAGACGACAGGGCTACACGTGCCCCCGAGTGACAGCTGTATCAGTGCAACAGTCTACATTGACTTTAGTATTGGAGTAAATCCATCTCGCAATGAATTTCACGATCAAAAGTAAGTTTGCTTTTTGAAATATATATTTCAGTTATACTACAACGTACGTACAACTCTATTCAGCTGTAGAGAATGACACCATTCTGGAGAGTGCTTCAGTAAATATGATCTTCGAATCCAACCGTGATGAAGTCATCAATGAATATCTGCCTCTTCCGTTGTACCCTCCCCGACAAGAAGAGAAGTCGACGGTGGACGTAAACCACACGATGCCAACACAGGTTGTTGCCGATGTCTTGTTAAATGTTCATGTAACAACGTATGCCATACATGGTTCAGGTGACATACACGATGCACAATTTATGTCCTGATGTAAGGATGTTTGCTTGTTTATTTGTTGTGTAACGCAGCAATATTCCAACTATATGACGATGGTCTGTAATACAATGAGATGCCATCAGCCAAGTCAGCGAGCTGGATCACCCGATCCATTAAGTCACCTCTTATGTCGACACACATGCTGGAATCTATTTGCTTACCTGTCATCCGTACAGTCATATGTAAGAACCATTACTGGTTCTGATTAAACTTTTGAAAGCATAACCAATATTATTCTTGCGTTCACAATTCCAATTTGTATAAGCAAGTTTATAATCAGTTCAAAGCGTCATTGAACCCAGCTCACTCACGCATTATAAGCAGTTCAAATCACTACAGGTAAAACCTGCTGTTTCAGCGACCGCATGGCAGCGACTATTATGTGTTGGCCATTCTACCCCCTTTAGGATTTGTCCTGATGACTGTACTGCTGGTAGCTATGTACATCTGGAGAAGAAGATCGTAAGTAGTCCATGACATTTCCGTTTATTAACACACAGCAGTGTAGTAAGAGAGGTGTCAAGGACGACAGCCATCCTGAAAAACGTAACTTTCTAATCAAAACTATTCATGGCATGGGACAAAATACTGCCCCTTGAGACATATATCATGCACCGGCCAATTGAGCTGGATATTTATTTAACGTAAAGATTTGATCCAGGAATTAATCAACCTCAGGTGTTACACAAAGAAATGATTATCAACTGGAGATGTTGGATGTTCCTCCTTTCCAAAAACAAATGTATGTCTTGAAGCAGTGACCAAAATAATATTCGGTTTCAAAATCCCAGGCCCCAACACCCATCACGAGGCACATGGCACTTGAAAAAATGTCACATTCTAAAATATTGTTGCTGTTTTTTCAATCATAGAAGTCAACAATTTCTTGTGTTATTTTTTTCTATTTCCAGACACAATTCGGAACAATTCATACAGGACGATGAAATGAATGTTCCATGCAACAGGAATTCGAACCCACACAGACGCGGTACAATAAGAGGAAATCTTCAGGATGCAAGTGTTTCTCCAGATGGTTACACAAGTCTTCGCTTCCATGACGTACATAGAGGGACACTCGTCACACACTGTGATGACACACCAAACATACACGGAGCAACTGGAGATATGACTCTTGACCCGTGGAGCCAAGAGGGAGCAAGCGTTTCTCCAGATGACACCGCACGTCATGGTGACGCAGCAACACTCAGTACTCGCCGTCATGTAACATCATACATCCAACCAACTTCTGGAGATATGACCCTTGACCCGTGCAATCTACATGCGGAGGAAGAGGATGCAGAGTACACTGTCATCGATGACAACGATGTTGAGGACATCTCACAAGAAGATCCGTATGAAAAGATAATGTTTTAGTTGTACTCGACGATATATTGGTCAACCAATAAGAACGAAAGGACATCAATGTACTCGACACGCTATACTCGTTGAGTGTGTTCCCAGTACAAGAGTTGACAAAGACACTGCGTTTGATTTCATTCTTATATAATATAGATAATGTAAGATATGAAAAGGATCTCTGTCATCAGACAGATGTAGGACTAGGACGCCAATAACACTGTCATCGCAGCCATCAGACTGATGTAGGACTGGGATGCCAATAACACTGTCATCACAGCTATCAGACTGATGTAGGACGGGGATGCCAATAACGCTGTCATCACAGCTATCAGACTGATGTAGGACGGGGATGCCAATAACGCTGTCATCACAGCTATCAGAGTGATGTAGGACTGGGATGCCAATAACACTGTCATCGCAGCTATCAGACTGATGTAGGACTGGGACGCCAATAACACTGTCATCGCAGCTATCAGAGTGCGCCAGATGCGGTTGATAGTTCACTGGTTAAAGTGTTGACTTGCACGTCGACTGAACGGGTTATAATCCCATGATGTGCACACATTGTGACCACCATATTTAGGATCTGTTTGCGTGTGATGTAATTGATGTGGGATACCAAAGAGCCAGGACTGTGTCATGTACCTGGGTGTGTGTGGTAGACTATTGTGAAAGTGTTAGCTCTTCACCTCAAAGACCAGCATTCGATTCCCAGCATGGGTACAATGTGTTCATAGTTGGTGTCCCCCGACGTGATATGGAAGAACATTGCTTAAACTCGCACCGACCTTACATAGCTATAGCCATTTATATGTCAGATCTACTGGCAACGTAGAGACTACTACACTCATTCTCGTTAGATGCCATTTGTACGAAACGAGTGAACTGTCTACGGTATTTGGCCGAGCGAGTGAGTGGGTGAGTTGGGTTTAACGCCGCTTTTAACAGTATTCCAGTTATATCGCGGCGTGTCAGCTTAATGTGGGAGGAAAGCCCGAAGTGATGCAGGTCTCAGACGTTTTACCACTTCGGTGAAACCCACGAGCACGGGTATGGTGCTGACAAACCTAGAAACATAATTGGGGCGAACCGGGATTCGAACCCACAATCTTTGGTTTCTGGCGTGCCCAAGGGACGCAACTCTGCACAGCGAATCGCGGCGCCATAGGCGACTTGGCCACCCGTGCCCCCTCTGACCGAGCGAAAGCGAACTCAGATACCATAGAATGTTCACGAGAGAATGTTTTCGAATGATTTGTATCGGAACTGTTCACTTTTAGTGACCTAATCGTGCAGTCGTCACTGAGTCGTGTACGTTCATCTATGAACAAACACCTTCGGAAACAGTGCCACATAATACACTTCGAACGGGACAATGATGGTACAATCGGATCATCCATCTTTAGCCTAGATATCTGTCCAGATAGTTTAAACTGACTTCCTTTCATCACGCATAACATTTTAGGTTAAATCAATTTAAACGTCGCGTAAGTGGTCGGGTGCGTCACGCTCATAGGGACCCTTGATCTATCGGTAGTTGTACATTGCAAATGGATATGGCTCGATTATATAATGCCTGCAGCAGCTCTACGCATACCTAATATAGAATGCAAAGCGAATTTGATGCGTGTGACTATTTTTGTTGGGTTTATTTAAGTGTTTGTAAATGTCTCGCTTTCATGACATTCCTTCAGTTCTGCCTCGATGTTGTAAAGCGTTTCTAAAGGTGAATGACGTCTCGTGATTTTTTATAAATGAAAATAGTAGTTCTGGTTTGTTTGTTGTTTAACGCCACATTCAGCAATATTCCAGCTATATGACGGCGGTCTGTAACTAATCCAGTCTGGACCAGACAATCCAGGGATTGATATCATGAGCATCAATCAACGTAACTGGGATCGATCACATGCATCAACCAAGTCAGCGAGCCTGACCACCCGATCTCGTTAGTCGCCTTTTACGACAAGCATGGGTTGCTGAAGACCCATTCTACCCCGGAATCTTCACGGGTCAGTAGTTCTGGTGTGACAGAGGTCAAGATTATCCAATCAAAACGAATAAAACGAGGTCATTCTTGTAAGACACAAGTGTGACGTATGGATTTAGTATCACACCACCTGTATCGGTACTGATTGCTTGTACTTACTGCTACAGATAGATATTTAGATTATAGTTTGTAAATAGAGATACATAACATAATGTACACATTGTGATAACTGAATGAAGGCTTGAGTGAATTGTTTTAAGTTTGCAAATAACTCTTTAAACTTTTATTATTGACTGTTATTCACGAGACTTGCTTCACTCCACTTATGGACAGAAGGGTTAAACATGAAACACAGGGTACATGCAGCAAATACCCTACAAAGAATAAATGGTAATACATGTAGATAATGGTCTTTCACACACGCATTGTAAATTATTGTAGTGGATTATTATTTCCTTGAAATAAGGCAATATATTTGAAGTGACTGCTGCGTCATCGTTCTAGATACATAAATCAGATTTCAGTAATATGAACGACATGGCGTAAATGAACGCCAAGACATTAAAATTGACAATTGAAAAAAAAGACGTCGCTCAACTATGTGTGGCTTGGTCATTCAGTTTAAGCTGGAACCGTTTCAAAACGCCTTGAAAAACTGTTTAGATTAATTAATTGACTCAAGTATGTCTCAGTCATTAGGGCATACACTAACATATATTTTATTTCCGCATTCATACCCCTTGGGGTGGATACAAGTCCAATATATCATTGAATAGTTTTCATTGCTGACATTGATAAGTGTAAAACAGCATTTACAACTTCGCATTTTCACTCATTTCCGTGACATTACAGAAGAAAAACGAAACAACCGAAACTCGTTGTGAGTCACTGGAGTTTAAAGGTTGTTACGATCTTTAGCGAAACTAGCAGGCTGTAAAATGTGTTTTCCTCTGACATTCATCCAGTACCTGTGACACACCAGTAAGAGATACCACTTGGACCATGAGTGAGTGAGTGAGTGAGTGAGTTGGGTTTAACATCGCTTCTAACAGCATTCCAGTTATATCACGGTGTGTCAGCTTAATGTGGGAGGAAAGCCCGAAGTGATGCAAGTCTCAGGCGTTTACCACTTCGGTGAAACCCACGAGCACGGGTATAGTGCTGACAAACCCAGAAACATAATTGGGGCGAACCGAGATTCGAACAAACAATCATAGGTTTCTGGCGTCCTGGACCATGAAGACAAGGGGACGATGTCGATGTGTGTCCAATGACCACTTTAGTCAATAGACGAGATAGAAGACGTATTCTCCTCGGGGTAAAGTTACTTATATAACTTATAAGGCTAAGCCCTAGCAACGTTCTGCTTGAGTTCATATATATGTACTTTTTGTTAATCAAAACTTTCAAGTCGTCTTTCCAATCGAGTTTATATTTAAGCAATGTAGTTATATTTGTGTCACGTAATTTAAACGTAAATTTAATGCATACGCTATTCACAAATGTGAAGCATTGCAATGACAAATATTTTGTTTGTTTGTTTGTTATTTAACTCCGCACTCAGCAATATTCCAGCTATATGACGGTGGTCTGTAAATAATCGAGTCTGGACCAGACAATCCAGTAATTGACATCAAGAGCATCGACCTACGCAATTGGGATACAATGACATGCCTCAAACAAAGTCAGTGAGCCTGACCACATTTTCCTGTTAGTCGCCTCTTACAAGCATGGGTTGCTGAGGGCCTATTCTAACCCGAAATCTTGTATTTGTTAGTGGCTTTTCATATGTATGGATTTCTCAAGATGTGGGAGATCCAGTTATTTTTATATTCAATTAAGCAAAGACTGAAGGATATATTTTGTCAACAGTGGCATCTAAGTATTTCTGAATCACTTTATCTTAGCAATTACAGCAAAGTAAAATCATTGTTACAAACTGAAAGATATTTAACTTGTTTAAATGATAAAAGTTTAATCAGAGCTTATTGTAAACTTAGAATTTCATTGCACAATTTTGATGTAAATATATGTCGCAGGTCCAAAGACGGTGATATTGTCAACACGATTTGAACAAACTGTTCATCCGGAGAAGTAGAGGATGAATACCATGTCTTACTTATATATGTGAAACGTATTCCCATTTAAGGTATAAATTTCTCCCCATGTTGCAAGGTACTTTCAAAGACCGTCAGTTAATGATAAATCTGCTAAACTCTGAAAATCCTGATATGATCCATGTTGTTTCTGTATTCTTAAAACATGTCTGTATAATGAGGAATGTGCAACTTGATTTAAAATCTGATCATGTACATCACGTGACAAATGTTAATATCCAATCTGCATTGTACTATGGGCCTTGATGCCTTAATTACTGAATAAACTGTCTGTCTGTCTGTCTATTCTGACCCGGATCTTCACGGGTACATTTTGAATAATGAACAATGAAATTCTGTATATGTTCAGAATACGTGTGTATAAGTAGATGGATAATATATCGGTACCCGCCAATTAAATTGGTTCGACTGCATATGGTTCAATGATGAGCTCTTTTACGAGCCCATATTTCAATACATGTACTTGATATTCATAAGAACTCCACAAAAGCTACACAATGGCGACAAAAACTGTACCAGCATTACAGATACCAAGTATACATTTTTGAATGCGAGATACATATTTTTTTTAATAATTACCTAAAACGTAAAACATGTATCTAAATAGTATATTTGCAGGTTTACACACGTACACTTCCGACATTTTTTCGTTGGTTGAGAGAAGTAGTGACTGGTATCTAATGGGTGCATAAAAATGTCGAGTCGCTGTCCATTTTATGAGGAGGGGGGGGGGGGGGGGGGGGGGGGGGGGGGCGTTGTTGAATTTTGTCTTCCCCGCTTATTCCCACAATTCTCACGTCGATTACCTGTACCTTTTCTCCCAATACCGATTGTCATATCGCGCTGACTTTTGGATGTGATTGTTCGGACATTGCGTTTATCTACGTTTCCCAGTTACATCTATTGGGAACAACTCTCCAGACACTTCCCTCTCAAAAGTAACGTTGTCAAAGTTATGACGTCATCACGTTGCGAGCGCATGTTCGAATCTCCAGAAATGACGTACAATGTCGTGAAACATATCTCGCTTCGTTTTTCTTTGTTCTTTGCTATTTATCGCGTAGCTATTTTATTTCATCAAAAAAACACAAACAAACCAAATATAATTTAGAATTATGTTAACAATGCCAATGTTAAAAAATAATCACCATAATCTTCATACCTCTTTCCATGTTTAATATGAACATGATAACATTTAACATGATAACTTTTGTTTGTAGTAATCTGAAGGAATAATAATGACATTAATATCATAATATCATAATTATTTAAAAATATGTTACTAATCCTCAACTGAAGTAGTCCTCCACACTATACATTCAGTGAAGACGCCCAAGTACTATTAACTATTTAACATACATTAATGGAAGTTAGATGAACAGTTGAAATAAGACGAAAAATATCATTTGCTATCAGCCGATGCTACATGATGGAATTGTTAGTCTACAGTGTTTTTTGCAAGGCTACTCTCATAATTTCATGACGCAATTTAGGCCAGGGTTGTATACTCGCATTAATGTGGTGACTCATCATTGCGTTAATTTCATGATTTACAGTATTCATGAAGAACATTTCATGTGGGACCAATTAAGAGAATTATGAGCATAGACTTGCTCATTATTTTATGATATTTATGCCAGTATCGTAGGCAGTCTGTCAGGGTTTAGGTTTTAACAGGGAGTTTATATATGTCTCATATATTCCCTGAGTTAAGTAAGTTAAATATACCTATCTAAATATGTACAGTGCTGCCCAATACAAATAATAACAGCAGCTGGGCTATTATTACCATGGCTTGCAGCATAGAGTCATGTGCGTGTCAGCGGCTTGTAATTAATGCTAGAGAATGGCCGGTTGGCCACTGAAACTTAACTTAGTCGATGAGATGCGGGATACCTCAGACTGACCACGATACATCGCAGTCTGTCAGGGATTCACCTTTGAATATAGTATACTTTTTATTAGTCGGGACTTGTACTTCAAAAAAAGAAACTATACATACATGAATTTGATGACACCGGACCCGATCGCCATACGTTACTGCTATACGTTGTAGTGTGACAGGGCCATCAGCAAGGTTTAAAAGGCCAGGACAATGACTGCTGACACAAACATCAGAAAATAAGAAAACGAGCCGTTAAAATGCTACGTCTATCAGAAGCACAACGCAACAACGCGATCGGCCGACTGCAAGCGGGTGAAACACAACAGTATGTGGCGCAGGTGATGGGTGTGACCAGACTGACCATCTCTAACTTGTGTCGACGTTACAACGCCACCGGCAACGTTCTTGACACGTCAAGGTCAGGACAACCTTGCGTTACAACGCCTGGCCAAGATCTCTACATCCGGGTACGACACCTACGGGACCGTTTCATCACGGCGACGTCAAAAGCTTCACAAGTACCGGGACTGCGTCGAATATCGGATCAGAATGTTTGAAATCGTCTGTCAGCAGCAGGCATTCTAGCCAGGAGACCTGTACGGCGTAACATCTTGACGCCGCATCACCTTAGTGAATGTCTGCAGTGGTCTCGTAAGAGGCTCACATGGCCTCAAGCAAGATCGAGACGTGTTCTGTTCAGAGACGAGTGCCCGTGTGTACCGACGTCGTAACGAACGTTACGCTGAAAATTGCGTTTAGCAAGTGGATCGTTTAGAGGGGGAAGCGTCGTGGTGTGGGGAGGCATTCATCACGGAGGCCGGACAGCACATGTGAGAGTGGATGGTGCTCTGAATGGTCTATGCTACCGAGACGCGATCCTGCAGCGCCACGTTGTCCCCTTCATCAACGTCAATGGCGGCATCTTTCAGCAGGACAACGCCAGACCCCACGTCGCACGTGTTTGCACAGTTTCTGCGTCAGAACAACGAGCCTACGCTAATTTACCTATACATTCCCCTATTTATAATATTTTTGTTTTAGCCCTTAATGTAGAGCGCCAGGCAGGGTAACAAGTTCCATCTTTTGTCATGACGCAACTGGGTATCGAAACCCGGACCTTCCGCTCTCCTTGATGGGTGAGGGTGAAATGGGGTTTAACGTCGCGTTCAAGATTATTGCACTTATATAGCGACGTGCATCTACGTGTGTGTGTGTGTGGCTGCTTGTACTAGTCCGGACTGATGCCGATTTATAGTGCTAGCTCACTTAGACACCATGCCGCAGTTTAACATGAATACCCCACTCAGACACAGTATACGGACTCCGAGCCGACCAGTCCTTGTTTTAGCCCCTTTAGCCGAGCGCCAGAAAGGGTAACAACAAGTACCACCTTTTAACGTCTTTTGATATGACGCGGCCGGGGATCGAACCCCGGACCTTCCGCTCTCCGGGCGGACGCTCTACCACCAGACTACGGAGATGCCAGACATTGTTGACCTTTTCCATCATGGTGATCCTGAATCTTACATAGAAACTTTGGGTACGTCTGGAATCCCGGACGGTGTGTACGTTCGATTCGTTTGAATCAAATATACTTTCACAATATCGGTTGAACTCCATGTGAATAAAATAGTATGTAACAATATGTTGATTAAAGTTCATGTGGCTCAAATACTATGTAACAATGTATTGGTTGAATCATTTTGTGTTTGTATCACATGAAACATAAATAAGTGTCAGTTGTTTTACAGATACATTTGGTGAGTTGGGTTCAACACTGTTAATTAAACGCAAGAAGTAGATGTATAATATTTTAATTCTTTGCTGAAACCCAGCAGCAAAAGAAAGGATTCATGAAATACATTGGAGACAAACAACAAAACAAAATTAACTCGCATGACATTATAAGTTCAAGTGTGCGCTGTTTCCTGTGTGTTTCAAGGTGTAATGTTGGGGTTTTCACCAGTAACGTGACTTTGGTCATGAACAAAATCATAGGCAGCATTGTCAAACTGACCCAATATACAACAGACTTGAATAATGCTGAATGTCTGCTGTTCGATCAAAGGTTTCATCATTGTAAGTTAACTTCCTTTACTTTCGTCCTTGACTTTTTACGTCACGTTTTTACACAACGCCGCATTCGCGAGAAGACCATTTCAAGCAAGAATAGTAAAGTATCTTTTCTCACATTATTTTAATTCTAATAGCTATAGTGTCTACTAGTAACACTAACATTTCTTTTCTTTTGAGAAAATGTCTTTACATGACACACATATGAGTGAGTATGAGTCTACGCCGCTTTTAACAATATTCCAGTAATATGGGCTTCACACATTGTACCCATGTGGAGATTTAAACCCGCGTCTTCGTCGTGACGGGCGAACGCTTTATCCACTGGCTACCCCACCGCCCCATCAACGACTAGAATCAAGCTAGATGTGCAATAAATTATTATTCTCACCTGCATTCGTGATACGTAGACTTCCAAAGATGTCATAAATGTGACTGTAGCATGCAAACATTCAGAAAGTTGTGATAAATGTAGCTAACATGCATTAGTGCGCAGTGCCAAATAAATAATCTTTTTGTGAAGAGGTTGGTGTGTACGGCTGTCCATGTTAACGAGTTACATACAGTTGTCATGGTCATATTGTTTTTGCCGCAATACATTTATAGGCAACTACTTATTGACGACACCTCTAATAAATGCACAGAGCTGCACGTGTTTTTCTGCGTTTCTGATCTATTCTTGTGTCACCCGAATACTAACTGTTGTATACAAACATGCAAAGCCTATATAATCGGTCAGTGTTGCAAATTGACATGTTGAATGGTATTTTGGGAGCCACTAAACATTTTATGTCACCGGGAAGAACGGAAATAGGTGCGTGCAGAACAATGTGACCAGTTGACAACCATCAGCCGATCATTTATTCCGAGCTATTTCTCCGTGTTATTGTTTGCGGCTGGGAAAACCCCGTGTGGTCATTGGTAAACACAACTCTTTTTCAGTCTCCAACACCAATGAGTTCTCTCTCAGAGTTACGATAAGTATCGTACCTTTGTACGAAATAAGACAGGTTCAGATAGTTTCGAAGCTGTATCTTATCGTAAACTTAAGATATCATATCTTTGATCGTAAGGTGTTAAGATTAATCTTAGCTACGATCGTTTCGGAAACCCAGCATCATAAACAAAATGACAATCTGCAATGTCGTTTCGTGTCTAGCGCCATGTCAAATGCCATGACACAGAGTCTATACAAATATGAAGCACGACACTAGAGTGAGTGAGTATGGTTTTACGCCGCTTTTGAGCATCATTCCAGCCATATCACGGCGGGGGACACAAGGCATGGGCTTCACACAGTGTACCCATGTGGGGAATCGAACCGGGGGTGTTCGGCGTGACGAGCGATAGCTTTAACCACTACCTCACCGCCCCGTACGACACCAGAGATTGGGATGGTGGTTATAATGCTCTGTACACTTGGTGTTGGACATCTAAGGTACCAAGAGGGCTGTTTAACTCACACAATGGGTATGTCTTGCAACGCAAATCCTGATCACGTAGCTACGATAGGTGAATACTTAGAAGGTAAACATTATGCCTTTTTGAGTAGTCGATGCCCAGAAATCTTAAAACACAATATGTTTTTCGACATTTTAGAATAGAAACATTATCAGTCCGGACTTTTTCCCTGTTGTCAACACACGCGCTTATTCTGAAATCTGAGCAGGACCGGCTAACGGAAGGCTTTGTAAACAAACATAAAAAACCCAAGTTCCATGTTCTAGAATATTTTCTCAAAGGAAGTTAACCATTTCAAGACCTATGTTTCTCTAAATGTGTCTACAGACTCTCTGGTCTGTGGCAGAAGTACAGAGATGACCTAAAAAAAACGCTTGGTAGGAGAGAGTGAACCTGTCCTTTTGAATGTGAAAAACTAAATCAAAGTTGTTCTGACAATGTAGACTCAATTTATGGATAACAGCTTCTTTAATAACTGTAAAGGCGACGTTTCGATATATATTCTTATACCGTTGTCAATCAAGGCAGTTCTGATATTGATCAAACCAAATATTTAATTAACGCGATGATACATTTCGCCAAGCTAAATGACGTTTTGCTTCATAACTTGCTTCTACACTATAGTCCTCGCCACTTGATATAGAATCACTAAATATCGCAATTATTAATCAAGTGTACTGTCAAGTATGAATGGAATAACTAGCATGTTGAAACTGTTATAGCCAACATGATTGCAGGTTACGGAGAGTGACGAGTTGTGGCGAATGTCGTGTGACCTATAAAAGCGTACCGCTAAAAGCACATATGAAACTTCTTGCTTACAGAAACCGAAATATCGCGAAATACGAAATCAATAAAAAATATGTTTAGATTGGATCTAAATTCTAAACATTCATATCCCGTGCATACCTGTGGTAAACAGTTTCGTATATTTAGTATTTGTTTTATTTTTTGTTTGCAATCTTCTGGTAGAGGTACCAAAATTGTTTTAAACCTCTCAAACTTAGAGACGGATACACAGAAAGGTCTTTTGAGTCAGGAGGAAAACATGGACCCGAAAAGATATTCGGCGTCCAGGTTCACACCTGACATTAGATCATTTAGGAGAGAGGATTGTGGAAGCTCAATAATGAGTGTCCGCTGTCTCTCCATGGACTATTGTGCAAAATTGACAGGCCAACCAAAATTACAACTTCCTTATCTATCGTTATCTAAACACACGATCGAAATCATGCTTCCCGATGACAGCAACTGACACCATACCTGCCTTTGTACAGTAACTGGGGTGTCATGGGGGTACCAACCCCCCTTTTGGTACACTGGATGTTGCAGTGCAGTAAGCTGGATGCCACGAAATGTTTATCTGGTACGCGAATGCCGGTATGTCCATGTTGAAATTTATTTTCGTAATATTGTTAATGATGCAAAGAGTGACAAAAATATATAAAATATATAGCCCTTAGCTTATACGCTCGCATGGTCATGCATTCTATATTAAAATCTGATTTACTAGTACCAGCTGTGTAAATTGATAACATTCAAAGAGTTCTTAAATTGGATACCAAGGCAAATTAAGCGGTATGCCGTATGCTTAGATGTTGTGGGTTGGCACCCTCTATCATTTCGAACACCTGCAACTCATTCTTTCACTTGACCATGAATACGGGAGGTACGACCATTACAATAAAATGGCGCGTCTCAACTGGAACTGAAGCATAAAAAAGAATAACTACTTATAGGAAGTAGCTCATCTCAAGTGGAGATAAAACATTAGAGACCAACTCATCTGTGGCGTGACTCAACTGGAGCTAAATTACCAACTTATCAGAGTAGGATATGGCGCGTCTCAACCGATATTAAAAGATAAACTCATTATGGAAGTTGGCTGGACACAATTGGAGCTAAAACATTTTACACCAAATAGATTATTATAATAGGAAGTGGTGCTTCGAAGCTGGAACTGAAACAAAAGGGAGTCATTACTTATGGGACGCGGCGCATCACAACAAGATCTGAAACATTAAAAGACTACATGCCTATGGAAGTGGCGCGTCTCATCTGGAGCTTAAACGTTACACACTAACTGATTTTACCAGAAAGTTGCTCGTCTCAAGGGGATTTTAAACATTAAAAGACTAACTACTTATAGAAGTTGCACGTCTCAACGGGATCTGAAAGATTTAAAGACCAACTCCTTATAGAAGTGGCGCATCTCAACGGGATCTGAAACAACTAAAGACTAATTCCTTATAGAAGCGGCGTCTCTCGACAGGACCTGAAACATTTTAAGACTCACTCCTGAAAGAAGTGGCGCATCTCAGCGGGATCTGAAACATTTAAAGACCAACTCCTTATAGAAGTGGCGCATCTCAACGGGATCTGAAACAACTAAAGACTAATTCCTTATAGAAGTGGCGCATCTCAGCGGGATCTGAAACATTTTAAGACCAACTCCTTATAGAAGTGGCGCATCTCAACGGGATCTGAAACAACTAAAGACTAATTCCTTATAGAAGTTGCACGTCTCAACGGGATCTGAAAGATTTAAAGACCAACTCCTTATAGAAGTGGCGCATCTCAACGGGATCTGAAACAACTAAAGACTAATTCCTTATAGAAGCGGCGTGTCTCGACAGGACCTGAAACATTTTAAGACTCACTCCTGAAAGAAGTGGCGCATCTCAGCGGGATCTGAAACATTTAAAGACCAACTCCTTATAGAAGTGGCGCATCTCAACGGGATCTGAAACAACTAAAGACTAATTCCTTATAGAAGTGGCGCATCTCAGCGGGATCTGAAATATTTTAAGACTCACTCCTTATAGAAGTGGCGCATCTCAACGGGATCTGAAACAACTAAAGACTAATTCTTTATAGAAGTGGCGCATCTCAACGGGACCTGAAACAACTAAAGACTAATTCCTTATAGAAGCGGCGTGTCTCGACAGGACCTGAAACATTTTAAGACTCACTCCTGAAAGAAGCGGCGCATCTCAGCGGGATCTGAAACATTTAAAGACCAACTCCTTATAGAAGTCGCGCATCTCAACCAGAAGCTTAGAGCTTTATAATAACTCTCAATATAAGTGCAAAAGGGATCAGACTTCCAGACGACCTCAGCTGACGCTACAACTGCCTTTCTACGGTAACTGGGGTATCATTGGACATGTTTACATTCAGTCAAAGTCACCGTCACAACAGACACTTTATGGAGTTAAAGTAGCGCCGAGTGTAACTATAATATTGAAAAAATATTCTGTTTAGAAAAATAGTCTGCTTCGTCTAAGTGACGCGTCTCAAACTGGATATGAATCATAAAACAAACTTATTATAGTAGGAAGTTGCGCGTCTCAACTGGAACTCAAACATTAAACGACCAACAAATAATAATTATAGGATTTGGCGCATTTCATCTGGATCTGAAACATTAGAGAGCATCTCATTAAACTAGGAGGTAGCGCATCTCAACTGGAGCTAAAATATTAGACAACAAAATGTGACTGGACATTTCTAAACTAGAGCTAAAACATGAGAGAACATCACATAATAACAGACATCACAAATGGAGCTTAAACATCAGAGCCCAACTGATTATATTAAGTAGTGCATTACAACAGGAGCTGGAAAGTTTGAGACCAAGTCATCATATGAAGTGGCGCGTCTCAACGGGATCTGAAACATTTAAAGACCAACTCCTTATAGAAATGGCGCGTCTCAACTGGATCTGAAACATTTAAAGGCAAACTCCTTATAGAAGTGGCGCGTCTCAACGGGATCTGAAACATTTAAAGACCAACTCCTTTTAGAAGTGGCGCGTCTCGACTGGATCTGAAAAATTTAAAGACCAACTCCTTATATAAGTGCCGCGTCTCAACGGGATCTGAAATATTTAAAGACCAACTCCTTATAGGAGTGGTGCGTCTCAACCAGAAGCTTAGAGCTTTATAATAACTCTCAATATAAGTGCAAAAGGGATCAGACTTCCAGACGACCTCAGCTGACACTACAACTGCCTTTCTACGGTAACTGGGGTATCATTAGGTGTGGACAGCACCCGCAACTCATTCTTACACTTCACCATGAATGCGGAAGGTTATACTTTCCCCGCTACTCGGAACATTCTGACCAGCAAAATACACCCCTATATCTACTGACCACATTCTTCACAGGGAAGTCCAGCATAGCATGGCTTTCTCAGAATGGAGCCCACATGACCACGGACAGTTGCAATGTGTAACCCATGTCCAGGCACCTTGGTCGTCTGGGAATAACATACAATTGTAGAAGGACATGTTTACATTCAAAGTCACCGTCACAACAGAAACTATATGGAGTAAAAGTAGCGCCGAGTTTAAACCATAATATTGAAAAAATGATTATGTTAGGAAAAATAGTCTGCTTCGTCTAAGTGACGCGTCTCAAACTGGATATGAATCATAACACAAACTCATTATAGTAGGAAGTTGCGCGTCTCAACTGGAACTCAAACATTAAACGACCAACAAATAATAATTATAGGATTTGGCGCATTTCAACTGGATCTGAAACATTAGAGAGCATCACATTAAACTAGGAGGTGGCGCATCTCAACTGTAGCTAAAATATTAGAGAACAACGCATTGCGACTGGAGATATCTAAACTAGAGCTAAAACATGTGCGAACATTACATAATAACATATATCACAACTATAGACCAACTGATTATATTAAGTAGTGCATCACAACAGGAGCTGTAACGTTTGAGACCAAGTCATTATATGAAGCGGCGCATCACAACTTGAGCTGAAACATCAGAGACCAACTCAGCGTATTAAGTGGCGCGTCTCAACTGGTCATGAAAAATTAGAGACCATCTCATTATTATAGAAAGTAATGCGTCTTAGCTGGAGCTAAAAAAGACTCATTATATAATAAGAAATGGGGCGCCTCAAGGGGTACCGAAACATTAAAAGACCAACTCAGGGCACGAAAGATTTCTTAAACATAACTTGTCCTGCAGGCAAGTAGATATTATTATGTACTCGTCCTGCGATCTTTTCACTTGCCCTTATAATTTTCATAAAGTTTCATGTTCTGGATTATTATTGCTATTTTCTGCAATTAACCTTTATAAGGTAAAAATTCACAAATATATTCAGCGGTTTTGCATAATATTGTGCTGACTGAAGTGTATTCATAACTTGTTCATATTCACAGCATTGAACATATTCCTACTTTTCCCTTGAAAGTTTAATTTTTAATTTCTGAACTTATTGTTCAACCCAATCACCAGTCAAGAATTTGGATCTGATAGTTGGGAATATTTAAGACAGACAGTACAAAATAATTCATAGTCCCCGCCATCCAGTCATCTTCACCAATTCGCTTACAACAGAAATAATGAATATAATTATATTCCTTTAAAAAATTATGTATATTTCTTTAACAGACAGTTGCCAAGTTTGCCGTCTATCAATGATACGAGTGACGTGTGCATCCTTATTATTTCTAAGAACGTGCGAGAGATAAAACATATTTTAGGTAAGAAATTATTTTGCATACTGTGTTTTGTTTCTTACCTGCAATCTTTAAAAAAACATAACAAAGACAGCTGTCTAGAGAGGGGTTCGCAATATATAAAATAAACGCCAGCATAATTTGCGATGTTTTTTTCCCAATGCAAAGACATTACCGTGAGCACGTTACACTGGAAATAACATGTCAAGAAATCTGTACTGAAGTACGCAAATTAATTATGTAATTACACTGTCTGGTTATAAAATTGTTCATTGTATATCTGGACTTATGTTTGTAACCTATTTCATTAATTGTATTCAAAATTTAATTCACTTACATTTATTTCGGTAAAATCGTTTGTGAAGTGATCAGTAGATCGCACAACTGACCGTTATTTACAGCAACAATGGTCAAATTACCGCTATTGACCCCTTGAAACGAACTTTGATTGACAGAGAAGAGATTTCTATATACCATAAATGTCATACTTTGACTCGTTCAAAGTCATATGTGTTGTAGTTTGACTATTATATGTCAACAAAAAGTTTTCTCGATCAGAAGGGCGGGAGCCTCCACGGTGACTGGTCAAATTATTCCATACGTAAAAATATCCGGCAGCAGCGATCAACCTATGAAAGTGCTTCACTTATGACTGTTATTTTAAATGTATATAGTAAAGCTGTAACTGAAATTAAACGATATTATAATATATTATTCCTGATAAAATAAAAGTTTCAGATACAATATTGCCGATCAAGTTGTATTATTAGGTAATTGTGAACCGAATCACCGGTTGAAAAAGTGTGTACAGTTGATTGCTGTGTCCGTTTTAGTTTACGAGAAAATACATGTAGTTATCTTAATCTTTGCATATAAAACAATGACTAGCAGAACAGGAAATACAATTTAAACAGAAAATAATATCGTCTAGTGATGTTTCATCTCAAATTTCAAAATTTGTATTGACCATGTTTGTTATCACCCGATCGTTAGCCTGCATGAATTGAAGGGATATTCTGTTATGTTTTTATGTGCCTAATACTCGAATATTTTTCTCCGAAATAAAGGGGGGGTGCGCATAATGATTGCGTGCGCACTACACTCAAGAAAATACAATCTTTTATTGAATTTGATAAGAGATGAATTGATATGACTGAAATGTGTACTCGCCCGGTAGGACGAGCGTTTGTTCACTTCTTTCTCGCCCTGCACATGCTACCACTCGTCAATACGAGCAGACGAGTGGTATTTCCGAGCACTGCCAACTCATTTCAATAACCATTTCAATTATTGAAAACGATAATGTCTGTATCTGCATCGTCTGAGAGATCTAGATGGATCCCAACTTGAGCTAAAACATTAAAAGTACAACTCATTTTAACAGGAGGGGCGCGTCTAATGGAACTAATACATTAAAAAAACTAACTCGTTATTGTAGGAAGTGGAATCATATGTCACAACTGAAGATAAAACATTTGAGATGAACTGATCATGATTTCACGCATCTGAGATTAAAAGATTAAAAGACGCACTCGTTATCATTCCTTTATTCATGCGACAGCAACATCCTGTCATCCACATTAGTACAACGTCCAACGACTCGCCAACAGCTTTAAACCTCTACCACTAAAGTCTCCGACCCAACCACAATCCAACAAAGTTCTGCTCCCATTCTTCTTCGAATAGATAAAAGCGAACAGTGTTACCATATACAATAGAAATTTTAGCAGAGTCGATTGTGCGATTCCGACTATATACATGTATATATGAATATGTGTTTATGAATCACTCGAGAATAGTAAAGATACCAGGTGTTCGCGAAAAGGTGAGCGTGTACTGCGCCACCGGTGGCTCCTGTCACAAACACATGCAACAGGTGGTGCGCATGCGTGACCAGTGAGGACAGTTTTGAATTCGGAGAGAAAACGAAGTGAGAAAAAAAGCGATAAAGCTAAATCGCCAAACCACAAAAAGAAATAGTAAGTTGTGTGGGACGAGTGGTCAATCGGACTAACGATCTGTGATATTATTTTTAAGATCGATATATAAATGACCGAAACAGAGGCCGCGATGGACTTGGGCCTGTCACAAAGTTTTGTGTCGGCGGTAATGGCTACCTCGAGTTGTGAGAGAGTGAAAGACACAAGTCCCAGAAGAAAGAGAACGCTCTCGGCAGATGATCAGGACAGTGAACATAAGAAAGTAAAGAGTGATCATGAGGTGAGAAATGACTCTGACAAAAAACATTCAGAAGATAAAAGTATGACAGACTTAGTCGACGCAATGCATTCTCTCACTGCCACTCTGACCAAGAAAATGGATACATTCGAGAAACATATGATCAAGAGAATGGAGGAAACAGTAAACATAAAGCTGCAGGAGGTCAGAGAAGATATGAAATGTGAAATTAAACAAATAAACGACCGAATCAGCAAGATCGACAGCAAACAGTCCACGGAAATCGACAATGTAAACAAACAGCTGAACGACATGAAATCAGCTGTTGGCAAAAAAGAAGAAGATCTCATCAAACTGAACCTTATCTTCCGGAATGTTATAGAGTCTGAAGGTGAGAATGTGAAAAATAAGGTAAATAGTGTTCTCAAAGATGGTATGAGATTAAAAGATGTGGACATAGTACATGCTGAGAGGAAGTCGAACAGGGGGGAGTCACGCTACCCCGGTGTTATTGTAGCCACATGTCGCTCAATGGAGGACAAGTCACTGATCCTGCAATCCAAATCAAAGCTACAACACTCCAGAAATTTTAAAGACATTTTTATTATGAATGACAAGACTCGTCAACAAAGACTACATGAAGCCAACCTGAAAACGATCGCCATCGCGATTGGAAATGACAAGGTGAGAGTAAGAGGTTCCCGCCTGCAAATGAACCGATCTAATCGAGACAATATTGACAGCAATCGACACCGAAATACATGGCCCCAGTCTGAAATTGACAACTGCGATGATAACAGAGCACGTGCAGAGGACGGAGCATGGGAGTCAGTCAAGGGGAACCGGCGTGGATGTGACATAAGAGACGAAGAGAGAAACACTCGGGGTACATCAGGCTATGGACAACATAGAAGAGGATGGAGGAGATAGGTCCGATGCGGATTTTGGAATGTGGCGGGATGGTCTTGTGACGGTGAGAGTGACAATCATGTAATACGCAGTGAATCAATACTATGTTGTGACCTTGATATTGTGGGCGTGGCAGAAACGCACTTGTATGCAGACAAGAAACTGTGTCTAGATAACTACGTGTGGTACGGCCATAACCGTACTGCCCTACACGTACGTGCGAAGCACGGCTCGGGGGGTGTTGGTTTTTTTATTAGACAGTCTTTGTATAATATGTATAATATAACCGTTGTAGACAACAACCATGAAGGTATTTTATGGTTGCAACTGTGTGATAAGCATTATTGTGATACTAAATATTTCATATGTGTGTGTTACTTACCCCCTGAACATTCCACCAGAAATATATGTGTTGCTGACTTTTTGGACACTTTGCTATCGCAAATACTTGAGTATCAAACAATTGGAAAACTGTTATATATTTGTGGAGATCTGAATAGTAGATGCGGCGATCAGACTGATTTTATTGAAGGAATAGACAATATCCAAGACAGAAATGTGGTGGATTTCACATGCAATGCATACGGGCGGCGCCTTGTAGATTTTTTGATTGACTCTAATTGTTGTATTCTCAATGGAAGAAACGCTGTTTTGAATGATTTTACATATGTATCATCTAGAGGTCAGTCAGTGGTTGACTACTGTATTGTGCCATATGAATATCTTCCTAATTTTCAGAAATTTGAGGTTATTAGATCAGATGTATTAGCGTGTAATGCAGATATTGTCGGTAAGGTAGACGGGCATCTAATCACCAAGTTAGACCACTCGTTGTTGCGATGGACATGTGATATTGAACATATTCATGAGGATGTGGACATTCGTGATAAAGGTGTCAGAGTGACTAAATACAGTACGTCAGATATACCACGTGACTTTATGTCATCACCGGAATGTTTGACGACTTTAGATGACATTATCCAGCGCTTGGAGAACTCACATGTGACACAATGTGATATCGACGCAGCCTCAGACAGTTTGATTAGCTTGGTTAAAGAAGAAATGAGATGTAAGCTGAAAAGTAGGTCATATATGCTGAACTCCAAGACTTCTAATAAACGACGGAGAAGCAAGAAGCCATGGTGGTCCGATTCACTGACGACTTTTTGGAACAAGATGTGTGAAGCCGAAAAGAAATGGTGTAAATGCAGGACTAAGTCAGATAAACAATTTCTGAAACACTGCTTTGTGACTTTACGTAAGAAGTTTGATAAAAGTGTACAACAGGCTAAACGTGCATATGTGAAAGAGACCGTGAACAGTCTAGATGAATTATGTACGGCTCGTGATAGTGAGTTCTGGAGACAGATAGGACGTGTAGGTGTAGGGTCGGAGAGGCACAAGACAATACCGATGGCAGTAGTTATGGAGGATGGGAATGTGGGTGTGGGCAAGGACATAGTGTTGGAAAGGTGGAAAAATGTCTTTAGCGGTTTACTAAATGGAGACAGTGCCACGAAGTTAGCTTCTAGGAGAGACGGTGAGAGCGCCAATAGCGATGTTCTATTCAACGACAGCATAAGTCTATTTGAAGTAAAGACTGCTATCCATAAGGCTCATACAGGAAAAGCCACGGGTATTGACGAAATCCCCGTCGAGGTGCTGAAGTCTGATGCTATCGCTAAAACGCTCCACTATATTTTTAATAATTGTTTTAATACAGGAAAGATTCCTCAAATATGGTCGAAAGGCATAATTAGTCCCATTCCAAAGTGCTCAACCCTGGACCCTAGAGACCCCCTCTCATACAGGGGTATCACCCTGACTACGTCCATTTATAAACTGTATTGTAGTATCCTTAACAGAAGACTACAACTGTGGGCAGAAGCTAACGATGTACTCCATGATTCACAGAACGGATTCAGACAAAAAAGATCTACTATCGATCACGTCCAAACGCTAACAGCAATTATAGAAAACAGAAAAGTAAAAAAAAAATCTACATTTGTTGCATTCATAGATTTTAAGAAAGCTTACGACTGTGTTAATAGAAACATTTTATGGGATAAACTTTCTCACCATGGTATTGGAGGCAAAATGTTGCCTGCCTTGCAATCATTATACAAGGGTGTTAAATGCAGTGTTCGAGTGAATGGTTTCTTTACTTCCTGGTTCACGGTAAACCGTGGCTTAAAACAGGGGTGTTTGTTATCTCCCTTGCTTTTTAACTTGTTCATAAATGATTTATTACATACTCTCAACAGTCTTAATATTGGTGTAACTGTAGACAATTTTAATATTGCAGCAATAGCATATGCAGATGATTTAGCATTGCTAGCTGAGAATGAAGCTGATCTCAGTCTACTGTTAGATGTTTTACATACTTGGTGTTGCACAAATAAGATCGAGATCAATAAGGAAAAGTCTAAAATTGTCCATTTTAGAAATCCGTCTGTCATACAGACGACGCATGTTTTTAATGTCGGAAATATGATTTTAGACATTGCTGCTAAGTATAATTATCTTGGCCTACTGTTCACAGACCACTTAGATTTTACTGCAAAGGCACGTGCAGCAGCGAAGTCTGCTAATAGGGCTTTGGGTCTGTTGATATCCAAAGTTAAGACAATAGGCGGTATGCATTTCCAAACATATTCCAAATTGTACGATAGTATGGTGTGGTCTGTTCTTGACTACGGGGCGGCTATCTGGGGTAATTACGATGTGTCAGCAATAAATGCTGTACACCATAGGGCCATTAGATTTTATTTGGGACTCGGCAAATACGCCCCTAACGTCGCTATAAATGGGGACATGGGATGGATACCGCCTGTTGTCAGACAGTGGAAAAGTGTAGCAAGACAATGGTGTCGCCTTAAGAATATGTCTAGTAGGTTAAACAAACATGTGTTTAACTGGGCTGATAGATCCGCTGTAAATGGTTGTAAAAATTGGAATGGTAGGGTAAGAAAGAAGTTTAATAATATGGATTTAGGACATCTATTAAACGCTACAGGTTTTATTGATAAATTTTCTGTTTGTACACAGGTGGAACAATGGTGTAAAAATAAATATGTTACCCGTTGGAGCGATATGTTAAGAAAGGAAGAGGGGCGAAATGGGCTTAATAAATTGAGAATGTATCGATGTTACAAACAAGTATATGGGACAGAATACTATGTTTCAAATAAGATGCCCAAAAACTATAGATCGGCACTAGCCAAGTTTAGATGTGGTGTGGCTCCTATTCGAGTGGAAACCGGTCGATACGAAGGTGTACCTGTCAATAATAGAAGATGTTTTCACTGTAATGGCAGCGTAGAAGACGAGGTCCATGTTTTGTTTCACTGCGTATTATATGACGATATCAGGGCAACTCTTTTTAATGAATGTATTGCTAAGTCTTATAATGTTTTAGATATGCCTGATGTCGACAAACTTTGTTTTATTTTCAGTGACTCCAGTGTGTGTTTTATACTTGCCAAAGTCTGCTTTTTAATTCTTAATCGTAGAAAACATCTTTTATATGGATAACTTTTTACTATATCATCTTTATATCATTTATGTATAAATTCTGTGATAATTCGTCTCTCATAATTCTATTGAATGGTTCTGTACATTTTATCTATGTCAAGTTGTATGAAGCTGTTTTATGTATGTACAGGAGTGAGACGTTAATAAACTATTGTCTGTCTGTCTGTCTGTCTGTCTGTAGAGGCAATTATATAAGTTAATTGTTGACCTGCAAAATCACGGGAACATTCCCCATGCATCCATGAAGAGATTAATATTAAATAGCATCAAATTTCAAAATTTATATTCCAAATTGTAAATCTACATTGACATACAATCCCTTTATACTAAATGTATTACTAAATGGCACAATTTCTCTAACTTGACCGACTCATTTAAACAAAATAGGTTAAAGAATTCTGAGAGCCATTGCAGATCTAAACTCTGCAACTAAACACCATAACGTACAAACTGCAAAACAACCGAGGACCTTGACAACTGATCTTTATATCATGATCACTACCATGATCACTACTTCTGTTCGAGCTCTTCATTTAATGCATCGGCAGTATTGTCGGCAATTTCAAATTTCATCAAAATATACAGCAAACATTTAAAGTCTTTAGATCTTTGACAAAACAAAACTACAAACAAACCAATTGTCAAAACAACATTTCTCCATTTCGGATCGGGATCGAAATTATCTCTACATATTGTAATATTCGTTCATATGGAAGAAATTAAGAATATCGAAATTATATCTACATATTGTAATATTCGTTCATATGGAAGAAATAAAGAATATCTTCTATCTTTGAATCGACAGGCCCCCGTGGTCTAGTGGTAGAGCGTTTGCCAGGAGAACGGAAAGTCGGGGGTTCGATCACCGGCCGCGTCATACCAAAATACGTTAAAAGATTGAACTTAAAATTTATCCTGCCTGGCGCTCGGCATTAAGGGCCTTAAACAAGGCTCGTAGTCATTATACTTTGGCTGAGTGGGGGTATTCATGTTAAACTGTGTCATGGAATTTCAGTGGGCACTATAAAATCGGCATTAGTCCGGAATAGTACAAGTACACACACGCAAGTGGCCATACACACAGACGCAGACACACACAGACACACACACACGCACGCTATGTAAGTGTAATACTACCGAACGCGACGTTTAAACCCCATTTCACCTCACCTATCTTTGAATCTATCCAGCTCGATTATACAACCAACTTATCTAGGTCACCACGCCCACACAACTACAACACTGCCATCATCAGCCGCCTGACCCCGCCTCCCAGCCAAACGTTTTTTTTTCGAAACAGCAACAATGATTTATCCCCTTTTTCTTTATTTATAGGTCTATTATATTAATACGAGCCAAACTGATTTTAACATTTTATTTTATACTCTCTCCATTCTTTAATTCATAGTAGTAATGTTACACATTGTTTTTACAGCTAGTATTAGTCTTTGTTTACTTTTTTTGCTTTGGAGAGAATGAGACCAAGATAGAGATATATTTAACATTTACGTGTCACGATATATATAATATGCACAAGTTCATGGTATAAATTCATTGTGATGTATAAAATAGTGCCACGGTATTATACAAATAGAACCGTACAATCACTGTATAAAGAAAAATAGCTTCGTGTTAAGATCTTATAATGTTCATACAGACATAAAAGAAAGGTTTTTCTCATACATGAATAGCAATGTTCTTGATAATATTTACACTAAACTATCATTCTGCATAATGTATATCTTTTCACACTCTTTAAGATTGTTAAACTTCGGTACCATATTATTTGCATGTGATAAAACTTCATCTCTTAAGTCAGAACAAAAAGGACATGAAATAGAAAAAAAGTGCTTCTCGTCTTCAACAGTGCGAACATTACATATACTAAAACGATTTGTGCAAATTATATCATTTAAAAGATTTGGTTGGTTGGTTTGTTGTTTTACGCCGCACTCAGCAATATTCCAGCTAAATGACGGCGGTCTGTAAATAATCGAGTCTGGACCAGACAATCCAGTGATTGATATCATGAGCATCGATCCACACAATTGGGATCGATGACATGCTTCAACCAAGTAAGCGAGCCTGACCACCCGATCCCGTTAGTCGCCAATTTGGGGTACGGGACCAGGATTTTCGTTTGGTCACAGGAGTGAACGTTTTAACAACATGGTTTCTCCATACAACACCAGTGATGTGAACAACAGAAAACAGACGTTAGGTCAATATATTGAAAATCCTAGTTTCGGATATTTCGCATTTTGGATCATTAGCGATAGCATGACAAATACGGAACTACGATGTCAGTTGAACTAATAGTGGTTGTAACTCTCTTGTATATCCACAAGAAAAAAACTTAAGTACTGTCGGAAATGCCAGAAAAATGCCTTTTGGTCGTTAAAAAAAGGAAATATTTTTTACACAGTCTGTTACTATTGAAATATCGAATAACGATCGACGTAGCTGTGGTTTGAAGTCATGATGTCAATCACTGGATTGTCAGGTCCAGACTCGGTTATTTACAGACAGACAGACAGACAGACAGACAATAGTTTATTAACGTCTCACTCCTGTACATACATAAAACAGCTCTGTACAACTTGACATAGATAAAATGTACAGAACCATTCAATAGAATTATGAGAGACAAATTATCACAGAATTTATACATAAATGATATAAAGATGATATAGTAAAAAGTTATCCATATAAAAGATGTTTTCTACGATTAAGAATTAAAAAGCAGACTTTGGCAAGTATAAAACACACACTGGAGTCACTGAAAATTAAACAAAGTTTGTCGATATCAGGAATATCTAAAACATTATAAGATTTAGCAATACATTCATTAAAAAGAGTTGCCCTGATATCGTCATATAATACGCAGTGAAACAAAACATGGACCTCATCTTCTACGCTGTCATTACAGTGAAAACATTTTCTATTGTTGACGGGGACACCTTCGTACCAACCGGTTTCCACTCGAATAGGAGCCACGCCACATCTAAATTTGGCTAGTGCCGATCTATAGTTTCTGGGCATCTTATTTGAAACATAGTATTCTGTCCCATATACTTGTTTGTAACATCGGTACATTCTCAATTTATTAAGCCCATTTCGCCCCTCTTCCTTTCTTAACATACAGACCGCCGTCATATACCGAATTACCGAAATCACTCATTAATCAGTCTCGTTTATCCGACTCAGTGATCAGCGTATTCATCTGCCCGCGAATACAGTCCATGTTTAGATGCGAGACGAGTCGGCTGGTAGCTGCATATTACATCGGCAGCAGAGATGAACTTGCTTAACAATAAACAATAAATGCTTTAAATAAAGAAAACAGGATAAATCACATGCTTAGGTTACCTCAATCTCATTAAAATCAGATACAAGTTCTCGCTATCGCCGAGGACATCCCATTACAGTTCACGTCAGAACAACCTTTCTCGAGCTATGACCTACCAATGAAATGACTGTAACAGTTGTTTTGAGTTGAGCTTCAGAGGTTGCATGATTAGAAAACATATTCCGCTAAAAATGTAACATAACATGAATATTTCATTTTTTTATACCGTGTTTGTATCGTTATCTATCGTGTAGTTGTCCGATTTTCGATCACGAACATTGATACTACTTATTTTCGTTTATCCGACATATAATAATAATAATAATAATCATATGCAACCAACCATGTCGGATTAACGAGATTTGACTGTAGCTGGAATATTGCTGAGTGCGGCGTTTAACAACAAACAATCAATCAGTCGGATATATCCTAAATTGAACATGTGAGAATGCACGGGCCGTTGTGGGGTAATCACCTGGGGACAGGTGGTAGGTAATTACCTCAGGTTAAAGGCCGTTTCATACATGCATGACAACACTCGAATACTTTTCTAAGTTTATCATCATTTCTCCTGTAAAAGTTCATTTTAAGTGTAATCACAGTGTCAGTTAGGATTGGCTAGATTAGGTCAAATTGCATTACTTTGATACATGCTATTTTCATAGCCCTATGACTCGTCTTAATTAAATGAAGCCAGAAAAGCATATTTCTAGCATTTCCGACAGTACCTTTTTCTGAAGGTGGACACAGGCCCGTGGGAGTAGTACCACACACACACACACACACACACACACACACACACAGAACTATTCTTTTCACAAAATGTTCACAAGGAGACTATTGGCCAACGCCTCCACACATTGGCCAACATGTGCATAAATACAGATAATTTAGAAAAAAGTAGTTTCTAGGTACATGATGTATGCTTACATTTAGTCAAATGCTTTAAATTCATTGACGGCATGGGATCGGACAGTGCCCCCCCCCCCCCCTTCCACACACACACACACAAAAGAAAGAAGACACACAATGACTGAGAAACGCTCCAATGGGCCTGGTCCCCATGACATGTGCTGTTTTCTATCAGAATATAACATCAAATCATCTGTGAATCGTTACAGCCACAGCGAGTATACTTTTACATAATTATAAGATCACCAACAGATTGTTTAATTACATATTGCTACACTTACCTTGTCGTTTTGTTCAACGTCCAAATTAATTTTAAACGGCTTGTTGAAATTAATTTAACATACACCGGTACACTTGATAAAGTTAGCGTCGTCTGCTTCGATACATTGAGTCTGGTTTACGCGCATGAAAAACTCGTGCACCGGAAGTGTTTCGCGATTGGCTAAACTCGTTTCCATGCCATCACGTGACTATTCCGGTGAACACCTGCTTGAAATATACAACACTTTTGACCTGATTTGACATTTTTTTATATAAAAAATCTTAACCGACAAAGACATTGGCGGTGGGGTTTGTCCAGCGAGGTTAAAGCGTTGACTCGTCACACCAGTTTACCACATAGATATGCCATGTAGAGCCGATTTTGACGCTCCTCTCCGTAATATGGCTTGGATTTTGTGAGTTCCAAATTTCACACATGCTTTTTAAATAATAAAAGGTAATTTTTAGCGGTATTCATCATAACAGTTGGGAGATATAATACAGTGGATAGTTGAGCATGAGTTGACAAGCGCCTTAACTAAATGCAGTTTAATCATTGTGACGATAATGAATAAAAAATATTATAGAATTATGAACAATATGTATAAAGTACCACACGAGCAAAAAAGATATTAACTGAGGGTCAAAAGAAAGATAACCGATTTTGTTTTTTTATGTAATTGAAAAATTGGAATAACTGTTGTTAAATTTGATTATGTCTATTTAATCATCACTCATTCCTGCAACAGTTTGTGAAATGTAATCTGTGGCTGGGTAATTTGTGTAAAAATATATTGGTTCAATGCAGACTGGGGTTAGAAATGAACATGCAACCACATGACATCTAACATGTTTGAAATGTTATAAATTTATGCCGAAAATAGCAAATATATTGGTACCCACCAACAGTTGTGTATTATGTGAATTATTTCTTTTAATTTTTTAAAGTTCTAAATCAAATCATATTTTAAAAAATAAAACCATTTTGGGGTATTGTGTGAGTGCTGACAAAACGCAAGAATAATTTTTTTGGGTATGATATCGCTAACTTAAGATATTTTTATTTAAAAATCAAAGATAAGATAAAATCCACAGAGATGTCTAGTTTCCTTTACTCCTCAGTAAGAAGGGGGTGGCGTTGGGGTAGCCTATAGGTGGTTAAAGCGTTTGCACGTCACGCCGTAGGTCCGGGTAGATCCGCGTTAGAATAGGTCTTCAGCAACCCATGTTTGCCGTAAAAGGCGACCATGCTTGTCAAAAGAGCCGGGATCGGGTGGTCAGGCTCGTTAACTTGGATGATGCACGTCATCATTGTATCCCAGTTGCGTAGATCGATGCTCATGATGTCAGTCACTGGATTGTGGGGTCCAGACTCGATTATTTGCAGGCCGCCGTCACATAGCTCGAATATTGCTGCGTTAAACAATTAACAAACAAACCCACATGGATACAATGTGCGAAGCCCATTTCTGGTGTCGCGCGTAGTTATATTGCCGGAGTATTACTAAAAGAGGCATAAAACCGAACTCACTCACTCAGGAGATATGGCGAAAAGGAGAGACAAGCTGGAGTTACGGAAAGGTGCTAGGATTAATAATCAGTTTTATAATGATATATACAAATATACTGCCTGGTATCTTTACTTTTTGATAGAGCTTCATAAACACATGTTCATCATATAGTCGGAATCGTACAATCGACTCTGCTTTGTGCAGAGATGTCTATTGCATATGGAAAGGGTTTTGTCGCTTTATTTACTGTCATTAAATTTCGTTTCAAACAAGAACATCCCTTTCTGAAAGAAGCAAAAGGCCTCACACATTATTTGTATGTTTTTTTGCTGTTGGCACAGTGGTAACTAAGCTGGTACCCGATTATATATCTGGGACCAACAAAATTCATTACCTAGAGTCCCTTGGACTCGCAATTACATAAGTAACTCCATGCGATACCATTGCTGAGATGATCGATCAAAGTCACTGTCTTTCTGCAGTATACGTTCATCACGTCAGAGTAATGCTTCATATGACTCGTCCATTGGAATCTGCTTTTAGCAGAGAATTCTTATGAATATGGAAAGGGTTTTGTCGCTTTTGTCTATTATTGATACGTAAAGGCTAACAGTCGTATGGTTTGATTGTTTGTTGTTTAACGCCTCACTCATATTACAGCTTTATGACGGCGGTCTGTAAATAATCGAGTCTGGACCAGGCAATCTAGTGATTGACATCATGAGCATCGATCCACGCAATTGAGATACGATGACATGCATCAACCAAGTCAGTAAGTCTGACCATGATCCCGTTAGTTGCTTCTTACGACAAGCCTAGTCGCCTTTTAAAGCAAGCATGTGTTGCTGAGGACCTATTCTTCACGTGTCCTTTGGACAAAGACTTCTGCATGAACATGCAGACGATGTAGTATATTCAATTTGAATTTTAGAAATCACTCTGACATTCTACAAGATCTGAGATCATTATTATAATATATGTATATTTATGCTGCTAAAGATCTATCTATTGTGAAAATGATAAACACTTACCCATTGTATAGAAACAGGCCTGTTGATTCTAATATTTCAACCCTACCCAGGTACCAGCTGTAGGTCTCAAGAGTTGGGTGCAAAATGTCCGCTTGGGAATTGTTTTACCAGAGCCCTGGCAAAAACTTCTTAGATACACGCCAAAAATGGTCTGATCATGCATACACCGAAGTTGACAGAAGCTTTAATATTTACTCAAACATAAAAAAAATCAGAAGGAATGTGTGCATTGTCTGAAATGCGACCATTTAGCGACTTGTAGTGTAACCATGGAGTTTGATTGTTATTGTCATTAATATGATTAAACAAAATATCACGTGACTATACAAAGGTCAGGGTAGATCTAATACTGAGGGTACCCGGGTCCTACTCATGACCCGCCCGAGTTGCCTATCTCAGCCCTAGTTATCATGTTGTGAGTTAGAAATGTGGATATATATTATTTAATTCAACATATTTAAAGCAGTCAAATATTTCATGATCATCAGATGTTCTCATAGACCATTTTGACAGATTTTATTTTTGCAGACACACCTAGACATGTTATTCGTAGGCCAATGGGCCAACTTGGACCCTTTTCTCCGCGCAGGGATATATTAAGGGTCTATAAAACTGTAATTTTGTTCAAATTGGGATTTTCTTACATTCTTTTCTTTCTTAAATTCATTCAAAGGAAAAATGCAAACACTAAGCATTAAAGGGGCACTAATCTCTGGCTTCATCCGGGCTGTCTGACACTGCCTGCTTGTCATTATCAAGACGCATTTCTGAACACTGATTTGTTACCTGTGATCGATGCAATCTCATTAAAATCAGATCATAGTTCTCGCTAAAGCTTTGTTTACTGGTAGCGAGAACTAAGATCTGATTTTAATGAGATTGTGATCTATGAAGATTCTGATAGTACAAAGGGCACATGTTAATTAAATTCTTCAACCTAAACAAACCGACAGCTCATCAGATGTCATCATGTGGAAATACCTTTGATGGTTTTGGTTTATCAAAGAAAGTATCCCTGCGGTGAAAGCATTTTTGGATTTTGGATTGTGTGGATAATACAATTGCTACTCCCTTGTTGTCATCTATGTATCCTGGTATAACCCTACACCTGTGTATTTGTCGCCATTCACTTGATGCTCAGTTAATGAAATTATTGCAGTTATAATTAGATTACCTGACAGGTTCCCATATGCCCTTTCTTGTGTCTGGGGTAATTATTCAATCTAAATCCAGCTTTGAAGTGGGGTGAATGTATGTTATGTTATATGCACGCCCGGTACAGTGAGTGAGTGAGTTGGGTTTAACGCCGCTTTTAACAGTATTCCAGTTAAATCACGGCATGTCAGCTTAATGTGGGAGGAAAGCCCGAAGTGATGCAGGTCTCAGACGTTTACCACTTCGGTGAAACCCACGACCACGGGTATGGTGCTGACAAACCTAGAAACATAATCGGGGCGAACCGGGATTCGAACCCACAGTCATAGGTTTCTGTGCCCAAGGGATGCAACTCTGCACTGCGAATCGCGGCGCCTTAGACAACTGGGCCACCCGTGCCCCTCGGTACAGCGAAGCAAGAGAGGAATGATCACCTGGAGGATTAAATCAAAATATGTTGATTGATTAATCATTGTTATCTGGCAAAGTGGATTTGTCAAAAATTAAGCAGGCCTCAAAGTTTAATTTTTTACCACGTTGCCATATGGCTACAAGTATATTTTCCAGGTAGCCAGTGGTAAAATTAGGAAGTGGAGCCAATAGTGTAGGTAGCCAAAAACATTTGAAATTATCTTTTATCAAATAACTATTAGTGTATATTAGTGGAAACTGTACTTGAGTCTTGTTATTTGTGACTCGAACAATGATGCAATTTATGTTACTAGATTATATAGGTAAATCCTTGCTTATCCAATAAACTATCAACTAAAATGAAATACCAATTACATTAATATTTATATATTTCGGTTCATTGTTGACTTTTGGAGGAATTATTTGCGAGTACAATTAGTAACAGACATGTTTATTTTTGTGTCTACAGATGTGTAACAATAGTATTTAGTCGCCACAAGATATTTTTCAAGGTAGTCATTTGGCTACCTCTGAATTTTAGACATTAGACAAATTGAAATTTAGGTCGCATTGGCGACTATTTTAGTCGCAACTTTGAGGCCTGTTAAGTGTTTACATGTGTAGGTTTACCAAATCAGAAGGAATACACCCTATCTGGGCATGAAGTGCCTATGTAAAAACAACATATTTTGTTCATCTAAAGTGGCATTTTGACCAGCTGATCTGAGTCTGGTGTCTGCAGTGTATGATCGACCACCCTCCTTTTCCCTCACTACCCTCGACCGCATTGTATAAGTTGTGGTACTTGGACACGTAGGTACATGTGCTACATAAATCCCACCCCTCCCCCAGTCCAGTCAAGGCCCCAGTCCAGTTAAGGCCCCAGTCCAGTGAAGGCGCCAGTCCAGTGAAGGCCCCAGTCAAGTGAAGGCCCCAGTCCAGCCAAGGCCCCAGTCTAGTCAAGGCCCCAGTCTAGTCAAGGCCCCAGTCCAGTTAAAGCCCCAGTCCAGTCAAGGCCCCAGTCCAGTTAAGGGCCCAGTCCAGTCATGGCCCCAGTCTAGCCAAAGCCCCAGTCCAGTCACGGCCCAAATCCAGTGAAGGCCCAAAGCCAGTGAAGGCCCCAGTCCAGTCAAGGCCCCAGTCCAGCCAAGGCTCCAGTCCAATCAAGGCCCCAGTCCAGTCAAGGCCCCAGTCCAGTTAAGGCCCCAGTCCAGTGAAGGCGCCAGTCCAGTGAAGGCCCCAGTCAAGTGAAGGCCCCAGTCCAGCCAAGGCCCCAGTCTAGTCAAGGCCCCAGTCTAGTCAAGGCCCCAGTCCAGTGAAAGCCCCAGTCCAGTCAAGGCCCCAGTCCAGTTAAGGGCCCAGTCCAGTCATGGCCCCAGTCTAGCCAAAGCCCCAGTCCAGTCACGGCCCAAATCCAGTGAAGGCCCAAAGCCAGTGAAGGCCCCAGTCCAGTCAAGGCCCCAGTCCAGCCAAGGCTCCAGTCCAATCAAGGCCCCAGTCCAGCCAAGGCCCCAGTCCAGTCAAGGCCCCAGTCCAGTTAAAGCCCCAGTCCAGTGAAGGCCCTAGTCCAGTTAAGGCCCCAGTCCAGCTAAGGCCCCATTCCAGTCAAGGCCCCAGTCCAGTTAAAGCCCCAGTCCAGTCAAGGCCCAAGTCCAGTCAAGCCCAAAGTCCAGTTAAGGCCCCAGTCCAGTCAAGGCCCCAGCCCAGTCAAGGCCCCAGTCTAGTCAAGGCCCCAGTCCAGTTAAGGCCCCAGTCCAGTTAAGGCCCCTCACAAATTTCTGTTTCTAATTCACCTATTAAAGAATGTTACATTGATCTACTTTACTAAGTTATCTCCCCTGTTTAGTAAAATGCATTGTATGTTTCTGTCCCCTACAGGTTCTACTACACCAAATCAGAACCAGTTGTGACTGGGAGCCTTCGGTGCAGATGGAGAGATATCTGCAGGCTGTGATTGGATGATATTGTGTAAGATTGTTATGTTTTTTAAATGTACATCCATCCAGTTATTAAAACTGACCATGTTTTTCGATATTTAGTTCTGTCTTTTGCGACATGATGACTTATGCTGAATGTGACCACAGCTATTTTCAAGCAAGTGACATTTGGTGCGGAACTGGGGTTGGTGTGTTTAGCTTCCTGTACTCAGAAAAGGAGCTGGCTAAGCTAGTCATTTTTTTATTGCTGCTCTATGGCCAAATTGTGCACACACGTACAGGTAATAGCTGTTAAATGCTTAATTATTAATTTTTTTTATATATTATGTTACTGTAGAAGTCTATGGGAAAACATTGTGTGTAACCTGTAGGGTGAGTGCACATTAAGTACCGTATTCGACGTAATAAGCGCTCAGGGCGCTCTCAAAATTAGAAATAGAGGGCTCTTATTAGAATATTATTTTGGTGAAACAAAAACGGAGTTGAGAGATAAATTTCTTGGTTTATGCTGACAGCCTGAAATGTTTATGCATTAATTGCCCATAATAAAGGGTGCATATAACACATGAGTGCGTATTATTCGCGAAAAAATAAGTCTTGTGTACATTGATCAATCGGAAGGGGTGCCAATTGGGATTGTTCACTAGCCAATATATTAGCAAATATCGCCGTGGGCGCTTATTAGAGCGGGGCGCTTATTACGTTGAATACGGTAATTTATACTTGATAGGCTTTCCTGTTCATATTTCACCATGGTTACAAACTGGCATGAATGTGGAGGCAAAAAGTAATGACAGTGAAGTAGGGGACAGTTTGGGTTGAATGGAGCAGTTGGATGGCCTGGAAATGAATGTTGCTTCGTATTGTGGTCGAACTCGGCACGAGTCCCAGAGGGTAGCTCTGTCCATCAAGCCCTGGACTCCTGCCTTCTGAATTTGTTGAAACTGATGAATTTGACAACAAATAAGGATAAAGTCTCCACTGCCACAACAATGTCTGTCTCTGTGTTAATGGCCTGCTGGTCAAGTCACATGATGCCGGTATCTTGAGTATGATACATGTACACTACTGACAGCAGAATATGCCACAAACTCCCTCTATTTAATGTAAACAATGTAGCATACCATCAGTTCTTTCTGTTAGGTGCTTTTGTGTGAATGAATGATGCTATTTTTCTACTAAGTTTCTTAAACAGACTTTTTTTTTCATGAATATGACTTTCAAATAATTATTTTTTTCCCCTGAAGAACTGTCTCCTAAAAACTTATATATAAAATTGTTTGACATTTAATATTGTCTCTACACTGTTTTCGGCTTTTAGCATACCCGACGTTGACTGGGAAGGTATATGTGTACTCATGCAGAAGAAATAGAAGTCTTCACATCCAATTTGGCTTTTGGAGAAGCCCATCTGAAGTCCGGTGTTGGCAGTGTGTGATCGACAACCCTTGTTTTGCCTCGCTGCGCTCTATTAACTTGTAGAAGTTGTGGAACTTCGACAAGCAGGTACATTAAGGACATTTAAGAACCCCAGTCCACTTAAAGCCCCTCTGTTGCTCACTATCAAGTTCCATCATAAAATCACCCTCATGGATTAGAAATTTCTGACGGTGCTTCCTTAATGCCTCACTGTAAAGTTTTTCAGTTTGCAAACATGAAGCAAGGGCTATAAACCAGCCCCGGATTCTGCTTAGGTGAAAATAATACCCTCTGGCTCTTCTGGAATTTAACATTATGGTTCTGAAATCATCTGTAAAGAATGTGATAGTGTTTTACTAAATTATCTCCCCTGTTTAATAAAATGCATTGTATCTTTCCATCCCCAATAAACCCATAAATTATTGGAGAGAAACACTTTTTTAAGCTGGTATTGCGTGACTCTGTTAATTGTGAATAAAAAGAATTACATTCTTGTCAGGATAAGCTGTACATTTTCTAAATTATATGGAATTTTGACTTGGTTTCCTTGAAACTGGCAAATAACTGAAATTAGCTAGTTTAGCCACCTTGAAACATTAAACAGTAAGATTATTAAATTTCCTGGGGGTATTTTAAAGTCTTAACTAAATAAATCAATAGAGTTAAGTGTAATTTCATGTTGTGATTTCAAAGATCTTTCTTGTACTTCAGGGGCCATTTCCATTTCCTGGCTTAAATAGGGGGTATGGTTTACTAGTCAGTGTTTGAGATTGCTGGCAACAATCCACCCCTTTACTTCCTATTTCTGGTAAAGTTCATTATCCAACCTTATGTATATGATGACTTTAAAGCTGCTTAATTTGTCTCTCAATTGTTGGCCTGAATTCCATGCTCTCTTTCCAACTTTGAGATTTTTTCTGATTCCTTTCCATGTGTACTTATATCATAGATGCTTCTACTTTTGATTTTTGGAATAAATGAAAGCACAAACATTTGTGATAGCCCCTCCATAGATGATTAACCAAATGCTGACAGTAATTTGAGTGTTTTATTATATAAACAATGCAGGGTGTAAGTTCGAGCAATCTCAAACAATGTCACAACCATATTCCATGAATGTAGCAGACTCTGCTATGTTCTGATGATGTCGGCAAAGGAAGGCAAACAGACCACTACTTAATTTTTAATATGTATTGTTACTGGTTTTGAGGTTTAAAGATTTGTTGATTTTTTTTTAGTTGAAAAAATATTTTAGGGTGATATGATCTATGCAGCCTCAATCTTGTATGGAATTGACCCTTGACCCCCTTCTTTTATGAAATATGAATTGAATCCCTGGTCTGTGCTTGAAGGTAGAAACTTTTTTATTAATACAGAAATATATTTTATGAAACATTGAAGTGAAGATCATTAAATTCTTGCAACTCTTTTGGTGCATCAAAACTATGTATTTTGGTGCCATATAGACATGCTGGATAGGAACAAGAAGTGAAGTTTAATCTAATTTCCATTTCTTTTCTGAGAAACTACAGTGCTGCTGTTTTTTGATATGTCTACAAGCCCATAAGTTATTGGAGAGAAATATTCTTTTAAGCTGGTATTGCCAAACACTGTTAATAGTGAATACAAATAACAACTTTTGTTTCGGGATAACCTGTATACTTCCTAATTAATATGGAATTTATGCTTTGTCTCCTTCAAACTGTCAAATAATTGAAATTGTCATTAAACAGAAAGTGTTTTAATTTTTTTGGGACTATTTCAAAGTCTTAAGTGAATGAATCATTAAACATAGGTGTAGTTTTCTTTCATGTTGTGGTTTTTAAGCGTTTTCTTCAACTTGAGGGGTTACTTCCCTTTATCAGCTGTGATAAACAGTATGGTAACAATCCACCCCTTTACTTCCTACTTTCTGGTGAGGTTCATTACCTCGCCTCACATGTAGGAGAACTTTAAAGCTGCTTGATGTGTCCCTGGCCAATTTCTGGCCTGAATTCCATGCTTTTTCTGTCCAAATTTGAATAATGTTTCTGATTTCTGTCCATGTGTACTTATATCACCAGGTTTTATCATAGATGCTTCTACTTTTGATTTTTGGAGTAAAAGAAAGCACAAACATTTGTGTTAGCCCTTCTATAGATGATTTACCAAATGTTGACAGTCATTGGGTGCTTGATAGTAGAAACATGAAGGGATATAAACTCAAGGAATCTCGAACAATCATGATCACATCATGTCATGACTGTCAAAACCACATTCCATGAATGTTGAAGACTCTGCTATTATCTGATGATATCAGCACAGGGAGGCAAACAACTGACCTTTAATGAATTTGAAATATGTATTTTTATTTGTGTTGAGGTTTAAAGATTTGTTTATTTTTTAGTTGAAAATATGTTGTGGGGTGAAATGATCAAGGCAGCCTCAACCATGTATTGAACTGATCCATGAGCCCCTTCTATTGTGAAACATGAATATACTCCCATGGTCTGTGTTTGATTGTAGACATTTCTTATTAATACAGAAATACATTTTTAAAAAACATTAATGAAATAAAATATCATTTATACAGCTCTTTCTGGACATTAAAACTTTGTATTCTGGTGCAATATAGACATGTTTGATAAGTTAAATCCAATTCTCATTTTTTTCTGAGAAGCTATATACATATATATACAAAACAAAAATCAAATGTTTTCTAATTTGTCAGCAGGTCCAACAACACCAAATCAGAATCAGAATCAACAAGCAGATTTCATTGAGAGACTTTTTGAATCGTCGGGCATCTGTGATTGGATGATTTTGTGTAAGATTTCAAGTTTTTTGTAATGTACTTCCATCCAGTGATTAAAACTAACAACTGTTTTTCTATATTTAGTGCTGTCTTTTTTAACATGATGACTTATGCTGAATGTGACCACAGATATTTTCAAGCAAGTGACATTTGGTGCGGAACTGGGGGTAGTGTGTTTAGCTTCCTGTACTCAGAAAAGGAGCTGGCTAAACTAGTCAGTTTTGTTTGTTTTTAGTGCTGCTTTGAGGCCAAACTGTGCACACATGTGCATTTATTAAATGGCTGCTGTATGCTTAGTTATTTATATAAAATATATAGTTACTATAGAAGTCTATGGGAAAACATTTGTTTGTGTGTAGCCTATATCATGTTTAATCAAGCCCTGATTGTGAACTGTTTAAACATATAATGCGGGGGGATATAGCGATCGGCCAGTCTGTCTGTCCGTCCGTCTATCCGTCCGTAATCATTTCCTTTTCCGGGGCAGAATTCCAAAATCATTCAGTGTATTTGATCGAAAGTTGGCAAATCTATCAGGCACATACTGAAGTGGTGCCTTTTGATGTTTTAGGATTTTTCTAATTTTTATTTTTTTCAATTTTTATGGAATGAAGTTGGACATAGACTCAATTGGGGATGGGGTTCGTTTCCGGGGCAGAATTCGAAAACCATTCAGTGTATTTGATCAAAACTTGGCAAAGCTATCAGGCACGTACTGAAGTGGTGCCTTTTGATATTTTGGGATTTTTCTAATTTATATTTTTTTAAAAATTTTATGGAATGAAGTTGGACATAGAGACTCAATTGGGGATGGGGTTCGTTTCCGGGGCAGAATTCGAAAACCATTCAGTGTATTTGATCAAAACTTTGCAAAGCTATCAGGCACATATTGAAGTGGTGCCTTTTGATATTTTTTTTTTTTTTACGTATTTTTGTTTTTTACAATTTTTATGGAAAGAAGTTGGACCTAGACTCCATTGGGGAATGGGTTCGTTTCCGGGCCATAATTCGAAAACCATTTAGTGGGTAAACAATGTATGCTTCTCAAAGAACATTCAACTGTTGACTCATTACATACAGAATTGCACGTTTACTAGTGGTTACTTTACAGAAGGCTGCCGGGGGGATATGTCATCTTTCTGATGACTCTTGTTTTCTAACACTAGACCTATCTGTTCTGATATAATGTATATTACATTTTTACTCTTTGGCTTTGGTGTTTTCACAAAAAGACATTTGCGAAGACTACATTTTGGAATATTGGGGGAGTCTAATAGATGAGGAAAAGGCAAAGGAAGGGTGCTACATGTTCTATTTCACATTTAAAGAAAAGAACACATAGTATTTGCAGATTTTTGGCATTCTTATTTGTCTCAAAAGGGTGAGGGGCGGTCGGGTAGCCTAGTGGTTAAAGCATTCGCTCATCACGCCGATTTGATTCCCGACATGGGTACAATGTGTGAAGCCCATTTCTGGTGTCCCCCGCGGTGATATTGCTGGAATATTGCTAAAAGTGGCGTAAAATCAAACTCACTCACTCACTCAAAAGGGTGGGGTAAGTGTCTTTTAGGGAGCACAACTTGAAAACTGTTGGACTTTTCATCCAACCAGGCACATGTATTACCGGGGGGCGGAAGTGCTACCTTTTGTTATTTAGGAATTTTTCAAAATTTGATTTTTTTGCCCTGTTTCCATGGAAACAAGTTAGACTTAGCTGAAACACTGGTAGGTGTCGTTTTGGAGCAGAACTAAAAAACTATACAACATTTTTCATCCAAACATGGTTCATGTATTAATCAAGGGCTGAAGATGTGCCTTTTGCTATTAAGGAATTTAAACAAAATAAAAAATTCCTGTTTGACATTAACTCTGTTCATAGTGGTGTGTTCGTCTGGACCACATCTCTAAATCTATAAGGTATTCTCCCATAACACTTTACACACTCAAAGACCTGGTCCCACTTGCACAAAGCGATCTTTGCGCTAAGACTATTGTAAGCCTATGTTAAAGTATGGGAATTACAATCACCTAGCGCTAGTGGGTCCAGGTGCAAGTGGGTCCAGGTTGTCAAATGGTGCCTTTTGCTACTTAGGGATGTTCAGAATACTCTGTTCATATTATAGTGTACCTGACACAGAAATACAAAGTTTCAAATCCCAATTCCATGGTATTGTTTTGATAGCTAAATAACTACTCATGTATATGGACAGACAGATTAGATAGAAATTCTCTCATCAAGTTGGACTTAAAGTAACAGTCAAATAAATTGTTCTTTCGAATTTGTGGGTGTTGGGTGTGTGTGTTGTCAACTTGACTCCCGTCTATTAATGTAGCAAGAGGCATGGGACTTTGTTTTTCAGTTGTACGGTATGTCCCAAAACTTCACCCGGAAGTTGGGTAGCCTAGTCGTTAAAGTTTTTGCTTGTCACACCAAAGATCTGGTTCGATTCCCCACATGGGTACAATGTGGGAAGTCTATTCTGGTGTCCCCTGCCTGATATTGCAAAAATATTACTAAATTGACGTAAGAAAATACTCACTCACTCTCCCAATGATGATAATATTTGAATATGTTGCTTTAAAACAAACTACAACAGATGTTCCTGTAAAGCAAGTTGAGCATACATGTCACCTCTCTTTTTGGGGAACTCCGCAATTAGAATAAAATGTTTTATAGATAGTGAAAGAAGACTTAAGTCGCTGGTAAACTGAAATGATGTTCACTTGTTCAGATCAAAACATTAACTGTAAACTGGTTTCCCTCAAGGTAAACAGCAACTTGTCAAGCACCCACACAATGGCAAGACACTCTTTCTCTGTAGTGGAATAGTTCTTTTCAGCGCTCTTGACACATACTCTATCACCCTCCCATCTTGCGTAAGGATGGCCCCTATGCCAATATCACTCGCATCAGTCTCAACCACAAACTTCTTGGTGAAATCAGGATAAGCCAAAATAGGGGCTGACAACAGTTTCTCACAAAAGATGACTCACATTCATTTGTCCACTTAAATACAATGGTTTTCTTATGTCAAATATGTCAGAGGTTTCACAATGTTAGCAAATCCATGAATGAATCTTCTATAGTATGATGCCATACCGACAAACCTCCCCACTTCAGCTGCACTTCCAGGTCTTAGGAACAATCTGATAGCATTAACCTTGCCAGGGTGAGGGTTAACACCCTTCTGTGTTGATAATGTGTCCCAGGTATTTTACTTCTGTCCTTGCAAATGCACACTTTTGAGGGTTCAATTTCAGTCCAACATCTCTAATTCTTTTGAAAAAAAGGTTCAAATGTTCCACATGTTCATCCAGACTTCGCGAATACACAATCACATCGTCTAGGTAGATCAGCAAAATCTCCCAATTGAGGTCACCAAAAACAGTCATCATGAGACGTTGAATAGTCGTGGGTGCACCTTTTAGACCAAAAGGCATAACACAGAATTCAAATAGTCCTTGGTGACAGGTAATCGCAGTCTTCTCTTTGTCTTCTTGTTTTATGGGCACCTGGTAGTAAGATTTGTCCATCTCCAAGGTCGAGAAGAGCTTGTCCAAGGGCGGCCAGACTGTCATCAATCCTAGGAAGAGGAAAACTGTCACCGATAGTCCGATCATTGGTAGATCTGAAGTCCACACAATACCTCGTTGCTAAATCAGATTTCCTTACTAGAACAAGAGGACTAGACCATGGACTCTTACATGGCCTGATGATCCCCCGTTGTAAGCCGTCATCCACAAACTCAGAAATCTTTTTCAATGCATCATGTGACACTCGACGAGGTTTATGAGACACAGGTGCTGCATTTCCAGTTGGTATTGAATGTTCAATCACGGTTGTGTGGCCTATTTCACCTGAAAACACGTCGCCATTATCTTGTATTACCTTGTAGATGCGTTTTTGTCGTTTTCAGCTACATGAGAATTATTTGACAATGTTCGAGTCATCTCGTCAACCTTCATACTCCTGGGGGCGGTCGGGTAGCCTAGTGGTTAAAGCGTTCGCTCATCACGCCGAAGACCCAGGTTCGATTCCCGACATGGGTACAATGTGTGAAGCCCATTTCTGGTGTCCCCCGCGGTGATATTGCTGGAATATTGCTAAAAGCGGCGTAAAACCATACTCACTCACTCACTCATACTCCTGTTTGCCTCGTTGTCGCTGTTGATTTGAAGACTTGCAATAACAGCTGAATCATCAGAAGTGGGTGAAAATGTTGCAACCACCGATCCAGCAGTTGACTCTGTTGTGGTATTGTAAGGGTTGGTAAGGTGACGTAACACTTTGTTGTTGTTTTGCACCGTATTGAATACTCGACCACACCCTATTCCAAAACGTTCACATCCCCAAATGGCTGCTGACTCTATCATACCTGTTATACCTGGTGAGACTGAGGATGAAACGGTTCCATGTACAATATTCATACTTCTGGGTGGCACTTTAACTGAATATTCCACATACACATGACACACAGTGACTCCCGTCAGTGCTCTTGACGCATTTGTGGCAATCAGAAATGCAATTGCTAATTAAGGTGACCATATTGCAAAACGCATTAGTGCCCAATATTCAGACAATTTTGCAGATAATAGAGTTAAATGTTGTATAGATAGATAGATCTGTATGTGATAGTAGTCCTAACGGCTTACTTTCCATACTATGTTTTATTGATAAATACATATTCAAATCATGGTGGTTAAATAGATTTATTATTTTATTGATGTTTTTTCTTGTTCCTAACTTTATTTCATTTTAGGTGAGCTTTGTCAAAGAAATATTAATAAGCCCATTTGTCCATACCACACGGGCATGCTAAACGTGCACACAAATTGCAAGACTATCAAATGCAGTTTACTCTGAAAGTCATTGGCACGGGTGGCCCGCAATCATAGGTTTCTGGCGTGCCCAAGGGACGCAACTCTGCACAGCGAATCGCGGCGCCTTAGACGACTGGACCCACCGTGCTCCCCTCAATGCCAGCCGAGTCCAGGATATTGCTCAGTTTGAGCTCTCGCATGCTATTTTAAAATAGTCACGCTGAGGCGTGTTTCTGTATTAATATATATAGCATTAAACCAACTTGGCTGGTATTTATACCCCGGACAGTACTTGGTAATAAAGTGATCAGATTTATAAATATCAGGATTAATTACCCCTGGGTGTGGAGTAATATCCATTTGGACATAAAATTCAATTCCTTTCCATCATAAAATTGCAGATTTGAAGGGAGATAACTGCGATCAGGACATCGATGAATGCACGGAAATTAACCTATTTGACACTATGGGGGCAGTTGTGTAAACACACACGGAAGTTTTGTATGGAGGGGGTCACAGTCGAGTCGACTATATCTGCTATTAATCTACATTCGGATTCCCAGGGAAAGATCATTTTGCGATATAGTATGTGAAATTCGTGTCCCCTCCCTAGTATGGCTGACATACATTGTTTTTACAGACAGACAGACAAGCACTCGCACGCAGACAGACACAGACAAACTATTACGCGACCTAATGAAGTATTCTTGCATTTGATGGTTTTTAACCCTTCTACCTCTCTACTGTCACAGCCAGTGTTTTCAGTTACAAATATTACGGTGATGCTAAATAGCTATGACAAATTGCTTTTATATATACCTCTGCTGTATTATGTAAGAAATAAACCTTAGTTTATTTTAATTTAAACGGCAACGCATGGCATCTGTGTTAGTGTCCATATAATTTAACCGTCAAGGGGAGACAACCCAGACTGTCAAATTGCTGATTATGCAGTAAGCGGTATTTGTTTTTTGACATGCTGTCACCGCAGGATATAAAATATTTTGTTTTTCGTCAAATACGTCATCATAAATGTTCAGGAAAACGATGTTAAAACGTCATCAATCAGTGTTCATTGGAGCCATGTGTTCACACAGAGGGACACGTGAGAAAAAGGAAACAGACTTCAGCTCCGTAAAACTCTAGATCTATTCTGATATATTGACAGTGGCGGGTGACCTCGCTTAGGTGAACACTACCAAGCTGACAGTCGTTCATTTCCCGATGAACGTCAGTATGTCACGTGATTACGTTGTCAATCGAGGGGAGACATACAGAACTACAAAATTTTCTTTTATTTACTTATCCAGATAAATTCGGAAACAATTGTAAATAGGGATAAATTACATGAAGTACATGTCCTGTTACCTTTAGACAGGTATGTCATAATCATTGTAGACTTGTTTGCAAATAGAATAGTCTTTCACCTTTTCTTATTCACTAACTAGTATTCACGAGACTTGGGTCACTCCACTTATCATCTTTTGAGGAAAGGTTAACCATGAAACAAGGGCTACATGCAATGATTACCCGACAAAGGATAACTGATAATACACGAAGACAATGGTCGTCCATGCACACATTTTAAATGATTGTAAAAATCTATTCTTGTTTGGTATAATTGGGAATTTTATAAGCATGCGGAGCACGCGCAAGGAAATTGTTATTTTATGAGAAAACTGAAATAAGGTCTAAATATGTTCCTTCAAGGGGATCATGGTACCTGTTGCTATTCTGGTTCTTTCAAGGGGGTCAAGGTACCTGTTGCTGTTCTGGTTCTTTCAAGGGAGTCATGGTACCTGTTGCTGTTCTGGTTGTCCTTTCAAGGGGGTCATGGTACCTGTTGCTGTTCTAGTTCTTTCAAGAGGGTCATGGTACCTGTTGCTGTTCTGGTTGTTCTTTCAAGGGGATCACGGCACCTGTTGCTGTTCTAGTTCTTTCAAGGGGATCATGGTACCTGTTGCTGTTCTGGTTGTTCTTTCAAGGGGGTCATGGTACCTGTTGCTGTTCTAGTTCTTTCAAGGGGATCATGGTACCTGTTGCTGTTCTGGTTGTTCTTTCAAGGGGATCATGGTACCTGTTGCTGTTCTAGTTCTTCTTTCAAGGGGATCATGGTACCTGTTGCTGTTCTGGTTGTTCTTTCAAGGGGATCATGGTACCTGTTGCTGTTCTAGTTCTTTCAAGAGGACCATGGTACCTGTTGCTGTTCTGGTTGTTCTTTCAAGGGGATCACGGCACCTGTTGCTGTTCTAGTTCTTTCAAGGGGATCATGGTACCTGTTGCTGTTCTGGTTGTTCTTTCAAGGGGATCATGGTACCTGTTGCTGTTCTGGTTCTTTCAAGGGGATCATGGTACCTGTTGCTGTTCTTGTTCTTTCAAGGGGGTCATGGTACCTGTTGCTGTTCTGGTTGTTCTTTCAAGGAGAACATGGTACCTGTTGCTGTTCTAGTTCTTTCAAGGAAAACATGGTACCTGTTGCTGTTCTAGTTCTTTCAAGGAAAACATGGTACCTGTTGCTGTTCTGGTTGTTCTTTCAAGGGGATCATGGTACCTGTTGCTGTTCTAGTTCTTTCAAGGAAAACATGGTACCTGTTGCTGTTCTGGTTGTTCTTTCAAGGAGAACATGGTACCTGTTGCTGTTCTAGTTCTTTCAAGGAAAACATGGTACCTGTTGCTGTTCTGGTTCTTTCAAGAGGGTCATGGTACCTGTTGCTGTTCTGGTTCTTCTTTCAAGGGGACCGTGGTACCTGTTGCTGTTCTAGTTCTTTCAAGGAAAACATGGTACCTGTTGCTGTTCTAGTTCTTTCAAGAGGGTCATGGTACCTGTTGCTGTTCTGGTTCTTCTTTCAAGGGGACCGTGGTACCTGTTGCTGTTCTAGTTCTTTCAAGAGGGTCATGGTACCTGTTGCTGTTCTGGTTCTTCTTTCAAGGGGGTCATGGTACCTGTTGCTGTTCTAATTCTTTCAAGAGGGTCATGGTACCTGTTGCTGTTCTGGTTGTTCTTTCAAGAGGACCATGGTACCTGTTGCTGTTCTAGTTCTTTCAAGAGGGTAATGGTACCTGTTGCTGTTCTGGTTGTTCTTTCAAGGGGGTCATGGTACCTGTTGCTGTTCTAGTTCTTTCAAGGGGATCATGGCACCTGTTGCTGTTCTAGTTCTTTCAAGGAGGTCATGATACCTGTTGCTGTTCTGGTTGCTCTTTCAAGGGGATCATGGTACCTGTTGCTGTTCTAATTCTTTCAAGGGGATCATGGTACCTATTTCTGTTCTGGTTGTTCTTTCAAGGGGAACATGGTACCTGTTGCTGTTCTAGTTCTTTCAAGAGGACCATGGTACCTGTTGCTGTTCTAATTCTTTCAAGGGGATCATGGTACCTGTTGCTGTTCTGGTTGTTCTTTCAAGGGGTACATGGTACCTGTTGCTGTTCTAGTTCTTTCAAGAGGACCATGGTACCTGTTGCTGTTCTAATTCTTTCAAGGGGATCGTGGTACCTGTTGCTGTTCTGGTTGTTCTTTTAAGGGGACCATGCTACCTGTTGCTGTTCTAGTTCTTTCAAGGGAATCATGGCACCCTTTGCTGTTCTAGTTCTTTCAAGAGGAACATGGTACCTGTTGCTGTTCTAGCTCTTTCAAGGGGATCATGATACCCGTTGCTGTTCTAGTTTTTTCAAGAGGATCATGATACCTGTTGCTGTTCTAATTCTTTCAATGAGAACATGGTACCTGTTGCTGTTCTAGCTCTTTCAAGAGGATCATCATACCTGTTGCTGTTCTAATTCTTTCAAGAGGATCATGATACCTGTTGCTGTTCTAATTCTTTCAAGGGGATCATGGTACCTGTTGCTGTTCTAGTTCTTTCAAGGAAAACATGGTACCTGTTGCTGTTCTTGTTCTTTCAAGGGGATCATGGTACCTGTTGCTGTTCTTGTTCTTTCAAGGGGGTCATGGTACCTGTTGCTGTTCTGGTTGTTCTTTCAAGGGGTACATGGTACCTGTTGCTGTTCTAGTTCTTTCAAGGTGATCATGGTACCTGTTGCTGTTCTAGTTCTTTCAAGGAAAACATGGTACCTGTTGCTGTTCTAGTTCTTTCAAGGGGACCATGGTACCTGTTGCTGTTCTGGTTGTTCTTTCAAGGGGTACATGGTACCTGTTGCTGTTCTAGTTCTTTCAAGAGGACCATGGTACCTGTTACTGTTCTAATTCTTTCAAGGGGACCGTGGTACCTGTTGCTGTTCTGGTTGTTCTTTTAAGGGGACCATGGTACCTGTTGCTGTTCTAGTTCTTTCAAGAGGAACATGGTACCTGTTGCTGTTCTAGCTCTTTCAAGGGGATCATGATACCCGTTGCTGTTCTAGTTCTTTCAAGAGGATCATGATACCTGTTGCTGTTCTGGTTCTTTCAAGGAGAACATGGTACCTGTTGCTGTTCTAGCTCTTTCAAGAGGATCATGGTACCTGTTGCTGTTCTGGTTGTTCTTTCAAGGGGTACATGGTACCTGTTGCTGTTCTAGTTCTTTCAAGGTGATCATGGTACCTGTTGCTGTTCTAGTTCTTTCAAGGAAAACATGGTACCTGTTGCTGTTCTAGTTCTTTCAAGGGGACCATGGTACCTGTTGCTGTTCTGGTTGTTCTTTCAAGGGGTACATGGTACCTGTTGCTGTTCTAGTTCTTTCAAGAGGACCATGGTACCTGTTGCTGTTCTAATTCTTTCAAGGGGATCGTGGTACCTGTTGCTGTTCTTGTTCTTTCAAGGGGATCATGGTACCTGTTGCTGTTCTTGTTCTTTCAAGGGGGTCATGGTACCTGTTGCTGTTCTGGTTGTTCTTTCAAGGGGTACATGGTACCTGTTGCTGTTCTAGTTCTTTCAAGGTGATCATGGTACCTGTTGCTGTTCTGGTTGTTCTTTCAAGGGGTACATGGTACCTGTTGCTGTTCTAGTTCTTTCAAGGGGATCATGGTACCTGTTGCTGTTCTGGTTGTTCTTTCAAGGAGAACATGGTACCTGTTGCTGTTCTAGTTCTTTCAAGGAAAACATGGTACCTGTTGCTGTTCTTGTTCTTTCAAGGGGATCATGGTACCTGTTGCTGTTCTTGTTCTTTCAAGGGGGTCATGGTACCTACTGGGTTCAAGTGTAATTGTGATTTTGCATGGGTGGGGGAAAGATGCAGCCGAAGTGTTGGTAAGTGAAATGTTGTGTTATATCTTCATATGTGTGAGCCAAGTGCTCCGTTCTTCAATCGTAGAAACATGCAGAAAAGTTGGTGTTTCCCGTTAGGTTTCCCTTCCGCACTCGGTAAGTAGGCTCTCCCTCATCTGGTAATTATATAGGTACAGCCTGCCTTCCAGAAATTTTGCAAGTATAGAAGCCTTTTGAATATGGTCGTACATCAACAACCGTAAACAAAGGGGCACACAAGCTCCCCACAGCGGAGCTCCCCACACCGGGAGGACAAGGAGGGCGTCACGCGCAGGGATCGAGCCTGACTATAAACAGCCAAGGGAGGTCACTCTATATCATGGTCACCACCAAGATTAATATTGTACGAGCGCCTCGATCACATTGCCTTTTACAAAGTTACAATATGCAGGGTCACATGACAGAAACTATAGATGTCGTCAGAAAACACATAGGTTACATGTGTTCTGGAGAAAACACATGGACAGTGTATCCTGCCAATGTATTAAGTCAGATTTACATTAAATCTGTTTATATTGTCTGATATAACAATTGTTGATCTCCTCAACCCATTAAAATAAAAGGAAACGTGTTTCGTATTGGTGATGTCTTCTATCCAAGTTAAAATGGAAAAGGGGGAATATCATCGCGATTGGTGACGCTATTCTTTGCTAAAAATATTACCTCTTTTTCTTTTATGAATTATCTAATAATAATAACGTTTCACACATTTCAATTAACAAATTGGCTTATGACTTCCTTTTCAATAATTATTAACAGGCTTCTGGTTGTCAAGTTGCAATTTTGTTTAAACTTATTCCTAAAACCTCTTATTCTTTGTATTCAGACATTATAAACATCACGCTTCTTGGTGCGATTGATCATAAAATAAAGGTAACCTGACTGATGGCTTGTACAGACTCATCACCGAACTTGGGAAAATTCCAGGAAAAGTGGATGTCAAGATTACAACTAACAAACATACAGAAAGGAAGTGAGTGACAAACAGTGAGTGAGTTGGGTTAAGGTCCGTTTTGAACAGTATTCCAGTTATATCAGGCTGTGTCAGCTTAATGTGAGAGGAAATGCCTAAGTAGTGCAGGTCTTAGACGTTTACCATTTTGGTAAAACCCACGAGTACGGGTATGGTGCAAACCAACCAAGAAACATGATCGGGGGAACCCGGTTTCGAAAGGGATGCAACTCTGCATAGCTTATTGTAATGCCAAAGATGACTGAGCCACCCGTGCCCCCGAATGACTAACAGCATGCTGTGAAACCACGACACCAAATAAGGACCTACAATGGCCTTAGTATTTGAGTATTCCGTCTTGCAATGAATATCACGATCCTAACTAAAGTTTGTTTTGAACATTAATTTCAGTTATACTACAACGTACGTACAACTCTTTTCTGCTTTGGAGAACGACACGTTTCTGGACAGTGCTTTAGTAAATACGATCTTCGAATCCAACCGTGATGAAGTCCTCAATGAATATCTGCCTCTTCCGTTGTACCCTCCCCGACAAGAAGAGAAGTCGACGGTGAAGGTAAACCACACGATGCCAACAGAGGTTGTTGTCGATGCCTTGTTAACGTTTATGTAACAAAACATGCTATATCTGGCTTTATTTCATAATAGGACGTATATTCGTTTCTTTTGTTGTTGTGTGACGCCACACTAAGAAGTATTCCAGCAATATGACGGCAGTCTGAAATTGTCGAGGATCCAGTGATATACAACATGGGCAGCAATCCACGAACTTGGAATACAATGACATGCAATCAGTCTAGTCGACGATCCTGAGCACCCGATCCATTTGGTCGCCTCTTATAGGTTGCTGGGATCGTCATGGGTGTATGTAGACAGTAACTGATTACGATTGACTCAATCTTATTCACGGGTTCATTATTCTAATTTTATATGTAAGTTAATGTCGAAACACTTTCTTTGATTAGATCAGTTCAGATCACTACAGGTCAATACGTGCGTGTTTCAGAGACCACCTGACAATTGGGACACCGTCCATTATGTGCCGGCCGTTCTTCTTCCTTTAGGCCTTGTCCTAATGACTGTACTCCTTCTGGTGGCTATCTGCATCTGGAGAAGAAAATCGTAAGTGGTACATGACATTCCCATTGGTTTTCATACTGCGTTTAACAGAGAGAGGAGTCAATGATGATGAAGAACTTTCTAATCAGGCCTTTTAAATCGATCATCATATTATGTCTCGAAGCACTGTAACAGTATCCTGTGTCTGACAACATTCACCAGACCCCAACACCCAACACGAGGGTAAAGGCTGAGGGAAATGTGGACCCACGCAACCATCGAAATTGCAGAAACTTGAAGATATTTTTGTCTTGCATTGTACTGATATATGTTGATATAGGAATCGCACAGTGGGGTTATCAATACTCATTCCATATATCCATCTTGTAGACACATGTACTGAACTGTTAAGCGGACAAATAAAAAAACCTTGAATAATTAATTACAATGCTGTTGGAAGTAATACGATTTGAAAATAATTCATTTGGGTTTATCAAGCATTGAAGTCAACAACTGTTATTTTTCGGGTTTCAAGGGACAAGTCAAAATGCACAGACGACGACAACAACGATCAAATCAACTCATTTGCAACTCATGCAACAGGAACCCACAAAGTCCCGGTGCCATTACAGGAAATCTTCAGGATGCATCTCCAGATGGTAAACCATGTCTTCACTTCCATGACGTACATGAAGGGGCACTCGACACACACTGTGATGACACATCAAACATTCACTTAACAGCTGGAGATATGACCCTTTTCCCGTGGAGCCAAGAGGGAGCAAGCGTTTCTCCAGATGACTACGCGCGTCATGGTGTCATAACACCACTCGATACTCACCGCCATGCCACATCAAATATCCACAACGGAACTGGAGATATGACCCTTGTACCGTGGAGTCTACATGGGGCAAGCGTTTCGGAATCTCTCAACACGCGTCTTCATGACGAAGTGACATTCGAAGGTCGCCATCATGTCGCTGCACATCTGCCTGTTGATGTGCTCCATCTGCGTCAGACCATCAACTATGAACCGCTCGATCGTTGTGAGGAGGAGGATACAGAGTACACTGTCACCGATGACACCGATGTTGAGAACATCTCAGAGGAAGACCCTTATGTCGATGTTGTTGTTTTACACACGTAGTTTTAGTTGCCCCAGACGATGTATTGTCAACTAATAAGAATAACGAAAGTACATGTGTATCGTTATCCCCTGATGTCAGTGGATTTTCAGTGATCCATTCATATATTTCTTCGCCAGTAATTTGGTCATAAGCCGAATTTCATAAGACTGGTTATTCTCTCTGAGATTGCCGTTTTATGTATATTTGACACACCTCTCTTTGCTAAATCAGCTCTTACCGTTAATTATAGTTAAAATGAACACTGCGTTTGATGCCATTCTGATCGCATATACTATAGATAATGTAAGACATTAAAAGCATCTCTGCCATGAGACTGATGGAGGACTGGGATGCCAACAACGCACTGTCATCGCAACTATCCAAGTGTGTCAGAAGCGGTTGATAGGTCAGTGGTTGAAACGTTGACTTGCACGGCGGCTGACCGGGTTCTAATCCCATGATGAGCACACAATATGTAGAATCTGTTTGCGAGTGATGTAATTTATGTGGGACACGAAAACATAAACGCAAACCTGGGTCGGTGGGGGTAGTCTGTTGTGAAAGGGCCAGCTCGTCACGCCAAAGGCCTGTGTTCGATCTCCCACTTGATTTGGATGGAATATTGCTTAAGGCGATGTAAAACCCAACTCGCTCCGACCTCACTCAGCCATTTATAAATACTGATAATTTTCTTATATTTACTGATCCAGATAGATATGGAGACTAGTTTGTGAATAGGGATCAATTACATGATGTACATATCGTATCAGATATATGCAGGTGTGTCTTAATCATTATGGACTAGCAGCAAGTTGAAGTTTGCAAGGGGCGGTCGGGTAGCCTAGTGGTTAATGCGTTCGCTCGTCACGCCGAAGACCTGGGTTCGATTCCCGACATAGGTACAATGTGTGAAGCCCATTTCTGGTGTCCCCCGCCGTGATATTGCTGGAATATTGCTAAAGGCGGCGTAAAACCATACTTACTCACTCACTCACTCAAGTTTGCAAAAAGAATAATCTCTTAGTTTTGTTTATTCACTGTCAAGTTATTCACGAGACTTGTGCTACTCCACATGTCAACTTTTGAAGAGAGGTTAGGCATGAAACAGCGATTACTAGACAAAGAATAACTGATAATACGTGCAGACAATGGTCGTCCAAACATACATTGTAAATAATTTGATAAGATTTCTATTTCCTTGATTAATATTCTCGAAACACTCGACATTAATACAAATGAGAACTCGCGCTTGTTGACATTAGAGTAGCCGAGTAATCGTTCCAGATATCAAAATGAGATATCTATAATATGAATGAAATGGCGCCAAATCCAAACCAAGACTTGAGTCAATTTCCCACTTTATGAAAAACACATTGATCAACTATGTGGGGCTTGGTCATTCAATGTGAGGATGGACCTGTTAAAAAAATGTCTCAGCTAATATTTTGGCGTAACTACACAAATATTTCTCAATCAATGTATGATATAATAGATTGCCATATCCATACCCATTGAGGTACGGTGAAGCGTCACCAATCTTCCATGTTTGTTGTAAGAGCCGACTACAATGAAGACAGGTTCGTTTCAATATGTGAGCAGACCGATTGTATCTCACTGTATCCCTGATAGCGGATTGTTAACATGTCGCCGTGACATTGCTGGCTGCAAAACAACATTGACTAACTTCTCTTTTTCACTGTATTTCCGCAACACAACAGATCCGAAACTAACAGATAAAACATGTAAAACGCCGTGAGTCAGGCCTTTGATACACCTTTTAAGGCAGTCCAGTGACCACTAAAGTCCATAGACTTGATCGAGGACGCATCCATATATATCACTGTAAAGATATCGTTCTTAGAATAAATGTACTTATATGCTTAGTCTTTAATTAGCCTTTACAATGTTCAAAGTGGATACATATGTGCTTCTTGGTAACCAAAACTTCCGAATGATACTTTAACGATGTAGTTCTATCAAGTTCAATGATTAGAGTGAACTGTTGCTTTGGCAATCAAAGTGGGATGTAAGAGATGACATATGTGGCTGGTTTCAATCTTAATAAATAATGGGAATATCACGTAATTAAAACATTGTGGAAAAGTATTCTTCATCAGTCATGACGTTTTCAATAACGTTTTGGGGTTTAACGCCCCTTTGGGCAGTATTCCAGTTATAACACGGGTGTCAACTTCATGTGTGAGGAATGCCCGAAGTGATGCAGATATTGTGTAAATTAATCTGTTTTCCATGACGACCAATGGCTACACCTTACCCCATCATCAAACGAGTAGAAGGCGTACCACGGACATGGTCGACACATTTATTGTTTTGGGGATGCTCTTCCTAATATTGGGGGCGGTCGGGTAGCCTCGTGGTTAAAGCGTTCGCTCGTCACGCTGAAGACCCGGGTTCGATTCCCGACATGGGTACAATGTGTGAAGCCCATTTCTGTTGTTCCCAGCCGTGATATTGCTGGAATATTGTTAAGCAATAGCGGCGTAAAACCATACTCACTCCTAATATTGCGTTTTGTGCCATCATGTTCTTCTCCATAAAAGCCTGTTCAGTGAATGGCCTGGTTATCAGTGTGTGATTGTTCATGCTGTCTAGCATGGGCTTGTCTGGTCCCTAACTATAAACAGGCCGCCGTGATAGAGCTGCCGTATTACTGAGTGCGGCATGACACAACACTCACATAATCAAAAGAGGTTACAATTTTACTTTCATAGCTGTTTTTGTCCACACGCAATTCAGTCAGATCACTTCCACCTTCGGGCGCCATGAATACAATAACACTTCACAGTGAGGACCCTGTCTTTGTTTAGCGACGCTCTCTTTGTTTGGCGACTGCTGTAAACAGCAACAGGCGACCAGGACATATAAGGTATGGTTCCCAGGGCTAGTAATTACACTTGCTAAGTAAGGTATTACTGTACATGCTAAAATGGACTTCATCATGAATTTGAATGAGCTGGAAAAGTAGCATGAAATAGCAGACGTTGCACGGTACTTCCAGACAGATGTGAGTAATGGAAGTAAATATTTACCACAACAGAAGGAAGTATTAAAGACGCACCACATTCGCCCTGGTGCGAATTCAGTAATGATTTAGTCACGTGTAATATACGTCACAACATATGTCTCCGGTTATCTCTTGGAGTTTAGATATCAGTGGACCGAACAGTGAATAGTACATGTGAGACAACCCTCCATCAAGAACAGCTCTGATGACGAGTTATAGACACGATGTCTACTTGTAGATGTTGGCCGGCACACTGTTTGGGTGTGCTTTTTGCGCTCTGGCTGCTGTTGATATCGGTAAGTGCATAAGTCATACTTGCACACTGAAATTAAAACTCGTTTTATTGTATATAATTCACATACACGGAGTTTGAAAAATAAACAAGAAAGCTATTCACCAAACGGTGTATTTGTACAGTTTTTATTCAAATCTCTAGGTTCTTGTATGTCGATTTATCCGTTTTTTGAAACAAGCGGAGTGCCGATATAAGACCATTAGGTGATCAGAAGTAACATCTTCTTGAACGAGATAATCTAGGTTTACTCATTACGCAAAATGGGGATTCGGGTATACCTAGTTGGTAAAGTGTTGGTTCATCATGCCTGAGTTTGGGTTCAATTCCCAACCTGTATGGATACCATTTATGGTGACCTCCCACCACCCGCTGTGATATTGTTGGACATTGGTAAAACCAGCGCAAATAGTAACGGATACTTGGGTGATTTTTTGTATTTTGAAATGAGTATTGGATCTGATATACTTTCAAAATGAAACTCACAAACGAAGTGTAAAGGTGTCATTTCAATCCAAGACTCATCCATGTTTACAAACCCTGTTCAACAAACTTAGCTTGGTATGCTTTAAAACGATGTCAATTTGATGAACCTGAAGCATTTCTGATCAGAACCCAGCGTGCTGAAACCTTTGCCATACTCAGCTAATTCCTCAAAATGTTCTCAACTGAGAGATGCCTACTATATTGACTTTGTGACGCTTGGTGAATCGATGATAATTCTTAATCATATGTATTTTATTAACAGTTTCCTTTGTGGAGGCAGTTGAAGGTTTTCCTGATATTGGATCATCTTAGAGGCTCTCCCGTCCCCTCTTATATGGCCAGTAAAGTGCAAACTATTATTGCGTCCTCGACATATTAAGTCAATTCCCGAGAAAAAAAATATAACAATCGTAGAAAGTACTGAAATGTCAAGGAAACGTGTTGAAATCATACCTTTGATCTTGACATTGTGTTTCCTTAAAATAACGATGAAAGTCCTGTAACGTGATTTTAATGACTTACATCCTGTTTCACTACCGTAAACGTCGAAACCCTATTTATCCAACACCTGGCGGAAGAATAAATCCATCGTGTTTGTCTAAACAACATACATCCGTACATACGTACATCTAACATGCGTTTACTTTAAAATATGAAATAAAAATTGATAAAAAGGGTGACACTGTACACAATTTTGTGTATTTGTCCCAAATGCGATTGAAAAAATCCGAGGAGGAAGAAAGCAGGGTGGGCGCCGGACCGTCGTAGAAATTGCTCAGTGCTTTTAAGGTAATTTCCTCAGTCGCGGATATTTTCGTTTGGGGGACGATTTCGCCTGTCATATTTTACCGTGTGATCGCTTTTGCCGTTGGTTAAATATAATTTTGGTCAAACATTTGTGATTAAGTATACCCTGAAGTATTTAAATTTGCAAAGTTTCTTTGTTGAGTTTTTCTTGTTCTTTAATAGTGGAGAGAATCATCCTCTGAAGGTGACACCATGTCTGCATGGATGGCTGTTACAGTTAACCCTTTCAGCTGGAGATACTTGGTGACAGCGCGGTAGCCAATTTTGTTGATTTTCATCAACAGAGAATGCCTAGTCACTTTGATACCTGCAGAAATCTGCAAGTTCTGTCACTGATATGTACCGAAGGAGAGCAAATATATGGAAACGAATTCTTCGTCAGTCAAGGAATTCACATGTTTACGCTTTTCCATGTCGCCGAAAGTATGCATAGTCAATTTCATTCTCCATGGATATGCCGCGATGTTTCGAAAGCTCAATGTCATGTTATGTGATACCATACGAGATGACTTTCTTTTAGTCTGACGGCACGGGGTACATAGGCTCACACACAGGGTAAATCACATTATATACCCCTCGAAATCGGTGGACAACTTATAATATATTGTTCTATATCAAGCACAGGATTGTTTGAAGTTACACATACATACATACTCGAATAGATAATTCATCAACTAAAACAACAAAACGTGAGAATGTTTTAATCTTGATGAGGCAGTAGTAGTTTAATGTTTCTTTTTTTCACTGTGATCATGTGTTTATTTATTCACTCATCTAGCAGGACTAGCTACAAACTCTGAGGACAAGTAAAATATTTTTTCCACCAGTCCACTGGACTAATCTTAAACAAACCTAATTTCAAAGGCTGTCGAATAGTGTAGGTCAGGTTATTAGTGTGTGATGGCATCCCCCATGCTTGTCCACTTCCCTGTCTAGTCCAGATTTCCCTCCCATTAACCAGACGTGTTTACTAACATAATCTGATATTATAAGTAACCTCAATTCATATGACATGTAGGTTTTATAAGGTAACACCGTAATGAAACATAGTGCATGTGAGAAATAGAGGTAAGGAAATATTTCCGAAAGCATTATTGAATTTTAACAATTTTGTACATGATTGAGTGTATTACATATTACACTTCCACGGTTATATTCTAATCTGTATCAAAACTCTTTTGCACCTAATCAAAAATTGTGTAAGACACGTATTTCAATAGCAGTAGCTACAACTGATATTACCTACATCTTATCAAGTAAATGAAAATATGGATAAACACAACCCAGTGTCAATAACAAATTTATTACCCACATGGTTAGAAATAATCAAGTTCATACAACTCAGATGTACACTAGTGCAAATGTTACTTTATTCACTGATCCGGACTGCATCGTTGACGTCATTCGAATCTTATTGTGACGTAAGGTCGGAATGAAGTCACACTAGAAACGACGTTATATCTGAAGATTCTTGACGTCATTCTTCAACTGAGGCTCTCTCAAAAGACCATAGTGATTTTTCTAAAGGGGAGCTCAAAAAGAATATAACACTGGCATGTGTGTCATTCTGATTTTACAAAACTCGTTTAAGAATCGCTTGGGAAGTATATATAATTCTGATACTCGTTTAATAAATTAAGAATGACACATATGCTCGTATGATAATCTCTATATGTCACGATCAATAGTATACAGTATGACATGTGTATGGAGCAATCACCAAGGTTAAACACACGATTCCCCTTTTGCTTGGATTAACATTATCATTTTGAATTGCAAAGACGATTTATACTGAAAGAAATTCGAACATAACGTTTTTCGTATCCACATTATTAAATAATAATCAATATTATTATGATTCCTTCAATTCCAATTAACACATATCCCAAAACGTATCTTCATGCCTTTACAGCATGTGAAGACCGACGGAAAACTGGACATCCGGTTCATCAGTTACTGGTCGGATGGAAAGGAAATGAGTGGGTACTGTTGTGACAGTGGCCTTGCTGCTGGCTGCATTGATAAGTGTGATCCAATGTTTACCCTATGCATTGATGGGTAGGTACCCTTTTTGTGAGTCAAACATGTTTGTGTATATTCTTGTTAATTTTGCAGTATCACCGCATATTTGTAATTTTAATGATGTCGTTTTTAACCCTGTTTTAATTATGTCTGTTACATGTTTCTGTACTTGTGTACCATTTGTGTGCCTTTTTTTTGCGTGCATTTGCTTTTATTTCATCAAAGAAAGAATTCATGTTTTCAATACCAACTCGGTTTGCAAGTCATTCAGGCAACATACGAAGAAGGGGGAAATGCTCTGTTTTTTATTATAGAGTTATATTACCTGTAGATTTGACGGTGTTTCACAACAATTCTCTGTTATTCCAGCCCAGGCGGAAGAGAGTCGTGCTCCCTTTACAAGAGGACCACAAACTACATAGATAACCACAACATAATCCACTTTGGAAGCAGCATTCAAGGAACAGCAAATCCTTTCATCATACAAGTGCTCAAAGCAGTACCGGTAGGCAAATTACCTAAATTGTAAATACATTAAAGGGATACATGTCAGATTATGTGATAAGTCTTCAAGGTCACACACATGAAACAAAAACTATCCGGTGATGGTTGATAACGCGACCAACAAACAAAGTTCTCGTGATGTCGTGATGAATGATTAAATTACAAAACATGTAGATTTAGCTTGAATATTTCTGCCTGTGGAGGTAAGCAACACAATAAATACAGCTTATACATGCTCTTTTCTGCAGTCCGCGATAGAAATAACGGTGCAGGTGTATGACAATGATGACACCTCCAGTGACGACCACATGGACACATTCTCCATGCTGATCAACATCCAGGCCGCTACTTCAGAACAGACAGCCCTGTACACCCCATACACAGTGTCGGAAAGGACAAAGTGAGTCAGACTAAGACATAACGGTGATGATACAATAGTTTGGTTGGGTGCCAGAACAACCCTTTGAGCAGTGCAAATAATCTCATGTGTTGTTTATTTATGTATACTTCAAAATGGACGAGATTACAACATGAATGTCAAACTATTAGGGTTTTGAATGCACCACAAAAATGTCAATTTGACTGTTGCGTGCAATATGACCAGCACCAAAGGTTTACATGTAATAATGTTTGGCTCATGGCATTACGAATAATGGCTAGACATTGACGCAGTGATATTTCTGGAGCAGGAGTGTTTTTAGTCCTTTCTGCTAAGTGACGAAAATTTTGATGGTGAAAGGTTAATTTGTTTCCCCGCATGATGTGTATAAGAAACGTTTATGTCAGATTTTTTGTTGTATCGGGTTGCTGCAGCTGGTACAATAAACTTTGTCTTTCTGTCTCATCTGAGAGATCTTGATGGAAAGCTCAGTGCATTCATTGAGGCGTTGCCTCCACCAGGTGAATCCATATGGAGCTCCTATGCATAAGTACACACGGCGCCATCTCCAGTAAAGAATGATTCAACTGACATCACATTACCATAACCAGCTCGTGGAACAATATTGTCTTACGCCTTTCGACCTTAACCAGAGCATATTTTAAGAAAAAACCTCGACCATTTCATATTCAATTTGTTGTTGTTTTTAAAAACTGTGTATGATGAATAATGATGCAGGACCTAAATCGAAGAAAGGAATATTCTAAACTGTAAAGTGTTTTTTAAATAATGGTGAGGTGAGGTGAAATTGGGTTTAACGTCGCGTCCAAGATTATTGCACTTATATAGCGACATGCATGTACGTGTGTGTGTTTGTGTGGCTGCTTGTACTAGTCCGGACTGAAGCCGATTTATAGTGCTAGTTTACTGAGATACCATGCCGCAGTTTAACATGAATACCCCACTCAGACACAGTATATTGACTCCGAGCCGACCAGTCCTTGTTTTAGCCCCTTAATGCCGAGCGCCAGACAGGGTAACAACAAGTACCATCTTTTAACGTCTTTTGGTATGACGCGGCCAGGGATCGAACCCCGGACATTTCGCTCTCCGGGCGGACGCTCTACCACTAGACCACGGCGGCGGTTTTTAATAATGAGAAAGAATTGTCATAGCAAGGTGATAAAACAACATGACAAACTTAAATGTTTGGTGTGAATTATAATTTAAGGTTAAAGATAGAGGTCCGTGCCTACTGTGACCCGGACTGGTTCGGGTCTGGGTGTGAGACATATTGCAAGGCAACTCCTGACCAGATTCACTACACGTGCAACGAACACACAGGAGCAAAAATGTGCTTTGAAGGTATGTTCAGAAGGTTGATGTCAATGTTGATGTGAACATCTGTATATACCAAAAGAATATTCAGGACGACCAAACATGTTAAAATTCAAAGCACGTTTTAGTTGTACCAAACTATCAGTTGTTGTATAACTCTGTATTGTGTGGGGGGCACGGGTGGCCCAGTCGTCTAAGGCGCCGCGATTCGCTCTGCAGAGGTGCCTCCCTTGGGCACGCCAGAAACCTATGATTGTGGGTTCGAATCCCGGTCCGCCCCATTTATGTTTCTAGGTTTGTCAGCAGCATACACGTGCTTGTGGGTTTCACCGAAGTGGTAAACGTCTGCGACGTGCATCACTTCAGGCTTTCCTCCCACATTAAGCTGACACGCCGTGATATAGCTGGAATAATGTTAAAAGCGGCGTTAAACCCAACTCACTAACTCACTGTATTGTGTGTAAACACATGATGGAAAATCGCCATCTCACATTGTATGTATTGTCATTTGTACCTCGCATGCCGGAGATTTCGACCAGGGAGTATTACAAGTTCTGTTCTGTCGAATTTGTTACTGCCTATACACTAAATTTCAAAAGAAAACTGGAATTCGTCTTGAGTTGTATCACGATCCTTCCGCTTTAAACTGTGGCAAAGTACAGTGAAACCCGGTTATCCAGACGGTCTTATTCAAAGTGAAATCGATCATATTGATTAATGTCATGATCAATGAATCATGGGTATGCAGTTATATCCCTTTGCATGTTTAGACGTTCATCTGACAGAGATCATCCTGTGGGTTATCAGGAGTTTCACTCTTTCGAAAACCCTTTTGCTGTTTACTGCATACTTGTATTCCTTGTATTCGAGCTCACGTATAGGACATAATTTCAATTCCTGTCAATCATAAAATTGTAGGTTGGAAGGGAGATAACTGTAATCAGGACATCGATGAATGTGTAGAAATTAACAGCTGGTGTCAAAATGGAGGCAATTGTACAAATACACACGGAAGTTTTCAGTGCATTTGTATGGAGGGGATCAAAGGTGAGTAGACCATATGTGACAGGCCAAATAGAATATCATTTTGCGATCGATCTTTCGCTACAATATGTGAAATTCGTGGCCCCCTCTCTATACGCGGGTAAAGATGGGGTTGGGGATACAAAGGTACGTTCTCCCCAACCCCCAACCTCCCCCTACATCTTTTTGGAAGCATACCAATTTACTCTAGTTATCGAGTTGACATATCAATCATGCATAACTAAAAGTTACAATAATTTGACTCATATTTGACAACTTGCTCCCCGAATTATTTCCGTTCATATTTTGTTACTTTAAGTGAACCCCCATTTTCTAAAATATGTGTACACACATGTACGCATAAAAACACACTTGCATGCACACACAAACGCGCGCGCCCGCTCGCACACAGATCCAGATATATGATACATATGAAAGCAATTTGTCAAATATATTTAGCATTGCTGGTTCAGATTCAGATTCCGTTTATTCAGAATTCCAGGCCATCTGAACCATAGAACAGTACATATATCTAACATTTATAGGTGCATCTGAATATCTCCTTTGATACAAAGAACTTTGTACAAACAAAAAGGCGATGTAAACATTTGAAGATGTATATAACTTTGGTGCATCCAATATAGAATTAGAATTCGTTGTATATTCTTGCAAGTGTAAATTACGTTCTACTGCATAACATGGACAATAAAATAATACGTGACTTTCATCTTCTACTACAAAACAGGTTTTACACAAGACTTCAGAATCACATAATTCACATTTACCTGTACGATGTTGTATACCAAGATAATTCATACATTATTTCAATTTTTTTATATAACAAACAGTGGTAATATCTGCTAAATACAGCTCACATTCAAATAAAATTTACATAAAGAGTAGAATTCAAGAGATTTACTGTGACCGCCAAGGCAGGCCAATCTTGTTTGGCAGAAATATTTACACATTGCATATTACAATTTCCTACTAAAATATAGAACATCTGTTATATTTTTCTTGTTATTCGCCATATACTTCCTCAACTACTTTCAGGAAGACGATGTGAAAACATCACCAACCAGTGTGCACTGAAGCCATGTCTGAACGGAGGGACATGTGATGGAAACCAAACAGACTTCAACTGCTCATGCTCAGAAGAGTGGACTGGAGATACATGCGCAGAGTCGGTTAATTTCTGTGACAGCGCCCCCTGTTACAGAGGGAATTGTACACAGGACCTCTTGACAGCAACTCGGTTCAAGTGTATTTGTGATTTTGCGTGGGTGGGGGAAAGATGCAGCCGAAGTGTTGGTAAGTGAAATGTTGTGTTATATCTTCATATGTGTGAGCCAAGTGCTCCGTTCTTGAATCGTAGAAACATGCAGAAAAGTTGGTGTTTCCTGTTAGGTTTCCCTTCCGCACTGGGTAAGTAGGCTCTCCCTCTCTGGTAATTACATAGGTACAGCCTGCCTTCCAGAAATTTTGCAAGTATAGAAGCGTTTTGAATATGGTCGTACATCAACAACTGTAAACAAAGGGGTAGACCAGCTCCCCGGAGCGGAGCTCCCCACACCGGGAGGACAAGGAGGGCGTCACGCGCAGGGATCGAGCTTGACTATAAACAGCCAAGGGAGGTCACTCTATATCATGGTCACTACCAAGATTAATATTGTACGAGCGCCTCGATCACATTGCCTTTTACAAAAATACAATATGCAGGGTCAGATGACAGAAACTATAGATGTCGTCAGACAACACATAGGTTACATGTGTTCTGGAGAAAACACATGGCAGTGTATCCTGCCAATGTATTAAGTCAGATTTACATTAAATCTGTTTATATTGTCTGATATAGCAATTGTTGATCTCCTCAACCCATTAAAATAAAAGTAAACGTGTTTCGTATTGGTGATGTCTTCTATCCAAGTTAAAATGGAAAAGGGGGGATATCATCGCGATTAGGGCGCTGTTTTTTGCTAAAAATATCACTTCTTTTTCTTTTATGAATTATCTAATAATAATAACGTTTTACACATTTCAATTAACAAAATGGCTTATGACTTCCTTTTCAATAATCATTAACAGGCTTATGGTTGTCAAGTTGCAATTTTGTTTAAACTTATTCCTAAAACCTCTTATTCTTTGTATTCAGACATTATAAACATCACGCTTCTTGGTGCGATTGATCATACAAATGAAGGTAACCTGACTGATGGCTTGCACAGACTCATCACCGAACTTGGGAAAATTCCAGGAAAAGTGGATGTCAAGATTACAACTAACAAACATACAGAAAGGAAGTGAGTGACAAACAGTGAGTGAGTTGGGTTGAGGTCCGTTTTGAACAGTATTCCAGTTATATCAGGCTGTGTCAGCTTAATGTGAGAGGAAATGCCTAAGTGGTGCAGGTCTTAGACGTTTACCATTTTGGTAAAACCCACGAGTACGGGTATGGTGCAAACCAACCTAGAAACATGATCGGGGGAACCCGGTTTCGAAAGGGATGCAACTCTGCATAGCTTATTGCAATGCCAAAGATGACTGAGCCACCCGTGCCCCCGAATGACTAACAGCATGCTGTGAAACCACGACACCAAATAAGGACCTACAATGGCCTTAGTATTTGAGTATTCCGTCTTGCAATGAATATCACGATCCTAACTAAAGTTTGCTTTGAACATTAATTTCAGTTATACTACAACGTACATACAACTCTTTTCTGCTTTGGAGAACGACACGTTTCTGGACAGTGCTTTAGTAAATACGATCTTCGAATCCAACAGTGATGAAGTCCTCAATGAATATCTGCCTCTTCCGTTGTACCCTCCCCGACAAGAAGAGAAGTCGACGGTGAAGGTAAACTACACGATGCCAAGAGAGGTTGTTGTCGATGCCTTGTTTACGTTTATATAACAAAATATGCTATATCTGGCCTTATTTCATAATAAATGCATTGCCTTTTGTAAGGACGTATATTCGTTTGTTTTGTTGTTGTTTGACGCCACACTAAGAAGTATTCCAGCAATATGACGGCGGTCTGAAATTGTCGAGGATCAAGTGATATACAACATGGGCAGCAATCCACGAACTTGGAATACAATGACATGCAATCAGTCTAGTCGACGATCCTGAACACCCGATCCATTTGGTCGGCTCTTATAGGTTGCTGGGATGGTCACGGGTGTATGTAGACAGTAACTGATTATGATTGACTCAATCTTATTCACGGGTTCATTATTCTAATTTTATATGTAAGTTAATGTCGAAACACTTTCTTTGATTAGATCAGTTCAGATCAATACAGGTCAATACGTGCGTGTTTCAGAAACCACATGACAATTGGGACACCGTTCATTATGTGCCGGCCGTTCTTCTTCCTCTAGGCCTTGTCCTAATGACTGTACTCCTTCTGGTGGCTATCTGCATCTGGAGAAGAAAATCGTGAGTGGTACATGACGTTCCCATTGGTTTACATACTGCGTTGTACACAGAGAGGTGTCAATGATGATGAAGAACTTTCTAATCAGGCCTTTTAAATCGATTTAATCCTCCAAGACATATTATATTATGTCTCGAAGCACTGAAACAGTATCCTGTGTCTGACAACATTTATCAGACCCCAACATCCAACACGGGGGTAACGGGTAAGAGAAATGAGGGGCACGGCTGAGGAAAATGTAGACCCACGCAACCATCGAAATTGCAAAAACTTGAAGATATTTTTGTCTTGCATTGTACTGATATATGTCGATATAGGAAGCACACAGTGGGGTTATCAATACTCATTCCATATATCCATCTTGTAGACACATGTACTGAATTGTTAAGCGGACAAATAAAAAAAAACTTGAATAATTTATTACAATGCTCTGGGAAGTAATAAGATTCGAAAAAAAATCATTTTGGTTTTATTATTGAAGTCAACAACTGTTATTTTTCCGGTTTCAAGGGACATGTCGAAATGCACAGACGACGACAACAACGATCAAATCAACTCATTTGAGATGGATGTGCCATGCAACAGGAACCCACAAAGTCCCGGTACCATTTCAGGAAATCTTCAGGGTGCAAGTGTATCTCCAGATGGTAAACCATGTCTTCACTTCCATGACGTACATGAAGGGGCACTCGACACACACTGTGATGACACATCAAACATTCACGGAGCAACTGGAAATATGAACCTTGTCCCATTGAGCCAAGAGGCTGCAAGCGTTTCTCCAGATGACAACGCGCGTCACGGTGACATAACACAACTCGATACTCACCGCCATGCCACATCAAATATCCACAACAGAACTGGAGATATGACCCTTGACCTGTCGAGTCTACATGGTGCAAGCGTGTTGGAATCTGTCAACACGCGTCTTCATGACGAAGTGACATTCGAAGCTCGCCCTCATGTCGCTGCACATCTGCCTGTTGATGTGCTCCACCTGCGTCAGACCATCAACTATGAACCGCTCGATCGTTGTGAGGAGGAGGATACAGAGTACACCGATGACACCGATGTTACCGATGTTGAGAACATCTCAGAGGAAGACCCTTATGTCGATGTTGTTGTTTTACGCACGTAGTTTTAGTTGCCCCAGACGATGTATTGTCAACTAATAAGAATAACGAAAGGACATGTGTATCGTCAGTGTCAGTGGATATTCAGTGATCCATTCATATATTTTTTCGACAGTTATTTGGTCATACCCCGAATTTCGGTGAAAATGCAAGACTGGTTATTCTCTCTGAGGTGGACGTTTTATGTATATTTGACACACTTCTCTTTGCTAAATCAGCTCTTAACGTTAATTATAGTTAACATAAACACTGCATTTGATGCTATTCTGATCTGATATACTATAGATATGTAAGACATTAAAAGCATCTCTGCCATGAGACTGATGGAGGACTGGGATGTCAACAACGCACTGTCATCGCAACTATCCGAGTGTGTCAGAAGCGGTTGATAGCTCAGTGGTTGAAGTGTTGACTTGCACGGCGGCTGACCGGGTTCTCATCCCATGATGAGCACATGGTTTGAACACAATATGTAGGATCTGTTTGCATGTGATGTAATGAATATGGGACACTAAAACATTAATGCCAGAATATGTTTTGTCAGCTTACCTGGGCTGGGTAGCCTGTTGTGTGAGTGTCAGCTCGTTACGCCAAAGACCTGTGTTCGATTACCCAATTGGGTACAATGCGTGATATGGATGGAATAGTGCTTAACGCGATGTAAAACCGAACTCGCTTCGACCTTACCCAGCCATTTATTAATACTGATAATTTTCTTATATTTACTGATCCGGATTGATATGGAGACTAGTTTGTAAAAAGGGATCAATTACATGGATCAATTACATGATGTACATATTGTATCAGCTATATACCAAAACTTTCAAGTCATCTGTGCAGTAGAGTTTATGCCTTTAGCGATGTAGTTCTATTTGCGTCACGTCATTAAGATGTAACTGTCATGTATAAATAGTAACATATGTGTAGCCTCTGTAGTTTCACTTACGCATTAAAGGCAGTTTATTCTATTGATAGCGGACTCATTCTGTCATGTTCTAAAGCTTAGAGTGAACTGTTGCTTTGGCAAGCGAAGTGGGATGTAACAGAGGACATATGTGGCTTGTTTCAATCTTAATAAATTATGGGAATATCACTTCATGTCATGACGTTTTCAATAACGTTTTGGGGTTTAACACCCCTTTGAGCAGTATTTCAGTTATAACACGGGTGTCAACTTCATGTGTGAGGAATGCCCGAAGTGATGCAGATATTGTGTAAATCCATCTGCTTTACATGACGACTAATGGCTACACCTTACCCCATCATCAAACGAGTAGAAGGCGTACCACGGACATGGTCGACACATTTATTGTTTTGGGGATGCTCTTCCGAATATTGGGGGCGGCCGGGTAGCCTCGTGGTTCAAGTGTTCGGTCGTCAGGCCGAAGACCTGGGTTCGATTCCCGACATGGATACAATGTGTGAAGCCCATTTCTGTTTTCCCCCGCCGTGATATTGCTGGAATATTGTTTAGCAATAGTGGCGTAAAACCATACACACTCCTAATATTGTGTTTTGTGCCATCATGTCTTCTCCATAAGAGCCAGTTAAAAAGAATCTGGTGATTATTCAATGGGTGGCATGGTTATCAGTGTGTTATTGTTCATGCTGTCTAGCATTGGCTTGTCTGGTCCCTAGCGATTTACAGGCCGCCGTGATAGAGCTGCCGTATTGCTGAGTGCGACGTGACACAACTCTCACGTAATCAAAAGATGTTATGTTACAAGTTTACTTTCATAGCTGTTTTTGTCAACACACAATTCAGTCAGATCACTTCCACCTTCGGGCGCCATGAATACAATAACACTTCGCAGTGAGGACGCTCTCTTTGTTTGGCGACTGCAGTAAACAGCAACAGGCGACCAGGACATATGAGGTATGGTTCCCACGGCTAGTATTTACACTTGCTGAGCAAGATATTACTGCAAATGCCAAAATGGACTTCATCATGAATTTGAATTTGACAGATATGAGTAATGGAAGTAAATATTTCCCACAAATATTTCCTCAAGCTCGATGACACATTGTTGTATCAGAAGGCTGAGGAAATATTAAACACGGACCCACATTCACCCTGGTGCGAATTCAGTAATGATTTAGTCACGTGTAACATACGTCACAACAGATATGCGCCTGGACGTCAGTAGTCTCCGGTAATCTCTTGGGGTTTAGATATCAGTTGACCGGACAGTGACAACCCTCCATCCAGAACAGCTCTGATGACGACTCATGGATATGATGTCTACTTGTAGATGCGTGCCAGCACACTGTTTGGGTGTGCTTTTTGGGCTCTGGCTGCACAGTGAAATTATAACTCGTTTTATTGTATATAATTCACATACACGGAGTTTGAAAAATAAACAAGAAAGCTATTCACCAAACGGTGTATTTGTACGGTTTTTATTCAAATCTTCAAAGCAGTGAACCGCCTTAGCTCTAGGTTCTTGTTTGTCGATTTATCCGTTTTTCGAGACAAGCAGAGTACCGATACAAGACTATTAAGGTGACCAGAAGTGACACCTCCTTAAACGAGATAATCGGGTTCGACTTAACTAGGTTTAACTTTAAACTGATAAAGTGTCCTCTTTCTCGTTACGCAAAATGGGATTCAGGTATGCCTAGTCAGTAAAGTGTTGGTTCATCACGCATGAGTTTGGGTTCAATTCCCAACATGGGTTCAATGTATGGATACCATTTATGGTGACCTCCCAGCACCCGCTGTGATATGGTTGGACATTGCTAAAACCAGCGCCCATAGTAATTGATACTTTGGTGATTAATTTATGTATTTTGAAATGAGTATTGGAAATGATATACTTTCAAAATGAAACACACAAACGAAGTGTAAAGGTAAAGTGTCATATCAATCCAAGACTCATCCATTTTTACAAACCCTATTCAACAAACTCAGCTTGGTATGCTTTAAAATGATGTCAATTTTCTACGAGAGATGATGAACGTGTAACGTTTCTGATCAGAATCCAGACCTTTTTCATGCCCAGTTAATTCTTCAAAATGTTCCCGACTAAGAGATGCCTACTATATTGACTTTGTGACGCGTGGTGAATCAATGAAAATCCTTAATCATATGTATTTTATTAACAGTTTCCTTTGTGGAGGCAGTTGAAGGTTTTCCTGATCTTGGATCATCTTCGAGGCTCTCCCGTCCCCTCTTATATGGCTAGTAAAGTGCAAACTATTATTGCGTCCTCGACATATTAAGTCAATTCCCGAGAAAAAAAATATAACAATCGTAGAAATTACTTAAATGTCAAGGAAACGAGCTGAAATCATACCATTGATCTTGACATGGTGTTTCCTTAAAATAACGATTAATATCCTGTAACAAGCTTTTAATGACTTACATCCTGTTTCAGTACCATAAACGTCGAAACCCTATTTGTCCGGCAGCTGGCGGGGGAATAAATCCACCGGGTTTGTCTAAGCAACATACATCCGTACATACGAACATCTAACATGCGTTTACTTTAAAATATGAAATAAACAATTGATAGTAAGGGTGACACTGTACACAATTTTGTGTTATTTGTCCCAAATGCGACTGAAAAATCCGAGGAGGAGGAAGGCAAACTGGGCGCCGGCCCGACGTAGAAATTGCTCAGTGCGTTTAAGAACGGGAACCTGTTTTAACCCCACTGAAGTTAATTTCCTCAGTGGCAGATATTGTCGTTTGGTGGACGATTTCGCCTGACATTTTTACCGTGTGAACGCTATTGCCGTTTGTTTACTTGCTCTTGAATAGTGGAGAGAATCATCCTCTGAAGGTGAAACCATGTCTGCATGGAGGGCTGTTAATCCTTTCAGCTGGAGATACTTGGTGACAGCGCGGTAGCCAATTGTGTTCATTTTCATCAGCAGAGAATACCTAGCCGCTTTGATGCCTGCAGAAATATGCTGCCTGGTTGTGTGTGTGGTTCAACTGCAGCCTGTAAGCGTGATATACTTAGTACATGCAATTGAAATATAAGAGTGTACTATACATCCTTCGTAATAAGGCTAAAAACGTTTCAGCCACCCCTGGTGAGTAGAGTCACAATTCAATGCAAGTCACTGCGTTAGGTTCTGTCGGTGACATTTACCGCAGTAAGGGGAGAAAATATACCCCCACAGCTGAAACGCATAACCATTTTGTGTTGGAAGCAACAAACATTCACTTCGTCATCAGAACACTTGATAAATGATGACAAGGCACAAAGGACACGTGTCCAATATGAAGACGAATGTCCAGGTCATGAGCCATTAGCGTGAAGTATTGTCTGTCACCTCCTGCTCATGGACGAACGGATCGCACGGTGGCGAATATTATCTCACTCGGCCGGTGGTGTTGCTGTGTATTGGGTTCAGGATGATCACTGCGCTGCCACTACCAAACCTGTTTGCGGCTAAACCTTTATGGTGACATCGGGCCATCATAAATCTTCCATCTGCTCGATGCAGCATAAATCTCGACTCGTCATATGCTGTTGACGGTGTTGTTGCGATCCTGGGCAAGCAACGAGGTGATCCCGACTTAGGCTATGCGGGGTATAATGGTGTTCGTGCCAATAACAAAGTCTAACAGATGGTGCTGATGAGGTTGTTCCGGTTTGCACGGTAGGCTGAGGCATGAAAATACCAGCTATTGCAAGAGAATATCACATTGAAAAAAAATAATTAGGTGGAGCGATGTTTCTGCTTGTCCATTTGAGGTGACATGAAATACATAATCGCGTTACCATTAGCTTTCCGTTTTTAACTTTAGATACAAGGTTATGATACATAATCAAAATGTGCATAAATGTATTCTTTCTATGTACGATATGTACATATATCATCTGATAGTTTGAGAATAGTTTATGGAGGAAGAACGAATGTGCAATAGAACACGCCGACCATTTCACCTTCCGTGTTAATTTCTTTATGGTCGTTTGCAAATTGTGAACATAGATTTGTTCATCATGTACACTAGTCCTTTTAGTAAACTTTTGGGATAAGACATTTAGGCAAGAAGTAGGCATCCCAATGCGCACCAATTGTGCTCACCTTCTTGTGGATTTGTTTCTTTATGCATATGAATCGGCATTTCTGATCGAATTGGCAAAGTCAAAACAAGGTAATTAGTCCAAAAGTTTAACTTAAGCATCAGGTATATCGATGATCCTTATCGTTCAGTAACCATCAAATAGCCAATCCCCTTCCACTGATATACCCACCTGAACTACGAATGAAGGAGACCAGTGCATACTCTTTCTACCCAAATTTCAAAAAGAGCGTCATGCGACTCTTGCACGGTGTGTTTGATGAAGTTTACAACATTCAAGACCTTGGTGAAGCTTTCAAAAAGCTTTATGGTGGACATGTGGAGGTCCTTTCCAAATTTGACGCATAAGTGACAGAAATGATGTCCGATGCAATTGCACATTTTGACTTTACCAGATGTTCCCGTGTTTTTTCAGGCGAACAACTGACTTGCCTTTGCATGTGTTTGCCACCGATGGGGCAGGATACGCTCACCTTTTCACGAACACCTGGTTTCATCACTATTCGATAGTGATTCATGAACACATGATCATGATATAGTCGGAATCGTACAATCGACTCTGCTTTATGCAGAGATTTCTATTGGATATAGTGAATACTGACGGCAAACTTTTTCTCACGTGACTTTGAAAGGCTTATCCCTGGCTTCCGGCGGATATCACAAGCCTTTCAAAGTCACGTGAGAAAAAACGGGATCTCGTCCTTGATTCTCTGAGCGAAGAAGAACAGACAAGTATAGTAAGTGTGTAAAACAGTTTACTCCACAATAAAAATAAAACGTCTTGGTCCTGGAAATGTGTCACACCTGTCAATCTGATCATCAGATCATGCACCAGAGTTCCGAGTCACAAAGTCAATTTGTAAACTTGAACACAGATGTGGTCCACCCATACACACATGTATCATGATCCCGTTGAAAGAACAACCAGAACAGCAATAGGTACCATGATCCCCTTGAAAAAACTAGAACAGGAACAGGTACCATGACCCCCTTGAAAGAACACGTTTAGACCTTATTTCAGTTTACGAAATAAAATTTACACACATCTGTCTCTATCATTAAGGTATATTGATATATACAAGATCTCTGCATCAATACCCTTGGGTTGTGTGGAAATATCCCCAATATCCCATGTCAGGGTAGTTACAATGTGTGACCAGGTCGATTGTATGTCACTGTACCCCAGACACTGGATTGTTTACAGTCACCGTGATATTGCTGGCCTTAAAACAACTGTTACATTAACTAACTTTTTCACTCTATTTCTTCAATATGATGGACTACTAGTAGCTAACAGACGAAACAAGTGAAACTCACTGTCAGTCACAGCAGCTAAAAGGCAGATACTTGTGGATGCGATCATTAGATACATCAGTCTGCGTTAAAAGGACGTCGCGTTTGCTACCGGATCTGCACCTGGTAACTGTAGCACACATATAAGTTTTAAAGGGATATGAAGACAAGGGGAAGACGTGGATGTGTGACTTTACTTCCCTGCCTGTTGACTATCAGGGTAGGTGTTGAATACATCTACAGAAGCCGACCAGTAACCGACGTATCCATATATCATACAGTATTCTGAGGATAAATTTACTTAGCCTCTTCAATGTTCTGCATGGAGGTCATTTGCACTTTTTGGTAATCAAACCTATTAGTTCCTCTCTTTATACTTAAGCAATGTACGAGGTCGTTCTATTTGTGCCTTGTAATTTATACATAACTGTAATGTATACAATATTAACATATGTGGAACCTTTTCAGTTTTACGGCGCATAAACGAAAGTCAGTTTATTATAGTTTTAGAAGACTCATGTTCTATAGATCAGAGTGAACAGTTTCTTTGTCAATCACAGAGGGATTAACAGATGACAAAGGTGGCGTTTTTAAAAATAATAAATAATGGGAATGTCACATTATCAAAACTTTGTGGAAACATATTCCTCATCCGTCAAGTAACTGGAGCACAATACCAATGTCAATGTCATCCTCAATGGATATATCGCGATGGCCGTTGGCAAATATGGAAGATAATATTGACCCGGCGGCTGATGGCTGAGTTGAACACCACTTAGAGCAGTCCTTTAGTTATAACATGGCGCTTCAGCTTAACGTGTGAGGAATGGTGTGTGAGGAAGTGATGCAGATCTTGTCTTGTGTACATTCATTGACAATATATTTTCTTTTCATGACGATAAATAACTACATCTTACCCCACCGTCAGACGAGCAAAATGTGCACCAATGATATTGACTTCCTCATAATTATATATTTTCTACCCGATAAGGGCAGATTACAGCCTTTAACATTCACGTTGGTCTGCTAGTCCGCTAGGACAAGACTAAGAAATCATGATGAGGACAAGTGTATATTCATTGCTGTTAGTTCTCGCTGACTAGTAACATTTGATGATTTTATTCTGATTATATAATTCTCAGTGCTTTACTGACAGAAACTGTAAACATATGTAGCTCTACAAGGAACAATATTAAATTATGTATGTCCGTGGTTCAAGGAAGGGCATTGTCATTGTTGTGCTGTGTCCTTCTCATAAACTTTCGAAACATTACAATATCCGCCATGGAGGGGGTACTCAGATGGAGCTGAGCCCCAGGCCAAGAATCCTAAACAATCGAACAGAAATAGTAGTCTACCACTTTATTGCCTATTTTGTGTTTGCTTATAGAATGTGTACATATCATCGTAACCAGAAGTGTTCAGTGTCTTTCTGGCATTAAGCTTTCAAATCTATCGCACAAACTCAGAATACCGCTTTGATAGCATGATGGGGCGTTTTCATATATTCGAGCACTGACTGGTTGATCAATGCATTGACTCATCTAACAGTTCCACACGTTAAAACTAACTAGGGATATACCAAGTGCTGTACAGGATTGTTTTAAGCATAAGTAATGCATGTGAAATAAATTTACCAAATACAAAAAACAAAATGTGAGCATGTTTTGATCTTGATAAAATAGTAGTTTCATGTTTCTCTTTTGTCATGGTTTAGCAGGACTAGCTACTAACTCTGATGACTAGTGAGATAAGGTTTCCACCGTTATCAAACTGGAGTGGTGTAAGAGACGTCCCTACATGCAATAAACCAGAAGTTGGTATCCATAAAGTTGTACGTCTCCTTACTTACTCACCAACTTCTAGAATATCAATCAAACAGTAAGGTTTCCACCAATCCTCTGGACAATTCTCATACAAAAGTATTTCTTAGGCTGCGACTAACGAGGATCTTATGGTAATACCGTCTGTGACCTGGTCATCAGTGTGTGATCGTTTCCCTCATGCTATCTATCACTGGTTTGTCTCTTCCAGGCCGCCCTGATATAGTCGGAATGTTACTGACAGTAGAGTGAAACAACACTCACAAAATCACTCTTTCCATAGCTGCCACAACCGTGTCCCTATGCTGTTCCCTATAAACGATTTTGATATTGACTTGTCGCTACAAAGAGCTTCGGACTGTCCCATAGCGTTTTCCTAAAAGGTCCCTGCACTGTATATGCTTGAGCTAAGTGCATGCATCGTCATCTAACGACAAATGAATCATGATTCACTTCCGAAGACACTGGCTTTCAAATACTAGGACTTATATTTTAGATCGAATAACAAGATATTTACTTTTTGAGTTGTAAACCGGACTGAAAAATATTTTTTATCCTCAATTGAGTGAATGACTCAGGAGATAGACCTCCAGTGATTTGAAGTTTGAGATAGTTCATTGTAGAATCAATACCTCGATAATGTTATTGTCAATAGAATCACCCTGATGTGTGGCTGAATGCCTCCGTATTTTAGGCCTACTTGCAGACGAGATGGAGATGGCGATAAATATTAGTCACAAAAAGATTAGTTAACAATATATTGTCATAAATAAATTTCTTTATGGATTATCAGCTTGATATGGGAAACACACCCAAATTGAAACAGGCCTCAGACGTTTACCACTTAAAATGAAACTAATGAGCACGGATATGGTGCTGACAAAAAATGGGTACATATCATGGCGAGTATTGGATTCGAAACCACGATCACAAGATTTTGACATGATGACGGAACGTTGCACAGCGTTATGCGCCGCCTTAAACATTTTGGCCACCCCAGGCACCTTGCCTCCTATTGACCAAGGAAGCTAACAGATATAAGCTGATATAATAAATCACCTCAGTTCATATGAAAGAGCTCATTTGGAAGTGTTATGAGGTAAGACCGTATGAAACATAGTGCCTGTGAGAATAAAATATGTATGGGTATGGAAATATTTTCTACAGCATTAAAAACTGGACTTGGTAGATTAAATATAACACTTACGTACGTGGTTGCATTCTAATCATTATCAAAACTTGTTTGCATCATAAACTTGCCTTGTATGACTAAATGCAAGTATGGATAAACACAACATTGTCCCATAGGGAAACGTGTCATGACCAACAGTAAACAATCTAACATATTTAAGAATAGGCGTGTACCCGTTACTAAAAAATAGATACACGATTTACGATGTATTTGGATTGAACACAATCATTTTATAATAGTAATATAGTATATACAAATGTCGTTAACAGCATGTGAAAACTGACGCTAAGCTGGACATTCGGTTCATCAGTTACTGGTCAGATGGGAAAGAAATCAACGGGCATTGTTGTGACAATCATCTCACCAATTGGTGCAATGATGAATGTGACCCAAAGTTTACCCTGTGCATTGATGGGTAAGTACCCTGGAATGAGTGGACAGTGTTGTGACAGTGAAGCTCGTTCTTTGTGTATTGATTAATGAGTTAATGTTTATCTTGTGTATTGATGGGTAGGTACTTTTTATATATTTATTAACAAACTATTGAGTGAGACATGTTCATTTAGGGACAGTTTTCTAGTCGTATGCTATCGTATCTCGTGTACAAAAAATGATCCGGACCCCTGTTGCCATTAATATATCAGGTTAAGTACATCACACAAAGGTTATTTTAATGTTGTCTTTCTGATTCTTCTGTGAAAATAGTTTAGGTATTTCCTTGCTCGTGTTGAGGTACCACGGTGTATTAGTAATAGAGGGGGTGACGCGATTCACTGTGCAGAGTTGCGTTCCTTGGGCACGCCAGAAACCTATGATTGTGGGTTCGAATCCCGGTTCGCCCCAGTTATGTTTCTAGATTTGTCAAGACCATACCTGTGCTCGTGGGTTTCACTGAAGTGGTAAACGTCTGAGACCTGCATCGCTTCGGGCTTTCCTCCCACATTAAACTGACACGCCGTGATATATATAGAATACTGTTAAAAGCGGCGGTAACCACAACTCACTCACTCACTATTAGCAATAGTATCACCTTGACTGTGTTTGTCACGTTTTTTCTGTACTTAAAACAATTTGGGGGCTATTTTTTAATTAATGTTTTCTTGTCTTCATTGAAATTCCTGCATTCTGGTTTGCTGATCACGTGTTATTGCATTCATTTCCCAGTAAATGTCTTCGGGTTGCATTTCTAACTCGCATTTTTCCAACTGTGTGCCGGTAACTGACCATGTCATTTGAAACATTCGCCAAATTTCCCCTGACATATTTGTTCCGGCTCGTTACAGTCTGTCTGTTGCAGTTTAACTATTGTATGTTTTCGTTGTCGAATTTAATTATAAGCATTGACTGAGTATTTTTGACAGTTCATTGAGGTATTTACTTTATTTAGTAAAATAATATAGTGAATTTACGCTTTTGGTTTACAATATGTAGGAGGGGAAAATGACGTGTTTTTAATGTAGAGTTATGTTACCTGTAGATTTGACAGTATCAAACACCAATTCTCTGTTATTCCAGGCCAGACGGAAGAGCGCCGTGCTCTCTTTATGAGGGGACCACAAACTACATAGATAACCATAACACGATCCACTTTGGAAGCAGCATTCTAGGAACAGCGAATCTTATCATCATACCTGTGCCCAAAGCAGTACCGGTAGGAGTATCACCTAAACCTAAATTTGTACACTCAGTGGTAAAATACACTCATGTCAGATTTTATTGTAAATCTTCAAGCCACATGTAAGAACCAAGTGACAGTTCCGTGAATGTTGATAATGAAACTAACAGACACAGGTCTCACCATGCCACGTCATAGATTAGGCTCAATGTCTGCAAGCGTCATTCTACATATTTAGAAGAAAGGCAATACATGTATCAAGTGAATGATTAAGTAATAAGTGAGCACGGGTGGCCCTGTCGTTTAAGGCGCCGCGATTCGCTGTGCAGAGTTGCGTCACTTTGGCACACAGAAACTTATAATTTTGGGTTCGAATCCTGATTCGCCTCGATTGTGTTTCTAGATTTGTAAGCACCATACCCGTGCTCGTGGGTTTCACCGAAGTGGTAAACGTCTGATGAGACATGCATCACTTAGGGCTTTCCTGCACACATTGAGCTGACATGCCGCGATATAACTAGAATACTGTTAAAAGCGGCTTTAAACATAACTCACTCATTAAGTAATAACATATTTTTTAGCTTAGCTGGAATATTCCTGTCTGTAGTGTTAAACAACAAACTAAGAAGAGAATATACATTTTCTTTTCTCCAGTTCTCAATAGAAATAACGGTGCAGGTGTTTGACAATGATGACACCTCCAGTGACGACCACATGGACACACTCTCCAAGCGGATCAGCATCCGGGCCGCTGCTACAGAACAGACAGCCGTTTACACCCCATACACAGTGTGGGGAAGAACAAAGTGAGTCAGACTAAGACATAACTGGAATGATACAATAGTTAGGTTGGGGGCCAGAACAAAACTTTGAACAGATCGAATAATTTGCCATGTTGTCTATTCTATGGATACCATTGGGGTTTTAAATGATGGTCGGTCTAGCATCAGCATAATGTTAATCTGACTGATGCATCTAAACCTCAGGGCCATTTGATTAGCACCTAAGGTTTACTTATAACGGTGTTTGGCTGATGTTACAACATAAAGAGGCTAGTCATTGGCACATGGGTGATTCTGTAACAGGAGCGGTTTTAATCTTAGCGCAGATTGATGGTGCAGGGTGGATTGTTACAAAGAAAAGATGATGTGAATGAGAAACGTTTGTGTCCGAAATATTTCAGTCGAGTTGCCGGAGCAATTAACATTGAAATGGTGTCTGCTCTGAGGGATGTTGACGGAATAATTGGGTTGTTTCTGCCTTGCATGTTTCTGTACTCCGCCGACTGCCCCAGGGAATCCAAATGAAGCTATTAAGCGTAGTTGCACACCACGCTGTCTCTAGTACGACAGGGCACAGGCTCATCTAAGACCACCTCCGAGTTGTCGTCATAAATCTGAAACCATTTACTTCGAATATTTTCTGAATAATTCAAATGACCTCCCCTTACCATTACCAGGTTGTGGAACAATATTGCATTACACCTATCGACCATAACCCAGAGCTTATTGTATAGAACCCGACTGTTTCATATACAATTTGTTTCCTTTTTGTTATAAACAAATTGAAGCAATTGTGGCAGTGGTTATATGATCAGGCACCTAAATCAAAGTGCCTTCATTTGAATTTGCACAGCAAGATGAGAGAACAAGATGACAAACTGAAATGTTTGGATTGAATTATTTTTTCAGGTTACAGATTGAGGTCCGTGCCTACTGCGACCCAGACTGGTACGGGTCAGTGTGTGAGAAATATTGCAAGGCCACTACTCACCAGAATCATTACACGTGCCACGCACACACAGGAGCAAAAGTGTGCTTTGAAGGTATTTTCAGAGTGAGTGAGTGAGTTGGGTTTAACGCCGCTTTTAACAGTATTCCAGTTATATCACAGCGTGTCAGCTTAATGTGGGAGGAAAGCCCAAAGTGAGACGTTTACCACTTCGGTGAAACCCACGAGCACAGGTATGGTGCTGACAAACCTAGAAACATAATTAGGGCAAACCGGGATTCGAACCCACAATCATATGTTTCTGGCGTGCCCAAGGGACGCAACTCTGCACAGCGAATCGCGGCGCCTTAGACGACAGTGCCACCCGTGCCCCCGTATTTTCAGAAGGTTGATGTCAATGTTGAGTTTGTTACTGCATTATGCATTAAATTTCAAAAGAAAGCACCATTGTGTTTGTTTTGTATTACGACCCTTTCGCATTAAAGTGGTTCCAATGTACATTGTACATTGAGACCCAGTTATCCGTTCGATCGGATTAGTTCATTCATGATTAATGATTCATCGAGATGGAGTAAAATCCATGTCCATATTTAGACATTCATGTTACACTGGTCATAAAGTGGTTTTCAGAACTTACGGTGTCCCGATTAGCAGGGCATGTGATGCTTCATTTCCATTACTGAAATTGCAGGTTGGGAGGGCGATAACTGCGATCAGGACATCGATGAATGCGCAGGAAGTAACATGTGTCAACATGGAGGCAGTTGTACAAATACACCCGGAAGGTTTGAGTGCATTTGTATTGAGGGGATCAAAGGTGAGTAGACTATCGGATATCAATCTACATTTGGATTCCTAAGAGGAACAGGCCACACAGCATATCATCTTGCGAGTCTATGGTTACATGTGAAATTCGTGTCCCCCTCATTGGTATGATAGTAATACATAGTTTCAACAACGGCCTAAAATCTCTATATGCTGGCAGAGATGGGGTGGGGAGTGCAAGGTTCCTACTCCCCACACAGCCTCCCCTATAACAGACCTTTTTTCAGGATACCAGTCGAGTAATCGAGTGGAAGTATTAAACACATAAACCAAAAAGTAGCAATAAATGGACTTATTTGCTTCCCGAATTATTTTCGTCAATATTATATTTTTCAAGTTTCTCCCATTTTCTAAAATATGAGTCCACACAGATGCACACACACAATCCCCGTAACCAAGCACACACGAACGCGGGGTTATGCACACAGATCCATATGTGCAAGCAATTTGTCAAATATATTTAGCGCAGAAATACAAGGTATAACTGCTTGAAACACCGCCTGTAACACTATAGTTGGTTGGTTGGTTTGTTGCTTAACGCCGCACTCAGCAATATTTCAGCTATATGATGGCGATCTACAAATAATCGAGTCTGGACCAGACAATCCAGTGATTAATATCATGAGCATCGATCTACGCAATTGGGATCGATGACATGCATCAACCAAGTCAGTGAGCCTGACCACTCGATCCCGTTAGTCGCCTCTTACGACAAGCATAGTTGCCTGGTACGGCAAGCATGGGTTGCTCAAGATCTTATTCTACTCCAAATCTCCACAGAGGAACAAGGGTTAAAAACCTTTATATGCAACAATACTCAGTGGGCAGTTTCGATGGCAACCAGTCACTATTTATTTGGTCGTATAGACCACCTCTTTGGTCTAGTGGTTATTGATGTTAAACTGCGTATCTCAGTGGGCTAGCAACCGAACACAAATTTGCATGCATGTCGTTCAAAATGTGCAATAATTTTGAACGCGACATTAAGCCCCATATCATATGCTGCTTGTGTTTCGCTATATACTTCCACAACTTTGTTCAGGAAGACGATGTGAAAACATCACCAACCAGTGTGCACTGAAGCCATGTCTGAATAGAGGAACATGCGACGGAAACGAAACAGGCTTCAACTGCGGATGCTCAGTTGAGTGGACAGGAGAGAGATGCGAAGAGATGGTTAATTTCTGTGACAGCGCCCCGTGTAACAGAGGGAGGTGTACACCGGACCTCTTGACGGCAACTGGGTTCAAGTGTGATTGTGATTTTGCATGGGTAGGGGAAAGATGCAGCAAAAATGTGGGTAGGTGAAATGTTGTCTTATATGTTAATATGAATGTCTTGAGAGAGTCCCGTGCTGCATTCCAGAATCCAGCAAACAGGCAGAATAGGCGAGTAGGTGGACGCCCTCGACCCGCACTTATACAGGTACACCTGCCGTCTAGAGTGAGTGAGTTGGTTGGGTTTAACGCCACTTTTAACAGTATTCCAGTTATATCACGGCATGTCAGCTTAATGTGGGAGGAAAGCCCGAAGTGATGCAGGTCGAAGATGTTTACTACTTCGAAGAAACCAACGAACATGGGTATGGTGCTGACAAACCTACAAGCCAAATCGGGGTGAACCGGGATTCGAACCCACATTCATAGGTTTCTTGCCTGCCCAAGGGACGCAGCTCTGCACAAAGAATCGCGGCGCCTTAGACGATTGGGCCACCCGTGCCCCACTGCCTTCTAGAGAATTTTGCGAGACTTGAATAATGTCGTACATCAACAGATGTAAACAAGGAAGTGGAGAAGCTCCCCACAGCGGAACACTCAACACTGTGATTGCTATCACGCGAAGGCGTCACGCGCTGGGATGGAGATTAACCATTAACATCTAAGGGAGGTCACTCTTTATCAAGGTCACTACCAAGGTCAATATTATACGAGCGCCTCAATCAATTTACCACTTACTATCATCAGTAACAATATGCGCTGCCACATAACATGAACTATAGATGCAGTCAGATAACAAACAGGTTACATGGGTTTTGGTTTTCCTTCCGGAGAAACAGATGGACTGTGTATCCAGCCATTGAGTCAGATGACTGTGCACATTGTTTGATATGAGGATTGTTGATGAGCATCTGATCCACCCATTGAGACCAAAGTAATGGCATTTCTTGTTCTATCAAAACTAAAATAGAATTTAGGACAAAGAGGATTTCATGGCGATTAATTGTGCTATTTTTGCTAAATCACCTGTTTTTCTTACAATGACTATTTCGTCATCATGAATTATCTAATAATAAAGTAACACATTTGAATGGAAAAAAATAGCCAAAGACTTCATTTTCAATAACTATTTCATACAGGCTTTGGATGTCATTAGAAATATTCCTAAAAACATCATGTTCTTTGTATTCAGACACTGTCAACATCACGCTCCTAGGAGAGATTGATCACACAAACAGAGGTGACCTGACTGATGGCTTGAACAGACTCATCCCAGAACTTGGGGAAATTCCAGGAAAAGTGGATGTCAAGTTTGCCGCAAATACACAGACAGAATGCAAGTGAGTGATAAACAGTGAATGAGTGTATGTGAATGACTGCATGAGTGAGTTGGATATAACGCCACTTTGAACAGTATTCCGGTCATATCATGGCGTGTCAGCGCAATGTGGGAGGAAAGCACAAGTGATGCAGGTTATGGTGCTGACAAATCCGGGCGAACAGGCATTCGAATTCATGATCATAAGCCCTGGCGTATCCCAAGGAAGCAACTCTTCAATGAGAACTGCGGCGCCTTAGACAACTGGGCTACCCGTGCCCCCGAGTGACAAACAGGACGCTGCTGTACAAGAACAACAAATAGGGGCCTACATTGACTTTAGTATTTGAGTATTCCGTCCTGCAATGAATGTCACGATCTCAACTAAGTTTGTTTTGAATATATATTTCAGTTATACTACAACGTACGTACAACTCTATTCATCTTTGGAGAACGGCACCATTCTGGACAGTGCTTCAGTAAATATGATCTTCGAATCCAACCGTGATGAAATCCTCTATGAATATCTGCCTCTTCCTTTGTACCCTCCCCGACAAGAAGAGAAGTCGACGGTGAAGGTATACCACACGATGCCAACAGAGGTTGTTGTCGATGCCTTGATAACGTCTATATAACAAAATGATACAAAAAAAATGCCTTTTGTAAGGACGTATTTTCGTTTGTTTTGTTGTTGTGTGACGCCACACTAAGAAGTATTCCAGCCATAGGCCTGAACTTGTCGAGGCTGGACCAGACAATCCAGGGATTTACGACATGGGCAACAATCAACACACTTGAGATACAATGACCATCAATCAGTCTTGTCACGGATCCTGAACACCCAATCCATTTAGCCGCCTCTTTAAGTAACATTTGAAATCATAAATCAATCTTATTCTCGGGTACACTATTCTTATTTGATATGCAAGTTAATGTCGTAACACTTTCTTTGATTAGATCAGTTCAGATTACTGCAGGTCTATACGTGCGTATTTCAGAGACCACATGTCAGTTGGGACACCGACCAGTATGTGCTGGTCGTTCTACTTCCTTTAGGACTTGTCCTCATGATTGTACTCCCTCTGATGGCTTTCAGCATCTGGAAAAGAAAATCGTAAGTGGTACATGACATACCAATTGATTAACTTATTGCGTTGTACAAAGAGGGGTGTCAATGACGACAGGCATTCTGAAGGCCTTTCTAATCAGACCTCTTAATACAATCGAGCTGATCCCTCAAGACATATCATGCACCGTCCAATTGATCTAGGATTGTTTTGAAAGAATATAGTTTTACATACAAAAGATGGTTGCTCACGATGTTGGATGTCCTGAATACATTGCTCGGCTCCTCCTTTTAGAGATATTTATTTGTAAGCCTGAAACAGTTTTCTGTTTCTGACACGATTCATCAGGCCGCCAACACCCAACACGTGGGACACGGCGAAGGGAAATGTCAACCCATGTAACCAGTAAAGTTTCAAATGTGAAAATATTTTTCTCTTGCATCGTATTGATATTTGCCGATACAGGGAACGCACTTTGGGGTTTTAAAAATGATTTCATAGCTATGTTGTAGATATGTGTAGCCCTGAACTTTATAGACTCGTTAAGCGGGCACATAAAACTTATATGATTTATTACAATGCTCTGGGCACTAATAACATTCGAAAAGAATTAGTTTTTGTTTTATCAAGCATTGAAGTGAACAACTGTTATTTTTCCAATTTCAAGAGACACGTCACAATGTATAGAAGACGAAAACGATCAAATCAACTCATTTGGGATGGATGTGCCACGCAACAGGAACCCAATCAGACCTGGTACAATTACAGGAAGTCTTCAGGGTGCAAGTGTATCTCCAGATGGTAACCCATGTCTTCACTTCCATGACGTAGATGAAGGGGCACTCGACCCACACTGTGATGACACATCAAACATCCACGGAGCAACTGGAGATATGACCCTTGTCCCGTGGAGCCAAGAGGGAGCAAGCGTTTCTCCAGATGACAACGGGCGTCAAGGTGACATAACACCACTCGATACTCACCGCCATGCCACAATACATATCCACAACGGAACTGGAGATATGCACCTTGGACCGCGGAATATACATGGTGCAAGCGTTTCGGAATCTGTCAACACGCATCTTCATGACGAAGCGACACACGAAGCTCGCCATCATGTTGCTGCACATCTGTCTGTTGATGTGCCCCATCTGCGTCAGACCATCAACTATGAACCGTTCGATCGTTGTGAGGAAGTGGATACAGACAGCACTGTCACCGATGACACCGATGTTGAGAACATCTCAGAGGAAGACCCTTATGTCGATGTTGTTGTTTTAAACATGTAGTTTTAGTTGCCCCAGACGATGTATTGTCAACTAATAAGAATAACGAAAGGACATGTGTATCGTTATCAACTGCTGTCAGTGGACTTTCAGTGATCCATTCATATATTTTTTCGCCAGTAATTTGGTCATACACCGAATTTCTGTTATGCTAGACTGGTTATTCTCTCTGAGGTTGAAATTTTATGTATATTTGACACACTTCTCTTTGCTTAATCAGCTCTTAACGTTAATTATAGTTAAAATGAACACTGCGTTTGATGCCATTCTGATATAATATACTATAGATAATGTAAGACATTAAAAGCATCTCTGCCATGAGACTGATGGCAGACTGTAATCCCAACACCGCACTGTCATCGCAACTATCCGAGTGTGTCAGAAGCGGTTGATAGCTCAGTGGTTGAATCATTGACTTGCACGGCGGCTGACCGGGTTCTAATCCCATGATGAGCACACAATATGTAGAATCTATTTGCGTGTGATGTAATGAATGTGGGACACGAAAACATAAACGCAAACCTGGGTCAGTGGGGGTAGTCTGTTGTGAAATTGCCAGCTCGTCACGCCAAAGGCCTTTGTTCGATTTCCCACTTGGGTATAATGATTGATTTGGATGGAATATTGCTTAAGGCGATGTAAAACCCAACTCGCTCCGACCTCACTCAGCCATTGATAAATACTGATAATTTTCTTATATTTACTGATCCAGATAGATATGGAGACTAGTTTGTGAATAGGGATCAATTACATGATGTAAATATCGTATCAGATATATGCAGGTGTGTCTTAATCATTATAGGCTAGCTGCAAGTTCAAGTTTGCAAGGGGCGGTCGGGTAGCCTAGTGGTTAAAGCGTTCGCTCATACTTAATCATCACTCACTCACTCAAGTTTGCAAAAAGAATAATCTCTAAGTTGTGTTTATTCACTGTCAAGTTATTCACGAGACTTGTGCTACTCCACATGTCAACTTTTGAAGAGAGGTTAGGCATGAAACACAAAGCGCATGCAGCGATTACTAGATAAAGAATAACTGATAATACATGCAGACAGTGGTCGTCCATACATGCATTGTAAAGAACTTTATAAGATTTCTATTTCCTTGAATACTATTCTCGAAACAATCGACATTAATACAAATGAGAACTCGCGCTTGTTGACATTAGAGTAGCTGAGTAATCGTTCCAGATAACAAAATGAGATATCTGTAATATGAATGAAATGGCGCCAAACCCAAACCAAGACTTGAGTCAATTTCCCACTTCATGAAAAACACATTGATCAACTATGTGGGGCTTGGTCATTCAATGTGAGGATGGAACTGTTTAAAAAATGTCATAGCTAATATTTTGGCGTAACCACACAAATATTTCTCAATCAATGTATGATATAATAGATTGCCATATCCATACCCATTGAGGTACGGGGAAACGTCACCAATCTTCCATGTTTGTTGTAAAAGCCGACTACAATGAAAACAGGTTCGTTTCAATATGTGAGCAGACCGATTGTATCTCACTGTATCCCTGATAGCGGATTGTTTACATGTCGCCGTGACATTGCTGGCTGCAAAACAACATTGACTAACTTCTCTTTTTCACTGTATTTCCACAACGCAACAGATCCGAAACTAACAGATAAAACATGTAAAACGCCGAGAGCCAGGCCTTTGATACACCTTTTAAGGCAGTTCAGTGACCACTAAAGTCCATAGACTTGATCGAGGACGCATCCATATATATCACTGTAAAAATATCGTTCTTGGAATAAATATACTTATATGCTTAGTCTTTAATTAGCCTTTATAATGTTCAAAGTGGTTACATATGTGCTTCTTGGTAACTAAAACTTCCAAGTCATCTCTGCAGCAGAGTTTATACTTTAGCGATGTCGTTCTATTAAGATGTAACTGTAATGTATAAATAGTAACATATGTGTAGCCTCTTCAGTTTCACTTACGCATTAAAGGCAGTTTATTATATTGATGGCGGACTCATTCTATCATGTTCAATGCTTAGAGTGAACTGTTGCTTTGGCAATCGAAGTGGGATGTAAGGACATATGGGGCTTGTTTCAATTTTAATAAATAATGGGAATATCACATAATTAAAACATTGTGGAAAAGTATTCTTCATCAGTCATGACGTTTTGGGGTTTAACTCCCCTTTGGGCAGTATTTCAGTTATAATATGTGTGAGGAATGCCCGAAGTGATGCAGATATTGTGTAAATTAATCTGTTTTCCATGAAAACCAATGGCTACACCATACCCCATCATCAAACGGTTGGAAGGCGTACCATGGACATGGTCGACACATTTAATGTCTTTGGGATGCTCTTCCTAATATTGGGGGAGGTCGGGTAGCCTCGTGGTTAAAGCGTTCACTCGTCACGCCGAAGACCCAGGTTCGATTCCCGACATGGGTACAATGTGTGAAGCCAATTTCGGTTGTTCCCCCACCGTGATATTGCTGGAATATTGTTTAGCAATAACGCCGTAAAACCATACTCACTCTTAATATTGCGTTTTGTGCCATCATGTTCTACTCCATAAGAGCCAGTTAAAGAGGATCTGGTGATTATATAACGGGTGGCCTGGTTATCAGTGTGTGATTGTTCATGCTGGCTTTTCTGGTACCTAGCTATTTACAGGCCGCCATGATAGAGCTGCCGTATTGCTGAGTGCGGAGTGACACAACACTCACGTAATCAAAAGATGATATGTTACAGTTTTACTTTCATAGCTGTTTTTGTCCACACGCAATTCAGTCAGATCACTTCCACCTTCGGGCGCCATGAATACAATAACACTTCTCAGTGAGGACGCTGTGTTTGTTTAGCGACGCTCTCTTTGTTTGGCGACTGCAGTAAACAGCAACAGGCGACCAGGACATATAAGGTATGGTTCCCAGGGCCAGTATTTACACTTGCTGAGCAAGATATTACTGCACATGCCAAAATGGACTTCATCATGAATTTGAATGAGCTGGAAAAATAGCATGGAATAGCAGGCGTTGCACGGTGCATCCAGACAGATGTGAGTAATGGAAGTTAATATTTACCACAAGTATTTCCTCAAGTTCAATGACACATCGTTGTATCAGAAGGCTGAGGAAGTATTAAACACGGACCCACATTCGCCCTGGTGCGATTTAAGTAAGGATATAGTCACGTGTAATATACGTCACAACATATGTGCGCGCAAACGTATGTAGTCTCCGGTAATCTCTTTGGGTTTAGATATCAGTGGACCGAACAGTGACAGTACATTTGAGACAACCCTCCATCCAGAACAGCTCTGATGATGACTTATGGATATGATGTCTACTTGTAGATATTGGCCGGCACACTGTTTGGGTGTGCTTTTTGCGCTCTGGCTGCTGTTGATTTCGGTAAGTGCTTAAGTCATACTTGCACACTCGTTTTATTGTATATAATTCACATACACGGAGTTTGAAAAACAAATAAGAAAGCTATTCACCTAATGGTGTATTTGTACGGTTTTTATTTCAATCTTCAAAGCAGTGAACCGCCTTAGTTCTAGGTTCTTGTTCGTTGATTTTTCCTTTTTTCGAGACAAGCAGAGTACCGATATAAGACTATTAGTTGACCAGAAGTGACACCTCCTTAAACAAGATAATCTGGTTCGGCTTAACTAGGTTTAACTGTAAACTGATTAAGTGTCCTCTTTCTCGTTACACAAAATGGGATTCAGGTATGCTTAGTTAGTAAAGTTTTTGTTCATCACGCATGAGTTTGGGTTCAATTCCCAACCTGGGTTCAATGTCTGGATACCATTTATGGTGACCTCCCACCACCCGCTGTGATATGGTTGGACATTGCTAAAACCAGCCCCCCTATAGTGATGGATACTTGGGTGATTAATGTATGTATTTTGAAATGAGTATTGGATCTGATATACTTTCAAAATGAAACACAAACGAAGTGTAAAGGTAAAGTGTCATGTCAATCCAAGACTCATCCATTTTTACAAACCCTATTCAACAAACTCAGCTTGGTATGCTTTAAAATGATGTCAATTTTCTACGAGAGATGATGAACGTGTAGCGTTTCTGATCAGAACCCAGGCCTTTGTCATGCCCAGTTAAATCCTCAAAATGTTCCAAACTGAGAGATGCCTACTATATTGACTTTGTGACGCGTGGTGAATCGATGAAAATTCTTAATCATATGTATTTTATTAACAGTTTCCTTTGTGGAGGCAGTTGAAGGTTTTCTTGATATTGGATCATCTTCGAGGCTCTCCCGTCCCCTCTTATATGGCCAGTAAAGTGCAAACTATTATTGCGTCCTCGACATATTAAGTCAATTCCCGAGAGAAAAAATATAACAATCGTAGAAATTACTTAAATGTCAAGGAAACGTGTTGACATCATACCTTTGATCTTGACATTGTGTTTCCTTAAAATAAAGATTAAAGTCCTGTAACGAGCGTTCAATGACTTACATCCTGTTTCAGTACCGTAAACATCGAAACCCTATTTGTCCAGCACCTGGCGGAAGAATAAATCAATCGTGTTTGTCTAAGCAACATACATCCGTACATACGTACATCTAACATGCGTTTACTTTAAAATATGAAATAAAAATTGATAAAAAGGGTGACACTGTACACACTATTGTCTTATTTGTCCCAAATGCGATTGAAAAATCCGAGGAGGAAGAAGGCAAACTGGGCGCCGGCCCGACGTAGAAATTGCTTAGTGCGTTTAAGAACGGGAACCCGTTTTAACCCCACTGAAGTAAATTTCCTCAGTGGCAGATATTGTCGTTTGGGGGACGATTTCGCCTGCCATTTTTTACCGTGTGAACGCTATTGCCGTTTGTTTACTTGCTCTTAAATAGTGGAGAGAAGCATCCGCTGAAGGTGACACCATGTCTGCATGGAGGGCTGTCAGAGTTAACCCTTTCAGCTGAAGATACTTGGTGACAGCGCAGTAGCCAGTTGTGTTCATTTTCATCAACAGAGAATACCTAGCCACTTTGATGCCTGCAGAAATATGCTGCCTGGTTGTGTGTGTGGTTCAACTGCAGCCCGTAACCTTGATATACTTAGTACATGCAATTGAAATATAAGAGTGTACTATACATCCTTCGTAACAAGGCTCAAAACGTTTCAGCCACCCCTGGTAAGTAGAGTCACTGCGTTAGGTTCTGTCGGTGACATTTACCGAAGTAAGGGGAGAAAATATACCCCCACAGCTGAAACGCATAACCATTTTGTGTGGTAAGCAACAAACATTCACTTAGTCATCAGAACACTTGATAAATGATGACAAGGCACAAAGGACACGTGACCAATATGAAGACGAATGTCCAGGTCATGAGAACTCAGAATCTCGCGTGTTCGCCATTAGCGTGAAGTATTGTCTGTCACCTCCTGCTCATGGACGAAGGGATCGCACGGTGGCGAATATTATCTCACTCGGCCGGTGGTGTTGCTGTGTATGGGGTTCAGGATGATCACTGTGCTGCCACTACCAAACCTGTTTGCGGCTAAACCTTTATGGTGACATCGGGCCATCATAAATCTTCCATCTGCTCGATGCAGCATAAATCTCGACTCGTCATACGCTGTTGATGATGTTGTTGCGATCCTGGGCAGCCACGAGGCTATGACTAAGGCTATGCGGGGTATAATGGTGTTCGTGCCGATAAGTCTAACAGATGGTGCCATACTCTGGCTACATCCGCCTGCTTCAGATCGTCCGATGAGGTTGTTCTGGTTTGCACGGTAGGCTGAGGCATGAAAATACCAGCTATTGCAAGAGAATATCACATTGAAAAAAAATAATTAGGTGGAGCGATGTTTCTGCTTGTCCATTTGAGGTGACATAATCGCGTTACCATTAGCTTTCCGCTTTTAACTTTACATACAAGACAGGATATGATACTTATAATCAAAATGTGCATAAATGTATTCTTTCTATGTACGATATGTATATATATTATCTGATAGTTTGAGAATAGTTTATGGAGGAAGAACGAATGTGCAATAGAACACGCCGACCATTTCACCTTCCGTGATAATTTCTTTATGGTCGTTTGCAAATTGTGAACATAGATTTGTTCATCAACGCATGTACACTAGTCCTTTTAGTAAACTTTTGGGATAAGACATTTAGGCAAGAAGTAGGCATCCCAATGCGCACCAATTGTGGTCACCTTCTTGTGGATTTGTTTCTTTATGCATATGAATCGGCATTTCTGATCGGATTGGCAAAGTCAAAACAAGGTAATGTGGCCAAGAAGTTAACTTAAGCATCAGGTATATCGATGATCCTTATCGTTCAGTAACCATCAAATAGCCAATCCCCTTCCACTGATATACCCACCTGAACTACGAATGAAGGAGACCAGTGCATACTCTTTCTACCCAAATTTAAAAAAGAGCATCATGCGACTCTTGAACGGTGTGTTTGATGAAGTTTACAACATTCAAGACCTTGGTGAAGCTTTCAAAAAGCTTTATGGTGGACATGTGGAGGTCCTTTCCAAATTTGACGCATAAGTGACAGAAATGATGTCCGATGCAATTGCACATTTTGACTTGTACCAGATGTTCCCGTGTTTTTTCAGGCGAACAACTGACTTGCCTTTGCATGTGTTTGCCACCGATGGGGCAGGATACGCTCACCTTTTCACGAACACCTGGTTTCATCACTGTTCGATAGTGATTCATGAACACATGATCATGATATAGTCGGAATCGTACAATCGACTCTGCTTTATGCAGAGATTTCTATTGGATATAGTGAATACTGACGGCAAACTTTTTCTCACGTGACTTTGAAAGGCTTATCCCTGGCTTCCGGTGGATATCACAAGCCTTTCAAAGTCACGTGAGAAAAAACGGGATCTCGTCCTTGATTCTCTGAGCGAAGAAGAACAGACAAGTATATTAAGTGTGTAAAACAGTTTACTCCACAATAAAAATAAAACGTCTTGGTCGTGGAAATGTGTCACACCGGTCAATCTGATCATCAGGTCATGCACCAGAGTTCCGAGTCACAAAGTCAATTTGTAAACTTGAACACAGCTGTGGTCCACCCATACACACATGTATCATGATCCTGTTGAAAGAACAACCAGAACAGCAATAGGTACCATTATCCCCTTGAAAAAACTAGAACAGGAACAGGTACCATGACCCCCTTGAAAGAACACGTTTAGACCTTATTTCAGTTTACGAAATAAAATGTACACACATCTGTCTCTATCATTAAGGTATATTGATATATACAAGATCTCTGCATCAATACCCTTGGGTTGTGTGGAAATACCCCCAATATCCCATGTCAGGGTAGTTACAATGTGTGACCAGGTCGATTGTATGTCACTGTACCCCAGACACTGGATTGTTTACAGTCACCGTGATATTGCTGGCCTTAAAACAACTGTTACATTAACTAACTTTTTCACTCTATTTCTTCAATATGATGGACTACTAGTAGCTAACAGACGAAACAAGTGAAACTCACTGTCAGTCACAGCAGCTAAAAGGCAGATACTTGTGGATGCGATCATTAGATACATCAGTCGGCGTTATAAGGACGTCGCGTTTGCTACCGGATCTGCACCCGGTAACTGTAGCACGCATATAAGTTTTAAAGGGATATGAAGACAAGGGGAAGACGTGACTGAGTGACTTTACTTCTCTGCCTGTTGACTATCAGGGTAGGTGTTTAATACATCTACTGAAGCCGACCAATGACCGCAATTGTCCACAGACAAGATAGAGGACGTACCCATATATCATACAGTATTCTGAGGATAAATTTACTTAGCCTCTTCAATGTTCTGCATGGAGTCATATGCACTTTTTGGTAATCAAACCTATTAGTTCCTCTCTTTATACTTAAACAATGTACGAGGTCGTTCTATTTGTGCCTTGTAATTTATACATAACTGTAATGTATACAATATTAACATATGTGGAACCTTTTCAGTTTTATGGCGCATAAACGAAAGTAAGTTTATTATAGTTTTAGAAGACTCATGTTCTATAGATCAGAGTGAACAGTTTCTTTGTCAATCACAGAGGGATTAACAGATGACAAAGGTGGATATATCGCGATGGCCGTTGGCAAATATGGAAGATAATATTGACCCGGCGGCTGATGGCTGAGTTGAACACCACTTAGAGCAGTCCTTTAGTTATAACACGGCGCTTCAGCTTAATGTGTGAGGAATGGTGTGTGAGGAAGTGATGCAGATCTTGTCTTGTGTACATTCATTGACAATATCTTTTCTTTTCATGACGATAAATAACTACATCTTACCCCACCGTCAGACGAGCAAAATGTGCACCAATGATATTGACTTCCTCATAATTATATATTTTCTACCCGATAAGGGCAGATTACAGCCTTTAACATTCACGTTGGTCTGCTAGTCCGCTAGGACAAGACTAAGAAATTGTGATGAGGACAAGTGTATATTCATTGCTGTTAGTTCTCGCTAACATTTGATGATTTTATTCTGATTATATAATTCTCAGTGCTTTACTGACAGAAACTATAAACATATGTAGCTCTACAAGGAACAATATTAAATTATGTATGTCCGTGGTTCAAGGAAGGGCATTGTCGTTGTTGTGCTGTGTCCTTCTCATAACCTTTCGAAACATTACAATATCCGCCATGGAGGGGGTACTCAGATGGAGCTGAGCCCCAGGCCAAGAATCCTAAACAATCGAACAGAAATAGTAGTCTACCACTTTATTGCCTATTTTGTGTTTGCTTATAGAATGTGTACATATCATCGTAACCAGAAGTGTTCAGTGTCTTTCTGGCATTAAACTTTCAAATCTATCGCACAAACTCAGAATACCGCTTTAATAGCATGATGGGCGTTTTCATATTTTCAAGCACTGATTGGTTGATCAATGCATTGACTCATCTGACAGTTCCACACGTTAAAACTAACTAGGGATATACCAAGTGCTGTGCGGGATTGTTTTAAGCCTAAGTAATGCATGTGTGTTTAATTCACCAACTACAAAAAACAAAATGTGAGCATGTTTTAATCTTGATAAAATAGTAGTTTCATGTTTCCCTTTTGTCATGGTTTAGCAAGACTAGCTACTAACTCTGATGACTAGGGAGATAAGGTTTCAAACTTGAGTGGTGTAAAAGACGTCCCTACATGCAATAAACCAGAAGTTGGTATCCATAAAGTTGTACGTTTTCTTACTTACTCACCAACTTCTAGAATATCAATTAAACAGTAAGGTTTCCACCAATCCTCTGGACAATTCTCATACAAATGTATTTCTTAGGCTGCGACTAACGAGGATCTGGTGATAATACCTTCTGTGACCTGGTCATCAGTGTGTGATCGTTTCCCTCATGCTATCTATCACTGGTTTGTCTCATCCATGCCGCCGTGATGTAGTCGGAATGTTACTGACAGTAGAGTGACACACCACTCACAAAAACACTCTTTCCATAGCTGCCGCAACCGTATCCCTGTGCTGTTCCCTATAAACGATTTTGATATTGACTTGTCACTACACAGAACTTCGGACTGTCCCATAGTGATTTCCTAAAAGGTCCCCGCACTGTATATGCTTCAGTTAAGTGCATGCATCGTCATCTAACGACAAATGAATCATGATTCACTTCTTAAGACACTGGCTTTCAAATACTAGGACTTATATTTTAGATCGAATAACAAGATATTTACTTTTCGAGTTGTAAACCGGACTGAAAAATATTTTTTATCCTCAATTGAGTGAATGACTCAGGAGATAGACCTCCAGTGATTTGAAGTTTGAGGTCGTTCATTGTAGAATCGATACCTCGATAGATGTACTGGGAATGAACATGTTTTTACAATGTTATTGTCAATAGAATCACCCTGATGTGTGGCTGAATGCCTCCGTATTTTAGGCCTAGCTGCAGACGAGATGGAGATGGTGATGAATATTAGTCACTAAAAGATTAGTAGTTACCAATATTTGTCATGAATTTTTTTATGGATTATCAGCTTGATGTTCGAAACAAACCTAAATTGATGCAGGCCTCAAACGTTTACCACTTAAAATGAAACTAATGAGCACGGATATGGTGCTGACAAAAAATGGGTACATATCATGGCGAGTATTGGATTCGAAACCAGGATCACAAGATTTTGACATGATGACGGAACGTTGCACAGCGTATTGCGCTGCCTTAAACGTTTTGGCCACCCCAGGAACCATGCCTCCTATTGACCAAGCAAGCTATCAGATATAAGCTGATATAATAAATCACCTCAGTTCATATGAAAGAGCTCGTTTGGAAGTGTCATGAGGTAAGACCGTATGAAACATAGTGCCTGTGAGAATAAAATATGTATGGGTATGGAAATATTTCCTACAGCATTAAAAACTGGACTTAGTAGATTAAATATAACACTTACGTACCAGGTTGCATTCTAATCGTTATCAAAACTTATTTGCATCATAAACTTGCCTTGTATGACTAAACGCAAGTATGGATAAACACAACATTGTTCCATAGGGAAACGTGTCATGACCAACAGTAAACAATCTAACATATTTAAGAAAAGGCGAGTACCCGTTACTAAAAATAGATTTTCGATTTACGATGTATGTGGATTGAACACAATCATTTTGAATGGTAAATTTCTTTGGAGGCAATGAAACTGAAAGAAATTCGAACTTCATTTGACATTCTTCATGTCAACGTTATTATATCATATTCAAGATGATATTACTTTCTACTATATACAAATGTCTGAATCGTTTATTCATACCTTAACAGCATGTGAAGACTGACGGCAAACTGGACATTCGGTTCATCAGTTACTGGTCAGATGGGAAAGAAATCAGCGGGGATTGTTGTGACAATGAGCTCCCCATTTGGTGCAATAATAAATGTGACCCAAAGTTTACCCTGCGCATTGACGGGTAAGTACCCTGGAATGAGTGGACAGTGTTGTGGCAGTGAAGCTCGTACTTTGTGTATTGTTAAATGTGAGCCAATGTTTATCTTGTGTAATGATTGGTAGGTACTTTTTTATATATTTATTAACAAACTATACGAGTTAGACATGTTCTTTTTGGGACAGTTTTCTATTTGTAGGCTATCGTATCTCGTGTAAATAAATGACCCGGACCTCTGTTGCCATTAATACATCAGGTTAAGTACATCACACAAAGGTTATTTTAATGTTGTCTTTCTGATTCTTCCTAGTTTAGGTATTTTCTTGCTCGTGTTGAGATACCACCGTGTATTAGTAATAGAGGGGGCGACGCGATTATAGATTAGGCTCAATGTCTGCCAGCGTCATTGTACATATTTACAAGAAAGACAATACAAGTATCAAGTGAATGTTTAAGTAATAAGAGGGCACGGGTGTCCCAGTCAGCTACGGCGCCGCAATTCGCTGTGCAGAGTTGCGTTCCTTGGGCACACCAGAAACCTATGATTGTGGGTTCGAATCCCGGTTCGCCCCGATTATGTTTCTAGGTTTGTCAGCACCATATCCATGCTCGTGGGTTTCCTATGAACTAAAATTTGATCCTACTCTGCGTTGATTGGCTGCTGACTTTGTGGGCATGTCAAGTTATGTGCATAAATTAAACAATCACCTGATTCATGTCACGTCACAGTATGCTTTTCCTACACCTAGAATGTATATCAATCTCGTCATTTTTGTCTGCTTTGATATAAACAAGTGTTTTTGGTTAAACTCTTGTATGTTTTCGTTATCGAATTTAAATATACGCATTGACTGTGTATTTTTGTCTGTTAATGAATCGAAAAACCGATGTGCTAACTGTATGAATCAATCCTTAAGTGCATTTGACTTTATTTAGTAAAATAATATGGTGAGTTTAGGCCTTTGGTTTACAATGTGTAGGAGGGGAAAATGACGTGTTTTTAATGTTAAGTTATGTTACCTGTAGATTTGACAGCATCAGACAACAATATTATGTTATTCCAGGCCAGACGGAGCGCACTCCTCTCTTTACAAGAGGACCACAAACAACATAGATAACCATAACACGATCCACTTTGGAAGCAGCATTCTAGGAATAGCGAATCCTATCATCATACCTGTGTCCAAAGCAGTACCGGTAGGAATGTCACCTAAATTTAAATTACACTCCATGGTAAAATACACTTATGTCAGATTTTATTGTAAATCTTTAAGCCACATATAAGAATCCTTAACTGCTCTGTGAATGTTGATAATAAAACTAACAGACACAGGTCTTGCAATGCCATGTCATAGATTAGACTCAATGTCTGCAAGCGTCATTGAACATATTCAGAAGAAAGAAAATACATGTATCAAGTGAATGATTAAGTAATATGGGGACACCGGTGGCCCAGTCGTCTAAGGTGCCGCAATTCGCTGTGTAGAGTTACGTCCCTTGGGTACGCCAGAAACCTATGATTGTGGTTTCAAATCCCTGTTCGCCCCAATTATGTTTCTAGTTTTGTCGGCACCATACCTGTGCTCACCGAAGTGGTAAATGTCTGAGATCTGCATTACTTCGGGCTTTCCTCCCACATTAAGCTGACACGCCGTGATATAACTGGAACACTGTTAAAAGCGGTGTTAAACACAACTCACTCACTCATTAAGTAATAACACATATTTTTGAGCTAAGCTGGAATATTGCTGTCTGTAGTGTTAAGCAACAAACTAAGCATATACATGTTGTTTTCTCCAGTCCTCAATACAAATAAGGGTGCAGGTGTATGACCATGATGACGTCCCCTATGACGACCTCATGGACGAACTCTCCAAGCGGATCAACATCCGGGCCGCTGCTACAGAACAGACAGCCGTGTACACCCCATACACAGTGCGGGGAAGAACAAAGTGAGTCAGACTAAGACATAACTGGGATGATACAATAGAATTAGGTTGGGGGCCAGAACAAAACTTTGAACAGAGCGAATAATTTGCGATGTTGTCTATTCTATGGATACCATTGGGGTTTTGAATGATGGTCGGTCTAGCATCAGCATAATGTTGATCTGACTGATGCATCTAAACCTCAGGGCCATTTGATTAGCACCTCAGGTTTGTTTATAACGATGTTTGGCTCATGTTACAACATAAAGAGGCTAGTCATTCGCACAGTGGTGACTCTGTTACAGAAGCAGTTTTAACCTTGACTGTTTAGTGACACAGATTCTTTGATGGTGTAGGTCGATTGTTACAAAGAAAATGATGATGTGAATGAGAAACGCTTGTGTCCGAAATATTTCAGTCGAGTTGCTGGTGCAATAAACATTGAAATGGTGTCTGCTCTGAGGGATGTTGATGGAATGCGTGGGTTGTTTCAGACGTTACCTGCACCAGGTGAATCCAAATGAAGCTGTTAAGTGTAGTTGCACACCACTCTATCTCTAGTACGACAGGACACAGGTTCACCCACGACCTCTTCCGAGTTGCCGTCATTAATTTGTCATCATTTATTTCGATTATTTTCTGAATTATTCAACTGACCTCCCCTTACCATAACCAGGTTGTGGAACAATATTGCATTACACCTTTCGACCATTAACTCATAGCTGATTGTATAGAACCCGACTGTTTCATATTCAATTTGTTTCCTTTTTTATAAACAAATTGAAGCAATTGTGGCAGTGGTTATACGACGAGGCACCTAAATCAAAGTGCTTTCATATGAATTTGCACAGCAAGATGAGAGACAAATATGACAAGCGGAAATGTTTGGTTTGAATTATAATTTCAGGTTACAGATTCAGGTCCGTGCCTACTGCGACCCGGACTGGTATGGGACAGTGTGTGAGACATATTGCAAGGCCCCTCCTGACCAGAGTCACTACACGTGCCACGCCCACACAGGAGCAAAAGTGTGCTTTGAAGGTATGTTCAGAAGGTTGATGTCAGTGTTGTGTTTGTTACTGCATAATACATTCAATTTCAAAAGAAACTGTGATTGTGTTGGTCTTGTATTACGACCCTTTCGCAGGTTTCAACGTAAGCGGTCTCAACGTACAGTAAACTACGTTTATCCCGGCCATTTGCGGCAGGCTTTAGTTTAAACGCTTATACCGAACATAACATATTGGTCCCTTTGAGTTCGTTATAACTGTAGTTAACTGTATATTGAGACCCTGTTTTCCGTCCGCTCGGATTAGTTCATTCAGGATTAATGATTCATGGGGATGGAGTAAAATCCATGTCCATATTTAGACATTATCTTACACTGATCATAAAGTGGTTTTCGGATCTTACGGTGTCCGGATTGACAGGGCATCGCCAAGTGAAGCTTCATTTCAATCATAAAATTGCAGGTTGGGAGGGCGATAACTGCGATCAGGATATTGATGAATGCACAGAAATTAACATGTGTCAACATGGAGGCAGTTGTACAAATACACCCGGAAGGTTTGAGTGCAGTTGTATCGAGGGGATCAAAGGTGAGTAGAGTTTACCTTTATTCTACATTTGGATTCCCAAGAGGATCAGGCCACATAGCATGTCATTTTGCGACCGTATGCTTACATTATGTGAAAAACTCTTGTCCCCCTCAATGGTATTGCAGAAATACATAGTTTCTACAACGGCCTTAAACTCTCTATATGCATACTCCCCAACCCCCTCACCCACACAATCTCCCCTATAAACATACGTTTTTAAGAATTCCAGTCAAGTAATCGAGTGGAAGCATTAAACACATAATACAAAAGTAACAATAAATGGACTAATTTGCTAACACGTAAATTGCTTCCCGAATTATTTCCGTTTATACTTCACCTAATAAGTCCACACACAAACCAAGCACACACAAACGCGAGCTGATGCACACAGATCCATATGTGCAAGCAATATGTCAAATATATTTAGTGTAGCAATACAAGGTATAACTGCTTGAAACACTGACTGTTACTCTACAGAGGAAGAAGGGCTAAAAACCTTTAAATGCAACACTACTCGGTGGGTAGTATCGATGGCAAGCAGTCTCTATTTATTAGGTCGTTCAGACGGCCTGTGTGGTTTAGTGGTAGAGCGTCCGCCCTGATTGTGGAAGGATGGGGGAGGCAGTTTCGATCCGCGTCATACCAGACTTGTTCTTACCGCTTGGCATAAAGGTACTAAAACAAGGACTGGTCGGCTCGAAATCAGTATACTTTGTCTGATTTGGTACACACGCACGCACACACACCTGCATGCATGTCGCTCTATAAGTGCAATAATTTACAAAGCGACGTTAAGCCCCATTTCACCACACCTCACCTATTTGGTCGCATGAATTATATAATATTCAGGAAAACGATGTGAAATCATCACAAACCAGTGTGCACTGAAGCCATGTCAGAATGGAGGAACATGTGACGGAAACGAAACGGACTTCAACTGCGCATGCTCAGTGGAGTTGAGTGGAGAGAAATGCGAAGAGATGATTAATTTCTGTGACAGCGCCCCCTGTAACAGAGGGAATTGTACACCGGACCGATGGACGGCAACTGGGTTCAAGTGTGATTGTGATTTTGCATGGGTGGGGAAAAGATGCAGCCAAAATGTGGGTAGGTGAAATGTTTTCTTATATGTTAATATAATTAAATTTTCGTTGTGTTCATGGAAATTCCTGCATTCTGATTAGCTGAATTGGTCACGTGTTATTGCATTCATTTCCCAATGAATGTAAAAAATCAAGCCACGCCCACCGCTGCGCACTACTTTTATTACTGTGGAATGTCGAGGAATCCCAATATTACAGTCGAGGGAATTCCCTTTCTGCTCACGTGTATCGTCATGCACAGGACATTTAGCGACTTTCATGCATATTCATTGTCCAAATTACCCTTTGAAACCGAAGGCCGAGAATGAATGAAAAAGCAAACGTGCAGGCTCGCTCGCCAGTTTTTTTTCCCGCTCGCCTCGGTTCAACTTTCTTGTCTTCGCGTTTCATTTCTAACTAGCATTTCTCCTGTTTTACCGTAATCAGAGAAGTAATGTTTGAATCACGCAGTAAATGACCATGTTATTTGAAACAGCCGCCTTCTCTCTGACATATTTCTTCCGGTTCGTTACAGTCTGACTGTTGCAAGTCTTTTCGCCTCTTGCCTTAATTGACAGGTCAAATGAACATTGTTTTAATCCCACTCTCCGTTGATTGGCTACTGACTATGTAGGCGTGTCAAGTTATGTGCATAAATTAAACGATCACCTGATTCATGTCACGCCACTGTATGTATTCCTACACCTGGAATGTTCATCAATGCCGTCATTTTTGTCTGTTTTGATCTATGCAACTGTTTGGGGTTAAACTATTGTAGATAAAACATGTTTTACGTTGTCGAATTTAATTATAAGCATTGACTGTGTATTTTTTTCGGTTCATTGAGGTATGAATCGAAAAACCGATGTGCAAACTTTTGTAAGAATCCGCTACGCGGATTCATACAGTTTGCACATCGGTTTTTCGATTCATACCTCAATGAACCAAAAAAAATACACAGTCAATCCTTAAATGAATGTCTTGAATGAGTCCCGTGCTGCATTCTTGAATCCAGCAAACAGGCAGAATAGTCTGTGTTTTCCGATAGGCAAGTAGGTGGACGCCCTCGTCTCGCACGTATACAGGTACAACTGCCTTCAAGAGAATTCGCGAGATTCGAAGAGACTTGAATGATGTGGTACAACAACAATTGTAAACAAGGAAGTAGATAAGCTCCCCACAGCGAAGCTCTCAACACTTGGATGGCAGGGAATGCGTCACGCCCTGGGGTGGAGATTGACCATTTCCATCCAAGGGAGGTCTCTCTTTATCAAGGTCACTACTAAGGTCAATATTTTAAGAGAGCTTCAATCAATGTAACTATCGATGCCGTCAGACAACACACAGGTTACATGGTTTTTGATTTTCCTTCTGGACAGTGTATCCAGCCAACGTATTGAGTCAGATGACTGTGTACATTGTTTGATATCACGGTTGTTGATGAGCATCTGATCCACCCATTGAGACCAAAGTAAAGGCATTTCTTGTTCTATCAAAACTAAATTGGAAATAGGATTTCATGGCGATTAATTATGCTATTTTTGCTAAAACACATGTTTTTCTTATAATGACTATTTCGTCATCATGAATTATCTAATAATAAAGTAACACATTTGAATGGAAAAAATGGCCAAAGACTTCATTTTTAATAATTATTTCATACAGGCTTTGGATGTCATTAGAATTATTCCTAAAACCTCATGTTTTTTGTATTCAGACACTGTCAACATCACGCTCCTGGGAGATATTGATCACACAAACAGAGGTGACCTGAGTGATGGCTTGAACAGACTCATTGCAGAACTTGGGGAAATTCCAGGAAAAGTGGATGTCAAGTTTGCCGCAAATACACAGACAGAATGCAAGTGAGTGATAAGCAGTGAATGGGTGTATGTGAATGATTGCGTGAGTGAGTTGGATATAACGCGACTTTGAACAGTATTCCGGTTATATCATGGCTTGTCAGCGCAATGTGGAAGGAAAGCACAAGTGATGCAGGTTATGGTGCTGACAAATGATCATAGGTCCTGGCGTACCCCACAGAAGCAACCCTTCAATGAGAACTGCGGTGCCTTAGACATATGGGCTTCCCGTGCCTCCGAGTGACAAACGGGATGCTGCTATACCAGAACGACAAATAGGGGCCCACTTTGACTTTAGAAATTGAATGAATGTCACGATCTCGACACATTTTTTTTAAACATTAATTTCAGTTATACTACAACGTACGTACAACTCTATTCAGCTTTGGAGAACGGCGCCTTTCTGGACAGTGCTTCAGTAAATACGATCTTCGAATCCAACCGTGATGAAGTCCTCAATGAATATTTGCCTCTTCCGTTGTACCCTCCCCGACAGGAAGAGAAGTCGACGGTGAAGATAAACCACACGATGCCAACAGAGGTTGTTGTCGATGCCTTGTTAACGTATATATAACAAAATATTACAAAATGTATTGCCTTTTGTAAGGACGTATTTTCGTTTGTTTCTTTGTTGTGTGACGCCACACTAAGAGGTATTCCAGCCATAGGTCTGAACTGGTCGAGGCTGGACAAGACAATCCAGTGATTTACGACATGGGCAACAATCATCACACTTGAGATACAATGACCATCAATCAGTCTTGTCACAGATCCTGAACACCAGATCCATTTAGCCGCCTCTTAAAATAACAATTGAGATCATAACTCATTTTTGTTCTCGCGTTCACTATTCTAATTATATATGCAAGTTTATGTCGTAACACTTTCTTTGATTAGATCAGTTCAAATTACTGCAGGTCAATACGTGCGTGTTTCAGAGACCACATGACAGTTTGGTCACCAACCAGTATGTGCTGGTAGTTCTACTTCCTTTAGGACTTGTCCTAATGACTGTACTCCTTCTGGCTGCTTTAGGCATCTGGAAAAGAAAATCGTAAGTGGTACATGACATACCAATTGATTAACATATTGCGTTGTACAAAGAGAGGTGTCAATGACGACAGGCATTTTGAAGACCTTTCGAATCAGACCTCTTAATACAATCGAACTGATCCCTCAAGACATATATTATGCACCGTCCATTTGAACTAGCATTGTTTTGAAGAAACTAATTTGTTCCAGAAATTACTGGGAAAAATATAGTTTAATCTTAGGTTTTACACACATAAAAGATGCTAGATGTCCCCAGGAGATTGTTAACTCCATTCAGAGGAAGCAGTGACTGAAACAGTATATTGTCGCTAACCAAATTTCCAGGTCACAACACCCAACACGAGGGGCAGGGTGAGAAAAACGTATTCACATTGTACTGATATATGTCTATGCAGGGAGCGTGCAGTGGCGTTATCAATAATGATTCCGTACAGCAATGTTATAGCCACATGTACTGAACTGTTTAGACTGGTCCAGCGGACAATAAAACTTTGATATCTAAATGATTTATTACAATCCACTGAGAAGTAATAACATTCGAATATAATTCTTTTTTATTAAGCATTGAAGTCAACAACTGTCATTTATTCGATTTTCAAGGGACAAGTCGCAATGCACAGACGACGACAACGATCAAATCAACTCATTTGAGATGGATGTGCCATGTAGCAGGAACCCAGACACAGCCGGTACCATTACAGGGGATCTTCAGGATGCAAGTGTATCTCCAGATGGTTACACACGTCTCCTCTTCCATGACGTAGATGAAGGGACACTGGACACACACAGTGATGACACATCCAACATCCACCGGGCAAGAGATATGACCCTTGACCCGTGGATCCAAGAGGGAGCAAGGGTTTCTCCAGATGACAACGCTCGTCTTGGTGACGTAGCAACACTCGATACTCGCTGTCGTGTCACATCATACATCGAACCAGTAACAGGAGATATGACCCTTGACCCGTGTAGCCAAGAGGGAGCAATCGTTTCTCCAGATGACAACGCTCGTCTTGGTGACGTAGCAACACTCGATACTCGCCGTCATGTCACATCATACATCGAACCAGTAACAGGAGATATGACCCTTGACCCGTGTAGCCAAGAGGGAGCAATCGTTTCTCCAGATGACAACGCGCGCCTTGGTGACGCAGCAACACTCGATACTCGCCGTCGTGTCACATCATACATCGAACCAGTAACAGGAGATATGACCCTTGACCCGTGTAGCCAAGAGGGAGCAAGCGTTTCTCCAGATGACAACGCTCGTCTTGGTGACGTAGCAACACTCGATACTCGCTGTCATGTCACATCACACATCCAACCAGTAACTGGAGATATGACTCTTGACCCGTGTAGCCAAGAGGGAGCAAGCCTTTCTCCAGATGACAACGCGTGTCATGGGGACGCGGCAACACTCGATAGTGTCCACCTTGTTGCATCATATATCCATCAAATTATTGAAGATATGACCCGTGACCCTTGCAGTCTACAGGGTGCAAGCGATATAACCATTGACCCGTGCCATCTACAGGATGAGGAAGAGGATGAGTATACTGTCATCGATGACAACGATGTTGAAAACATCTCACAGGAAGACCCTTATGAAAAGATCGAGTTTTAGTCGTCCTAGATTATGTATTGATCAAGCAGTAAGGTAATGAATGTACTCGATACACGACTCTTTGCGTGTGTACCTGGTACAAGAGTTAACAAGAGTTTGATGTCATTCTGATATGATATAATATACATATAGGAGATTTACAGTAAACTATAAATATGGGATTAAAAAAATTATTGTGCATATTAAAACAAGTGTCATCCAGGCAATATTTCTGACACAAAACTTTAGAACCTATTCGTATTCCGGAAACTATCGAGAGTTGATAAGCACAGTTATCACGTGACGTGACGTCATAGTGGAGAATTGATGTGCAGACGATCTCGTTTTCTGGCATCACCTGACAATGCCGTCGATGAAAACGCTAAATGACGTTATACATATTCGCCCATATCGATTTGAACCAGCAGTTGTCTTAACAGCAGCGAGGACAGCGAGGAAGATCTACTGAACGAAGACATCAGTCTGATGTCAATACCGAAAGACTGGGGAACACAATCTGGTGCCAAACGCTATCCTGACATTTCTTAATAAAATGGATGTTTATCAATAAAACATAATTCGTGAGGCATTATTCTTGTGTAAAATATGCAAGATGTAGATTGAAGCTTAGCATTGTCAAAACATTATTAATTGTCTTGTCTTCATGCCAAACAATTAGCATAGGGCTATTTAAGCATAATCTGTTTTCATTACAAATGAATGTTATGTATTAAAAGTGTATTGTCAAGCGGTGGTTGGTACATTTAATACTGCCGCGTAAACAGTTATGATAATATGTACTTCAGTGGTCAATAGAGGGATAAGAGATGCTGGCATTTAGCTTACTGCATGCATAGTGACTCTACTCGTCTTGTCAAAAGAACATCCATCCTTTTAACATGGACTGACATATATTAGAGAGAGACACAAACGAAACATGAAATAGATTTATTCAACAACAAATAAATCAACTGAACTGACAATATCGCACTGAAAATGTTTGTCACATTATAATTTCTCTAAAAAATTCATACTTATCCAACCTAAAACAGTTGTTTTGTCAAACAATAACTTATCCAAGAATTGAACAGAAAATAAAAATAATCGGTGGTGGTGGTGGATCCAGACATTTTTTAGTAATTTCACTTGAAATCGCACCCTTACAATGTTTTTGAGATTTGTGTTGTGTAGTATTCTGGTTTCTGGGGTGAACAAATGACACTCAGAGTGAAAAATTAGATGTTGTTCGGGATTCAGGGAACGAGGGGGTTGGTACCCTTAAAAATGTAGATATGTTCATCTTTCGTGTTTTGTAAATAAATAAATGAGACCTTTCCCACAATCAGATAAGAACGCAAGATCATGAACTGAATATATAAATTTATGTACATCAAAATTGTGCCAAATAACTAACCTTGTAATCTGGTCACTGTGCATGGGCCTTTGTAATTGTTGCATGAGGGTAGTCAGTCATGGATCACATGTGACAATAAATACTAAAATTTATTTTTGTAACCAAGCTGGTTCACCTTGTGTGAATCTCTCTCTCAGACAGATGCCTCAAAATGCAAGAATCACAAAACGGCATATCCAGTAGGTTTCCATTTTCTTTCTCGCTGACATCGCTTTATCTACCCATGAAGATGCGGGGGTGGGGGGGGGGGGGGGGGGGGGGGATAGGTCTTCAGCAAACCATACTTGCCTCAAAGGCAACTATGCTTGTCGTAAAAGGCGACTAACGGGATCGGTGGTCAGGCTCGCTGACTTGGTTGATGCATGTCATCAATTCCAAATTCTTGGATCGATGCTCATGATATCAATCACTGGATTGGCTGGTCCGGACTCGATTATTTACAGACCGCCGTCATATAGCTGGAATATTGCTGAGTGCGGCGGTAAACAACAAACAAGCAAAAACAAGGAAAACATCGCTTTATCCAAACTTTCCTCCTCGCTAAGTCGGACTTTTCGCTTGGAACTTTCAAGAAATGACACTTCGTACTTTTCTTAGACTAAAACACTCCTACGCCCACACCATACGGAAAGTCACTTCATTGTCATGTGGGTTAATGCACGGTAAACGAAACAAAATGTCGGACGGCTCTCCACTATGACGTCACAGCTATAGCTCGGCCTCCAGCTGGGATGTCAATATGCATACGCGCTGGTTGTGGGATCGGGCAGTTGATTGTTGCTTTTTAGATAACAATGAAATAACATATGAAGGAAATAATTCTTTATGCACTTTGGAAGACTATATTACATGTTGTAAAAAGTTATTTTTTCTATAGACCCCCTTTAAATGCATCTGGGAGGCCAACAACACAGTCATTGCAGGCTATTCGAGTGCATCAGATAGCTCACTGGTTGAAGCGTTGCCTTGCACGCCGGCTGACCGGGTTCTAAACCCATGATGAGCACATGTTGTGACCACCACATCTAGGATCTGTTTGCGTGTGATCTAATGAATGTGGGATACTAAAGAGTAAATTCCAGGACTGTGTCATGTTTCTTGGGGAGGTGGGGTAGCCTATTGTGAAAGTGCGTTCGATTCCCACATGGGTACAATGTGTGAAAGCCATGGTTGGCGTCCCTCGCCGTGATAACGGATTGAATATTGTTTAAACTCCGACCTTACATAGACATTTATATGTCACAAATACTGACAATTTTAAATTCTAGTTACTGATTGAGATAGATATGGATACTTGTTTGTAAATAGGGATAGATTACATGATGTACATACCATATCGGCTATATGCAGATGTAACTTAAACATTGCATACGATCAGCCAGTTCAAGTTTGCAAATAAAGTCGTCTTTAAGCTTTTCTTATTCACTGTCAAGTTATTGACGAGTCGCTCCACTTATCAATGTGAGGGAAAGTTTAAGCATGAAACACATGCTACAGGCAGGGAATACCCGATAAAACATAACTGATACTACATACGCGCATTTTAAATGGTTTTAAATGATTACTTTGTCCTTGGATGAAGGTAATATTCTCGAAACAATCAACATATGACAAATCGCAAACTTGTGAACATCAGAGAATCGTTCTAGATGACCATATGAGATTTCTGTTCGATGACTGAAATGGTGTCGAAAGCAACGCAAGGCTCTAGTCAAGTACACACTTTATTACAAAACTGACGATGCTCCACTAACTATTTGTGGCTTGGTCATTCAGTCTGTTTCCTGTTTCAAAAAGTTCTGTTTCCTTGACGTGTAAATGTAATATTAACATTATGAACAAATGTGGAGCCTTTTTAGCTTCAAGGGAGTTTATTATATACTCACACGCAAAAGAAACGCAAGTGGTTTTAAGCAAATAGGTAACAAACACGGAACCATAAATTGATACGAGTTTTAGCATGTAGTGAAGCCGGATGGTGTTATCAATATTTTTAATTGCATTTTGGAAGCCCAGAGTAAAAACGCAATATAAAAAACGAATCGCCAAAACGCACCGTTTCAATGAATATGTGGGTATCATGCACCCATTTCTCGCTAAATCGAAAAATGCACGAACCGTCACGAATTGTAATGGGTATAAAACTGTGGCCGATTCTTGGACCTACCACTCCTTGGTCAACAATGCCACGCCTAACTGAAATTCAGAGAAACCAGGCTATCGGACGTTTGGAAGCTGGAGAGTCTGTCCAAGATGTTGCCCCTCATTTCAACGTTAAAATAACCACAATTTACCGTTTCCTGCATCGATACAATGCAACACAGTCCACAGATGACCTTCCCCGGAGCGGTCGTCCTAGGGTCACCACACCTCGACAAGATCGGCAGATTACCCGTCGACACCAGTGACATCCGTTCCTAACTGCAAGTGAAAGTGCTCAACAGACCATAGGAACACATAATCGACACATTAACCGGGACACTGTGATCCGACGTCTCCGTTCCAACAATCTCAGATGTCGCCGACCACCATGTCGTCCTGTTCTCCAACCACTTCATCGACAAGCATGACTTCAGTGGGCACAGGGTCATCACAATTGGCGTCATCGTGAGTGGAGGCGTGTCATCTTCTCTGATGAAAGTCACTTTTGTGTCTCCCATGCAGACGGAAGAGTCAGAATTTGGCGGTGTCGAGGTGATCGTTTCGCTGACAGAAACGTTGTGGAAAGGGATCCATGGGGTGGCCCTAGCGTCATGATATGGGCAGGGATTGGACTTAATGCGAGTCTTGGACCCATGTGCTTTCTGAATGGTGGTTAAGGTCGGGGACACGGCGTCAGCGGTATATCGACCAAGTGATCAGACCCCCCGTTGTTCCATTTTTTGAACAACATCAACAACATATTTTCCAGCAGGACAACGCTCGTCCCCATGTTGCCAGAGCTACCATGGCCTTTCTGCAACAACACAAAATCCGTATTCTACCGTGGCCAGCCCTCAGCCCTGATCTGAACCCCATCGAACACTTGTGGGATGAGGTTCAAAGGCGTCTGCACAATGTGCGCCCAGTCCCTACAACTGCCGATGAACTACGCACAGCTGCTCTGGATGTGTGCAGGAGGATCCCTAGAGCCTTCACAAATCGTCTGATCCACTCAATGTACAGGAGATGTGTGGCAGTGATCAATGCTAATGGTGGTCACACCAGGTATTGATTGACATTTTGGGTATTGACCCGAGACTGTGTAAGCCCTTAACATTTGAAAAAACAACAGTTATGTCATCTGCCTTTCAATCCCTTAAACTGTCTTCAGTCATTGTTTTGTCAATCTTGCCCTATTAGTATTTCTTGTCTTTACTGTTGAAGATAAATAACATGTATACTGCATACTCGACTTGCGTTTCTTTTGCGTGTGAGTATATTATATTAATAGCAGACACATTCAATCATGTTCTCCATGGAGAAGAACAGAGGAGAACTGTTGCTTTGGCAATTGCAGTGGGATTAACAGATGACATAAGTGACATTAGAGATAATATTGATAAATAATGGGAATATTACATTAATAAAACGTTGTGGAAACGTATTCTTCTCCAGTCAAAACGTTTTCAATAACGTCTCTATAAAGTAGGTAGGAGTATAATAACGAATCAGTAAAGGCACGTACGAACACTACATGTACGTTAATGCCATCTTCCGTGGATATATCCTATGGCCGCTGATAGTGAGTACGTGAGTTGGGTTCAACGCCGCTTTGAACAGTATTTCAATTCTATCACGGCGTGTCGTCTAAATATGTGAGGAAAGCCCGAAATGAAGCAGGTTCCAAATTAAAGTAAGAGGTATCTACTCTACAGTGGGACAACATCAAATTTCAAAACACAGTAGGTTTATTTCTTAAGTAGAACATGAGGATACGAAACGCATTGTTTGGAAGACAACTCCATGAATAATATATTGGTTGACGATGACATTGGTCATGGAAAAACACAATTTACACACTATCTGCATCACTTCGTGCATTCCTCACACTTTAAGTTGACACCCATGATCTAACTGAAATACTGCTGAAAGCGGATTTAAAGCCCAAAACATTATTGAGTGAGTGAGTTAGGTTTACCGTCGTTTTTAACAGTATTCCAGTTATATCACGGCGTGTCAGCTTAATGTAGAAGGAAAGCCCGAATTGATGCAGGTCTCAGACGTTTACCACTTCGGTGAAACCCACGAGCACGGGTATGGTGCTGACAAACCAAGAAACATAATCGGGATGAACCAGGATACGAACACAATAATAGGTTTCTGGTGTACCCAAGGGACGTAACTCTGCACAGCAAATTGCGGCGCCCTACTGGACCACCCGTGACCCCTTATTACTTCATCATTCACATGATACATGTATTTCTTCTAAATATGTACAATGGCGCTTGCAGACATTGAGCCTAATCTATGACCTGGCATTGCGAGACCTGTGTCTGTTAGTTACATTATCAACATTCACAGAACAGTTCGGTGAAACCCACGAGCACAGGTATTGTGCTGACAAACCTAGAAACATATTCGGGGCGAACCGGGATTCGAACCCACAATCATAGGTTTCTTGAGTACCCAAGGGACGCAACTCTGCACAGCGAATCGCAGCGCCTTAGACGATTGGGTCATGACTGATGAAGAATACTTTTCCCCAATGATTTAATAACGGGATATTCCCATTATTTATTAAGATTGAAACAAGCCACATATGTCATCTGTTACATCCCACTTCGCTTGCCAAAGCAACAGTTCACTCTAAGCATTGAACGTGATAGAATGAGTCCGCTATCAATATAATAAACTGCCTTTAATGCATAAGTGAAACTACAGAGGCTTTATACATTACATTTACATCTTAACCACGTGACGTAAATAGAACTACATCGCTAAAGCATAAACTACTGCATAGGTGACTTGAAAGTTTTGGTTACCAAGAAGCACATATGTATCCACTTTCAACATTGTAAAGGCTAAGTAAAGACTAAGCATATAAGTACTTTTATTCCCAGAAGGGTATCTTTACAGTGATATAGTTGGATGCGGTCTCGATCAAGTCTAAGTACTTTAGTGGTGACTGGACAGCCTTAAAAGATGTATCAAGGGCCTGCCCTAATCATCGGCCTTCCCTTCGTCTTCATCTTCATCGTCAACGTGATATCACTTATATAAATGTGTGTCACACGTGATGGGTGTAGATCGGGGAGAACACACATTATACAGCCGGCTGGTTTATCTAATGATCGTTATGGGCATCTGAAGAAAGCAGTGGCATCCGTAATTACTTGTATCTGACTTAGATCAGTGAATCACAGCGTTTCACTTGTTTTGTCTGTTAGGTTTCTAGCCCGTTGTGTTGTAGAAATGGCTGGGTGGGGTCGTAGATATAGCGAGTTGGGTTTTACTTCGCGTTAAGCATCATTCCATCCATATCATGGAGGGGGACACCAAGTGTGATGTCCTCATTGACATGCGCCGTTGAGAAAATAACGTGTACTTTGTGTTTATTGTGTTGTTTACGAGCACAGGCAGTAGTATTGAAGCTAAATCTACGTGTTGTGTAATCTAATCGTTCATAATACACAAGTACATATATTGTTTTACGTTGTATTTGTTTGCTGTTCAACGCTCAAGTCGGGAATATTACTGCCTGTTCACGGCTACTTGCAAATTGTTCACGGCTACTTGCAAATAATCGAATCTAGCCAAGAACAAATAACGGTTGGTACTATGAATTGTCATCGAGTTTCAGTGACACGCTGGCATACATTGAGACTTACCTGTGACAAGACATCACGAGAACTGTGTTTATTAGTTTCGTTATCAACAATCACAGGACCGTTTAGATTTCATGTATGCGGCCTTGACGTTTTATCACATAATCTGACATGTATCCCTGAAGTGTATTTACAATTTAGGTAATTCTCCAAACGCTACTGCTTTGGGCATTTATATGATGAAAGGATTTGCTGTTCCTTGAATGCTGCTTCCAAAGTTAATTGTGTTATGGTTATCTATGTAGTTTGTTGTCCTCTTATCAAGAGAGCACGACTCTCTTCCATCTGGGCTGGAGTGAGTGAGTTTGTTTTTACGCCGCTTTTAGCAATATTCCAGCAATATCACGGCGGGGTACACCAGAAATGGGCTTGACACATTGTACCCATGTCGGGAATCGAACCCGGGTCTTCGGCGTGACGAGCGAACGCTTTAACCACTAGGCTACCCGACCGCCCCTCTGGGCTAGAATAACGGAGAATTCTTGTCAAACACCGTCTGATCTGCAGGTAACAGAACTCTATATTAAAAACAGAGCATACATATGTAGCCAGAATGCTTGCAGACCGAATTGGTAATAGTGGCGTGAATTCTTTCGTTGAAAATATAAAGTTAAATAAAGTACAGAAACACATGACAGACATAATGAAAGTATTTTTAAAAAGGCCGCTGACATTATTAATTTACAAATATGTGGTGATACTGGAAACTAAACAAGAATCTACATAAACTATATTCACTATATAAATCAGAAAGACAATATAAACATAACATTTTTTGGTACTTATCCTGATGTATTATTAGCAACAAGGGCCCGGGGCATGCATTTAAATTAGATGTGCCAGCCTCGCATAGTTTGTCATGAAAAAGGTAACAATGCACAGGATAAATATTGGACCAATGCACCAATCACGATTTCCACTGTCACAGCAGAACCCACGACTTGCCATCGCATCCAACCAGTAACTGATGAACTGCGGTCGGTCTTCACATGATGTTAAGGCATGAAGATAAATGATGGAGTGGAGATGGAAAAACGTTAGGTTCGAATGCCTACCAGAATACAATAATGTGTGTAATATTTAATACACTCAATCTAGTACAAAAATGTTAACATTTAATAATGCTGTTTCAGTACGGTGTTAAGCTAACCAGTATCATCTTACCTAACAGCAAAATACAGGCTTCGCATTGGTTAAGGAGCGGGACAAGATTTCCCATGTGGCCCGCTCGTGTAGACCCTGAGAAATCAATAGGCAGATAGTGTAGATATATGTCGCATGAGTATTGTTTAGTGATGCGTAATGAGTAATGAACACGTGTTCATCCGAATGCATTAGATAAAGGGAAGTAACTCGGTCCGTCTGCTACGAGATTTGCAAACTCCGTGAAACTTTGGACACATATTCCTGGTCAGTGTGAATGAATGTCGGTGAGATAAAAGGCTACATCACATCATATATCCCTCGCAATCAGCTGACAATTTATAATATACCTAGTGCTGAATAGGACTTGAAGCCTTAATATATACATGTACAGTTAATTACACCAGCTATACTGTGAGAAGATTTAATCTTGATGAAACAGTAATTTCATGTTTCCTCATTTGATATAGAAACTGTTATTGTGTTTATTTTTTCATTTTTATGTCTCGATTTAGCAGGACTTGCTACAAACTGAACTAGTCTTAAACAAAACGAACTTCAACAGCGAATTTGAAAATAACGAATATTGAAGATCGCGTGATTATGCAACGCTTCACCTGATTTTTAGTGTAGATCCCTATTTATGAAAATAAATCGTTATCTGGAGGTCCATTTGGTAGCCATCTTGAAAAATGGCCGCCATCTTGGATTTTCAGGTTCCTAATCAGACATTGGGAGTCACCATGCCAATGTTGGTGCTTGTATCACCATATGCATGCAACGCTTCACCTGCTTATTAGTGTGTGATCACATCCCTCATGCTGTTTACCACTGACTTGTCTGGTCCAGACATGAAACCTATTGACCAGTCCTGTTTACAGATATAAGCTGATATAATAAGTAACCTCAATCCATATGATATGTAGGTTTCATAATGTAACACCGTACTGAAGCAGTAATATTCCCGACTTGAGCGTTGAACAGCAAACAAATACAAAGTAAAACAATATATGTACTTGTGTATTATGAACGATTAGATTATACAACACGTAGATTTAGCTTCAACACTACTGCCTGTGCTCGTAAACAACACAATAAACACAGAGTACACGTTATTTTCTCAACGGCGCAGATGTATGTCATTGAGGACATCACACTTGGTGTCCCCCTCCATGATATGGATGGAATAATGCTTAACGCGAAGTAAAACCCAACTCGCTATATCTACGACCTCAACCAGCAATTTATGAATACTGCTCATTTTCTAATATTTACTGATCCAGATAGATATGGAGACTAATTTGTAAGTAGGGATAAATTTTATAGTGTACAAATCATATCAGCTATTTGCCGGTATGTCTTAATTATTAAAGACAAGCAGCCAATTCAAGTTTACAAATATAATAATCTTTAAGTTTTCTTTAAGCACTATCAAGTTATTCACCAGACTTCTGTCTCAACACTTGTCAAGTTTTGAAAAAAGGTTAGGCATGAAACACAAGGCGCATGCAGCCATTACTAGACAAAAAATAACTGACAATTCATGCAGATAATGGTCGTTTATACATGCACCCAAATTGTAAATAATTTTAAAAGATTTCTATTTCCTTGAATACTATTCTCGGAACAATGGACATTAATACAAATGAGAACTCACGCACTTGTGAACATCAGAGACTAGCTGGGTAATCGATCCAGGTGACTAAAGAGGATTTCTGTAATATGAATGAAATGGCGTCCAAAGCAAACCAAGACTCGAGTCAATCACCCACTTTATGAAAACACGTTGGTCAACTACGTGTGACTTGGGCATTCACAGCCGACTACAATGAAGACAGAGTCGTTTCAGTGAGTGAGCAGACTGATTGTATCTCATTGTATACCTGATAGTGAATTGTTAACATGTCGGCGTGACACCATGGCTGCAAAACAACATTGAATAACGTCGCCGTTTCACTGTATTTCCACAACACAACGGGCTAGAAACCTGACAGTCAAATGTATATCCACGGAAGATGACATTAACGTACATGTAGTGTTTGTACGTGCCTTTACTGATACGTTATTATACTCCTACCTACGTTATAGAGACGATATTGAAAACGTCTTGACTGAAGAAGAGTACGTTTCCACAACGTTTTATTAATGTAATATTCCCATCATTTTTTTCAATATTATCTCTAATGTCACTTATGTCATCTGTAATCCCACTGCAATTGCCAAAACAATAGTTCTCTCCAACATTGAGAACATGATTGGATGAGTCAGCTATCAATATAATATCATAAACTGCCTTGAAGCTAAAAAGGCTCCACATTTGTTCATATTGTTAATATTACATTTACGCGACAAGGAAACAGAACTTTTTGAAACAGGAAACAGACTGAATGACCAAGCCACAAATAGTTAGTGGAGCATCGTCAATTTTGTAATAAAGTGTGTACTTGACTAGAGCCTTGCGTTGCTTTCGACACCATTTCAGTCATAGTACAGAAATCTCTTGTGGTCATCCGGAACGATTCTCTGAAGTTTGCGATTTCTCATATGTTGATTGTTTCGAGAATATTACCTTCATTAAAGGACGTGGTAAACTTTTACAATCATTTACAATGCGCGTATGTAGTATCAGTTATGTTTTGTCGGGTATTCACTGCCTGTAGCATGTGTTTCATGCTTAAACTTTCCTCCAACATTGATATGTGGAGCGACTCGTCAATAACTTGACAGTGAATAAGAAAAGCTTTTAGAATTTTATTTGCAAACTTGAACTGGCCGATCGTATACAATGTTAAAGTTACATCTGCATATAGATGATATGGTATGTACATCATGTAATCTATCCCTGTTTACAAACAGGTCTCCATATCTATAGTCAGTATTTGTGACATATAAATGGCTTTGTAAGGTCGGACCGAGTTTAAACAATATTCAATCCGTTATCACGGCGAGGGACGCCAACCATGGCTTTCACACATTGTACCCATGTGGGGAATCGAACGCAGGTCTTTCGCTTGAGGGGCTAACACTTTCACAATAGGGTACCCCACCTCCCGAAGTAACATGACACAGTCCTGGAATTTACTTTTTAGTATCCCACATTTATTAGATCACACGCGAAGAGATCCTAGATGTGGTGGTCACAACATGTGCTTATCGTGGGTTTAGAACCCGGTCAGCCGGCGTGTTAGGCAACACTTCAACCACTGAGCTACCTGATGCACTGGGATAGCCTGCAATGACAGTGTGTTGTTGGCCTCCCTGATGCATTGAAAGGATGTCTACAGAAAAAATAACCTTTTTACAACATGTTAAATAGTCTTCCAAAGTACATATTTAATCATATTTTTTATTTATTTCATTCATATGTTATTTCATTGTTATCTAAAAAGCAACAAACAACTGCCCCGATCCCACCACCAGCGCGTATGCAAATTGACATCCCAGCTGGGGGCCGAGCTATAGCTGTGACGTCATAGTGGAGAGCCGTCCGACATATTGTTTCGTTTACCGTGCATTAATCAACATGACAATGAAGCGATTTTCCGTATGGTGTGGGCGTAGGAGTGTATTACTCTAAGAAATGTACGAAGTGTCATTTCTTGAAAGTTCCAAGCGAAAAGACCGATTTAGCGAGGAGGAAAGCGATGTTTTGCTTGTTTTTGTTTGTTTGTTGTTTAACGCTGTCTCAGCAATATTCCAGCTATATGACGGCTGTCTGTAAATAATCGAGTCTGGACCAGACAATCCAATGATTGACATCATCAGCATCGATCCAAGCAATTTGAATACGATGACATGCATCAACCAAGTCAGCGAGCCTGACCAGCCGATCCCGTTAGTCGACTCTTACGATAAGCACAGTCGCCTTTTTCGGCAAGCATGGGTTGCTGAAGACCTATTCTACCCCTGCTCTTCACGGGTAGATGTCAGCGAGAAGGAAAATGGACACCGACTGGTCATGCCGTTTTGTGATTCTTGAATTTTGAGGCATCTGTCTGAAAAAGAGATTCACACAAGGTGAACCAACTTCGTTACGAAAATACATTTTTGCATTCATTGTAACACGTGATCTATGACTACCCTCGTATAACAATATCATAGGACCATGCACATGGATCAGATTACATACTACGGGTTATATATTTGGCACAATTTTGATGTACATAAATTTACATATTCAGTTCATGATCTTGCGTAGTTGTCTGATTGTGGGATGGGTCTCATATATGTATTTACAAACCACGAAGGATGAACATATCTACATTTTTAAGGGTACCAATCCCCCTCCTTCCCTGAATCCCAAAAACGTCTAATTGTTCACTCTGAGTCTCAATTGTTCACCCCAGAAACCAGAATACTACACAACACAAATCTTAAAAACATTGTAAGGGTGCGATTTCAAGCGAAGTTACGAAACAGTGTCTGGATGCACCACCACCCCCACCGACGATTACTTTCATTTTCTGTTTAATTCTTAGGTTGTTTTAGGTTGGATAAGTATGAATTTGGTGTACCTTTTTTGGAGAAAATATAATGTGACAAACATTTTTAGTGTGATATTGTCAGTTTAGTTGATTTATTTGTTGATGAATAAATTGATTTCATGTTTCATTTGTGTCTTTCTCTGATATATGTCAGTCCATGTTAAAAGGATGGATGTTCTATTGACAAGACGAGTAGAGTCACTATGCATGTAGTAAGCTAAATGCCAGCATCTATTAACCCTCTATTGACCAGTGAAGTACATATTATTATAACTGTTTACACGGCAGTATTAAATGAACCAACCACCGCTAGAAAATACAATTTTAATATATAACATTCATTTCTAATGAAAAAAACTAGCTTAAATAGCCCTATGATAATTGTTTAGCATAAAGACAACACAATTAAAAATGGTTTGACAATGCTAAGCTTCAATCTGCATATTTTACACAAGAATAACTGTCTCACGAATTATGTTTTATTGATAAACATCCATTTTTTTTTTAAATGTCAGGATAGTGTTTGGCACCAGATCTTCCTCGCTGTCCTCGCTGCTGTTAAGACAACCACTGGCTCATATCCATCTGGACAAATATATGTAAGGTCATTTAGCGTTTTCGTCGACCGCATTGTCACGTGATGCCAGGAAGAGTGATCGTCTGCAAATCAATTCTCCACTATGACGTCACGTCACATGATAACTGTGCTTATTAACTCTCGATAGTTTCCGTAATACGAATAGGTTTTAACGTTTTGTGTCAGAAATATTGCCTGGAAGACACTTGTTTCAATATGCTCAATAGATTATTTAATCCCATATTTATAGTTTTCTGTAAATCTCCTATATGTATATTATACTATAACAGAACGACATCAAACTCTTGTTAACTCTTGTACCAGGTACACATGCAAAGTGTCGTGTGTCGAATACATTCATTTCCTTCAATAACCCATACATCGTCTAGGACAACTAAAACTCGATCTTTTCATAAGGGTCTTCCTGGGAGTTGTTTTCAACATCGTTGTCATCTATGACAGTGTACTCATCCTCTTCCTCGCCCTGTAGCTGGCACGGTTCAATGGTCATATCTCCAGTTACGGGTTGGATGTATGATGTAGCATGACGGCGAGTATCGAGTGTTGCTGCGTCACCATGACGCGCGTTGTCATCTGGAGAAACGCTTGCTCCCTCTTGGCTCCACGGGTCAAGAGTCATATCTCCAGTTACTGGTTGGATGTAAGATGTGACACGACGGCAAGTATCGAGTGTTGCTACGTCACCAAGACGAGCGTTGTCATCTGGAGAAACGCTTGCTCCCTCTCGGCTCCACGAGTCAAGAGTCATATCCCCAGTTGCCCGGTGGATGTTGGATGTGTCATCACTGTGTGTGTCCAGTGTCCCTTCATCTACGTCATGGAAGAGGAGACGTGTGTAACCATCTGGAAATGCACTTGCATCCTGAAGATCCCCTGTAATGGTACCGGCTGTGTCTGGGTTCCTGCTACATGGCACATCCATCTCAAATGAGTTGATTTGATCGTTGTCGTCGTCTGTGCATTGCGACTTGTCCCTTGATAATCGAATAAATGACAGTTGTTGACTTCAATGCTTGATAAAAAAGAATTATTTTCGAATGTTATTACTTCTCAGTGCATTGTAATAAATCATTTAGATATCAAAGTTTTATTTGTTCCCTGAACCAGTCTAAACAGTTCAGGGTTACATGTGTCTATAACATTGCTGTACGGAATCATTATTGATAACCCCACTGCGAGCTCCCTGCATAGACATATATCAGTACAATGTAAGACAAAAATATCTAAAAGTTTATGAATTTCGCTGGTTATGTGAATACATATTTCTCATCCTGCCCCTCGTGTTGGGTTTTGTGACCTGGAAATTTTGTTAGCGACAATATACTGTTTCAGTCAGTGCTTCAAAACATTCCTCTGAATGGAGATTCCGAGTTAACAATATCCGCAGGACATCTAGCATCTTTAGATGACAATCATTTTTGTGTGTAAAACCTAAGATTAAACTATATTTTTCCAAGTAATTTCCGGAACAAATTCGTTTCTTCAAAACAGTGCTAGTTCAAATGGACGGTGTATGATATGTCTTGAGGGATTAGCTCGATTGTATTAAGAGGTCTGATTCGAAAGGTCATCAGAATGGCTGTCGTCATTGACAGCTCTCTTTGTACAACGCAATCTGTTAATCAATTGGTATGTCATGTACCACTTACGATTTTCTTTTCCAGATGCCGAAAGTAACCAGAAGGAGTACAGCCATTAGGACAAGTCCTAAAGGAAGTAGAACGGCCGGCACATTGTCATGTGGTCTCTGAAACACGCACGTATTGACCTGTAGTGATCTGAACTGATCTAATCACAGAAAGTGCTACGACATAAACTTGCATATAAAATTAGAATAATGAGACCGAGAATAAGATTGAGTTATAGTATCAGTCATAGCTTAATATGTCAATCATAATCAGTTACTGTCTATATACACCCGTGAGGATCCCAGCAACCTATGCTTGTGAACATAAGAGGCAACTAATTGGATCGGGTGTTCAGGATCGGTGACTAGACTGATTGCATGTCATTGTATCCCAAGTGTGTGGATTATGCCCATGTCGTAAATCACTGGATTGTTTGGTCGAGCCTCGACAATTTCAGACCGCCGTCTTATAGTTGGTTGGTTGGTTTGTTGTTTAACGCCGCACTCAGCAATATTACAGCTATACGGCAGCGATCTGTAAATAATCGAGTCTGGACCAGACAATCCAGGGATTAATATCCCACGCAATTGGGATCGATGACATGCATCAACCAAGTCAGCGAGCCTGACCACCCGATACCCTTAGTCGCCTCTTACGACAAGCATAGTCACCTTTTAGGGCAAGCATGGGTTGCTGAAGACCTTTTTTATCCCGGACCTTCAAGGGTCTCATATAGTTGGAATACTACTTCGTGTGGCACAACAAGCAAACAAAGGTACGTCCTTACAAAAGGCAATACATTCTATGTTATGAATAAAAGCCACATATGTATGTTTGTTGTAATCTAGACATCCACTTTTCCTAGAATTTCCCCAAGTTCGGCAATGAGTCGGTTCAAGCCATCAGTCAGGTGAGCTCTATTTGTTTGATCAATCTCACCCAGGAGCGTGATGTTTATAATGTCTGAATACAAAGAACAAGAGGTTTTAAGAATAAGTTTAAACTAAATTGTAATCTGACAACCAGAAGTGTTGTCTGACGGCATCTACAGCTTCTGTCATGTGCCACTGCATATTATAACTTGATTCAAGGTGATAATATGAGGCAATGTGATCGAGGCGCTAGTATAATATTGACCTTGGTAGTGGCCATGATATAGAGTGACCTCCCTCGGCTGTTTACATACGCCCTCCTTGTCCTCCCGGTGTGGGGAGCTCCGCTGTGGGGAGCTTGTCTACCCCTTTGTTTACAGTTGTTGATGTACGACATTATTCAAAACGCTTCGATACTTGCAACATTTCTGTAAGGCAGACTTTACCTATATAAATACCAGATGAGGGAGTACCTACTTGCCCAGTGCGGAATGGAAACCTAACGGGAAACAACAACTTTTCTGCATGTTTCTTCGATTCAAGAACGGAGCACGTGACCGACACATATGGAGATATAACACACCATTTCACTTACCAACACTTCGGCTGCATCTTTCCCCCACCCATGCAAAATCACAATTACACTTGAACCGAGTTGCTGTCAAGAGGTCCTGTGTACAATTCCCTCTGTTACAGGGGGCGCTGTCACAGAAATTAACCGTCTCTGCACATGTCTCCCGAGTCCACTCTTCTGAACATGAGCAGTTGAAGTCTGTTTGGTTTCCGTCACATGTCCCTCCATTGAGACATGGCTCCAGTGCACACTGGTTGGTGATGTTTTCACATCGTCTTCCTGAAAGTAGTTGAGGAAGTGTATGACGAATAACAAGCAGCATATAACAGATTTGATATGTCCTTAGTAGGAAATTATAATATGCAATGTGTTGCTATTTCTACTAAACAAGATTGGCTTGCCTCGGCAGTCAACGTAAATCACTTGATTTCTACTCTTTATGTACATTTATATTTGAATGTGAGCTGTATTAAGTAGATTTTAGCTCTGTTTGTTATAAAAAAACCTTTTTGTTTGTACAAAGTTCTTTGTATCAAAGGAGATATTCAGATGCACCTATAAATGTTAGATATATGTACTGTTCTATGGTTCAGATGGCCTGGAATTCTGAATAAACGGAATCTGAATCTGAACCAGCAATGCTAAATATATTGGACAAATTGCTTACATATGTATCATATATCTGGATCTGTGTGCGAGCGGGCACGCGCGTTTGTGTGTGTGCATGCAAGTGTGTTTGTATGCGTACATGTGTGTACACATATTTTAGAAAATGGGGGTTCACTTAAAGTTACAAAATATGAACGGAAATAATTCAGGGAGCAAGTTGTCAAATATGAGTCAGTTTATTTTAGTTATGCATGATTGATATGTCAACTCGAGTAATTTGGTATGCTTCCAAAAAGATGTAGGGGGAGGTTGGGGGTTGGGGAGAACGTACCTTGCATCCCCCACCCCATCTTTACCCGCGTATAGAGAGTTTCGGCCGTTGTAGAAACGATGTATTACAGCCATACCAGAGAGGGGGGCACGAATTTCACATATTGTAGCCAAAAATCGATCGCAAAATGATATTCTATTTGGCCTGTCAGATATAGTCTACTCACCGTTGATCCCCTCAATACAAATGCACTGAAAACTTCCGTGTGTATTTGTGCAATTGCCCCCATTTTGACACCACCTGTTAATTTCTACACATTCATCGATGTCCTGATTGCAGTTATCTCCCTTCCATCATGCAATATTATGATTGACAGGAATTGAAATGCCAAATACATTAGCTCGAATACAAGGAATACAAGCATGCAGTAAACAGCAAAGGGGTTTTCGAAAGAGTGAAATCCTGGATACCCCACTGGATGATCACTGTCAGATGAACGTCTAAACATGCAAAGGGATATAACTGCATACCCATGATTCATTGTTCATGACATTAATCAATCTGATCGATTTCACTTTGAATATGACTGTCTGGATAACCGGGTTTCACTGTACTTTGCCACAGTTGAAAGCGGAAGGATCGTAATACAACTCAAGACGAATTCCAGTTTTCTTTTGAAATTTAGTGTTTAGGCAGTAACAAACTCGACAGAACAGAACTTGTATTACTCCCTGGTCGAAATCTCCGGCATGCGAGGTACAAACGACAATAAATACAAAGTGAGATAGCGATTTTCTGTCATGTGTTTACACACTATACAGAGTTATACAACTGATATTTTGGTACAACTAAAACGTGTTTTGAATTTTAACATGTTTGGTCGTCCTGAATATTCTTTTGGTATATACAGTTGTACACATATAAACATTGACATCAACCTTCTGAACATACCTTTAAAGCACATTTTTGCTCCTGTGTGTTCGTTGCACGTGTAGTGACTCTCGTCAGTAGTTGCCTTGTAATATGTCTCACACCCAGACCCGTGCCAGTCCGGGTCACAGTAGGCACGGACCTCAATCTGTAAGCTGAAATTATAATTCTCTCCAAACATTTCAGTTTGTCGTCTTGTTTTGTTACTGTGCTTTGAACATTCTTTCTCATTATTTAAAAAAACACTTTACAGTTTAAAATATTCCTTTCGATTTAGGTCCAGCATCATTATTCATCATACACAACAACAAATTTAATATGAGTGAGTGAGTGAGTGAGTTTGGTTTTACGCCGCTTTTAGCAATATTCCAGCAATATCACGGCGGGGGACACCAGAAATGGGCTTCACAGATTGTACCCATGTCGAGAATCGAACCCGGGTCTTCGGCGTGACGAGCGAACGCTTTAACCACTAGGCTACCCGACCGCCCCAATTTAATATGAAATGGTCGAGGTTTTTTCTTAAACTATGCTCTGGGTATGGTCAAAAGGCGTAAGACAATATTGTTCAACGAGCTGGTTATGGTAATGTGATGTCAGTTGAATCATTCTTTACTAGAGATGGCGCCGTGTGTACTTATGCATAGGAGCTCCATATTGATTTACCTGGTGGAGGCAACGCCTGAATGAATGCACTGATAATTCCATCAAGATCTCTCAGATGAGACAGAATTACAAAGTTTATTGTACCAGCTCCAGCAACTCGATACAAAAAATTCTGACATAAACGTTTCTTATACACATCGTGTTTTGCGGGGAAACACGTCACTTAGCAGAAAGGACTAAAAACACTCCTGCTCCAGATATATCGCTGTGTCAATGTCTAGCCATTATTCATAATGCCATGAGCCAAACATTATTACATGTAAACCTTTGGTGCTGGTCAAATTGCACGCAACAGTCAAACATGAATGTGAATAAACAACACATGAGACTATTCGCTCTGCTCAAAGTTTTGTTCTGGCCCCCAACCTAACTATTGTATCATCACCGTTATGTCTTAGTCTGACTCACTTTGTTCTTCCCAACACTGTGTATGGGGTGTACAGGGCTGTCTGTTCTTTAGCAGTGGCCTGGATGTTGATCAGCTTGGAGAGTGTGTCCATGTGATCGTCACTGGAGGTGTCATCATTGTCATACACCTGCACCGTTATTTCTATCGAGGACTGGAGAAAAGAGCATGTATACAGTGTATTGACTGTGTTGCTTACCACCACAGGCAGAAATATTCAAGCTAAATCTGCGTGTCTTATAATTTAATCATTCATCACGACATCACGAGAACTTTGTTTGTTGGTCGCGTTATCAACCATCACGGGATAGTTTTGGTTTCATGTGTGTGGCCTTGAAGACCTATCACATAATCTGACATGTATCCCTTTAATGTATTTACAATTTAGTTAATACTCCTACCGGTACTGCTTTGAACACTTGCATTATGAAAGGATTTGCTGTTCCTTGAATGCTGCTTCCAAAGTGGATTATGTTGTGGTTATCTATGTAGTTTGTGGTCCTCTTGTAAAGGGAGCACGACTCTCTTCCGTCTGGCCTGGAATAACAGAGAATTGTTGTGAAACACCGTCAAATCTACAAATCACCCTTCTTCTTATGTTGCCTGAGTGACTTGCAAACCGAGTTGGTATTGAAAACATGAATTCTTTCTTTGAAGAAAAAAAGTCAAATGCACGCAAAAAAGGCACACAAATGGTACACATGTACAGAAACACGTGACAGACATAATTAAAGCGTAAGTTTAAAACGACATGATTAAAATTACAAATATGCGGTGATACTGCAAAATTAACAAGAATATACAGAAACATGTTTGACTCGTATAGTTTGTCACAAAAAGGGTACCTACCCATCAATGCATAGGGTAAACATTGGATCACACTTATCAATGCAGCCAGCAACAAAGCCACTGTCACAACAGTACCCACTCATTTCCTTTCCATCCGACCAGTTACTGATGAACCGGATGTCCAGTTTGGCGTCCGTCTTCACATGCTGTTAAAGCATGAAGATACGATTCGGGATATGTGTTAATTGCAATTGAAGGAATCATAATAATATTGATTATTATTTAATAATGTGGATACGAAGAAACGTTACGTTCGAATTTCTTTCAGTTTAAATCGTCTTTACAGTTCAAAATGATAATGTTAATCCAAGCAAAACGGGAATCGTGTGTTTAACCTTGGTGATTGCTCCATACACGTCATACTGTATACTATTGATCGTGACATATAGAGATTATTATACGAGCATATGTGTCATTCTGAATTTATTAAACGAGTGTCACAATTATATATACTTCCCAAGCGATTCTTAAACGAGTTTTGTAAAATCAGAATGACCCACATGCCAGTGTTATATTTCTTTTGAGCTCCCCTTTAGAAAAATCACTATGGCCTTTTAAGAGAGCCTCAGTCGAAGAATGACCGTCAAAAATCTTCAGATATAACGTCGTTTCTAGTGTGACATCATTCCGACCTTACGTCACAATAAGATTCGAATGACGTCAACAATGCAGTCCGGATAAGTGAATGCAGTAACATTTGCACTAGTGCACATCGGAGTTGTATGAACTTGATTATTGCTAACCATGTGGGTAATAGATTTGTTAGTGACACTGTGTTGTGTTTATCCATATTTTCATTTACTTCATAAGATGTAGGTAATATCAGATGTATCAACTGCTGTTGATATACGTGCCTTATACAAATTTGTTTTGATTAGGTGCAAAAAAGTGTTGATACAGATTAGAATATAACCGAGGAAGTGTAATACGTAATACACTCAATCATGTACAACATTGTTAAAATTCAATAATGCTTTCGGAAATATTTCCGTTCCTCTATTTCTCACATGCACTATGTTTCAGTACGGTGTTACCTTATAAAACCTACATGTCATATGAATTGAGGTTACTTATAATATCAGATTATGTCAGTAAACACGTGTGGTTAATGGGAGGTGAATCTGGACTAGACAGGCAAGTGGACAAGCATGAGGGATGCGATCACACACTAATAACCCGACCTACACTATTCGACAGCCTTTTAAATTAGGTTTGTTTAAGATTAGTCCAGTGGACTGGTGGAAACCATATTTTACTTGTCCTCAGTGTTTGTAGCTAGTCCTGCTAGATGAGTGAATAAATAAACACATGATCACAGTGAAAATAAGAAACATTAAACTACTACTGCTTCATCAGGATTAAAACATTCTCACGTTTTGTTGTTTTAGTTGATGAATTATCTATTCGAGTATGTATGTATGTGTAACTTAAAAACAATCCTGTGCTTGATATAGAACAATATATTATAAGTTGTCCACCGATTTCGAGGGGTACATGGTGTGATTTACCCTGTGTGTAAGCCTATTTACCCCGAGCCGTCAGACTAAAATAAAGTCATCTCGTATGGTATCACATTACATGACATTGAGCTTTCGAAACATCGCGGCATATCCAAGGAGAATGAAATTGACTACACATACTTTCGGCGACATGGAAAAGCGTAAACGTGTGAATTCCTTGACTGACGAAGAATTCGTTTCCATAACGTTTAACATAATGTGATATTCAAGTTATTTACTAATATTGAAACAAGCCACTCATGTCATTATGTTAACCCAACTGCGACCGCCAAAGTAACAGTTCACTCTAAGCCCACATCCTGAGTGAGCTAACATTCGCCAACGTGTGATCCCTTCTTCCATTTCGTCCATGAGCAGGATGTGACAGGCAGTACTCCACGCTAATGGGGAACACGCGAGAAACTGAGTTCTCATGACCTTGACCTTTGTCTTCATATTGGACACGTGTCCTGTGTGCCTTGTCATCACTCATCAAGTGTTCTGATGCGCATTGAAAGTTTTTTACTTTTTACTTCCAACACAAAATGGTTATGCGTTTCAGTTGTAAGGGTATATTTGCTTTCCTTCGGTACATATCAGTGACAGAACCTGACGCAGAGACTTGCTTTGAATTGTGACTCAGTGCCGTACCTACAAAGGGTGGCTGAAAAGTTCTGAGCCAAGGTACGAAGGATGAACAGTACACCCTTATCAGTTTGCATGAACTTGGTATACCACGCTTACTGGCTACATTTAAACCACATTCACAACCAGGCAGCATATTTCTGCAGGAATCAAAGTGACTAGGCATTCTCTGTTGATGAAAATCAACAAAATTGGCTACCGATCTGTCACCAAGTATCTCCAGCTGAAAGGGTTAACTCTGACAGCCCTCCATGCAGACATGGTGTCACCTTCAGAGGATGATTCTCTCCACTATTAAAGAGCAAGTAAACTCAACAGAGAAACTTTGCAAATTTAAATACTTCAGGGTATACTTAATCACAAATGTTTGACCAAAATTTTATTTAACCAACGGCAATAGCGATCACACGGTAAAAAATTACAGGCGAAATCGTCACCCAAACGAAAATATCTGCCACTGAGGGAATTACCTTAAAAGCACTCAGCAATTTCTACGTCGGGCCGGCGCCCAGTTTGCTTTCTTCCTCCTCGGATTTTTAAATCGCATTTGGGACAAATAACACAAAATTGTGTACAGTGTCACCGTTTTTATCAATTTTTATTTCATATTTTAAAGAAAACGCATGTTAGATGTACGTATGTACGGATGTATGTTGCTTAGAGAAACATGGTTGATTTATTCTTCTGCCAGGTGCTGGACAAATAGGGTTTCGACGTTTACGGTACTGAAACAGGATGTACGTCATTAAAATCACGTTACAGGACTTTAATCTTTATTCTAAGGAAACACAATGTCAAGATCAAAGGTATGATTTCAACACGTTTCCTTGACATTTAAGTTATTTCTACGATTATTATATTTTTTCTCTCGGGAATTGACTTAATATGTCGAGGACGCAATAATAGTTTGCACTTTACTAGCCATGTAAGAGGGGACGGGAGAGCCTCGAATATGATCCAATATCAGGAAAACCTTCAATTGATCAAGGATGTTCATCGATTCACCAAGCGTCACAAAGTCAATGTAGTAGGCATCTCTCAGTTGAGAACATTTTGAGGAATTAGCTGAGTATGGCAAAGGTTTAAGCATGCTGGGTTCTGATCAGAAATGCTTCAGGTTCATCAAATTGACATCGTTTTAAAGCATGCCAAGCTAAGTTTGTTGGACAGGGTTTGTAAACATGATGAGTCACGTGCTTCCATGAATCCCAATGTGATACATGCGAATTTGATCACCGTTACTTTAGTGCTTCAATATTTGTTTTCTTTAAGAGAATATAACTCGATACCCAACCAGCACTTTGAATGCCTTATAACATTTTCACTTGTTTGAAGGCGAATCGACTGAATACTTCTTCTGTTGTAGTATGCTAATCCAGTGTAATATGAATACTTTTTCCCGCAAGTTGTTTATGTGCACACGGCCAAATTTATTTAAATGTGTTTCTATTTTTTGTGTTGCTCTGTTACATTATTAATATGTATAAGGTTTCGCTACTCGTTTCAGTACGTCAATGTTTGGCCACGTTAAAGAGTATACACTCTTAAATACTCTCTTAAATGTTATGTTACAATTTTACTTTCACAACTGTATTGTCCACATACAATTCTGTTAAATGTAGTAAAATCATCAATTCCACCTTCGGGTATCATGAATTTAATAACATCTCGCAGTGAGGACACAGTATTTGTTTAGTGACTGCAGTAAACAGCAAAACGCTACCAGAACATAACATGTTATGTTCCAATGGATTAGTATTGACACTTGCTAAACATGGTATCACTGCACTTGCCAAAATAGACTTATCATGAATATGAATGAACTGGAGAAGTTGCACGGTACTTCCGGCACTGGTGAGGTAGTCGAGACTGGTGTGAATAATGAAACTGAATATTTACCACAAATATTTCCTCAAGTTCGATGACACAGATCGAGGAAATATTAAACACAGACTCGCATTCACCCTCGTGCAATTTAAGTAATGATTTAGTCACGTGTAATATACGTCACAACTGGACGTCAGTAGTCTCCAGTAATCTCTTGGGGTTAAGATATAAATATCAGTGGACTGAACAGTGAACGGTACATGTGAGACAACCCTCCATCAAGAACAGCTCTGATGACGACTTATGGATACGATGTCTACTTGTAGATGCTGGCCAGCACACTGTTTGTGTGTGCTTTTTGCACTCTGGCTGCTGTTGATATCGGTAAGTGCTTAAGTCATACTTGCACACTGAAATTAAAACTCGTTTTATTGTATATTATTCACATTCACGGAGTTTAAAAAATAAACAAGAAAGCTATTTACCAAAGAGTGTATTTGTACGGTTTTTATTCCAATGATCGAAGCAGTGAACCGCCTTAGCTCGAAGTTCTTGTATGTCGATTTATCCGTTTTTCGAGACAAGCTGGGTGCCGATGTAAGACTATTAGGTGATCAGAAGTGACACCTTCTTAAAGGAGATAATCGGGTTCGAGTTAACAAGGTTTAACTTTAAACTGATAAAGTGTCCTCTTTCTGAATTTCTTTATTTCCGTACTGATGGAGGTCACAGGCCTATGTATATTTATGATTTGTACATTCAAAGTAGTAGAGTCTATAACATAATATTTTTTCTGTGTCTCATTGCATGATAAATGTACATAGATACATTTTGTAAAAGTAAGTACTTAGAGTTGTTTAACAGAGATGTGAATTTAAAGAAATTGCGATTGACATGGTATTATTCAGGTATATACTTTGCCCTTAATGTTGCATAAAATGGGCATATAAGAAGGAAGTGGTATTCATCTTCAATGTCATTTAGGGCGCACAATTGACAAATGCGTTCTTCTCTTTTAATACCCATGAAACGTCCAGTTTCAATAAATAAATCATGTGAACAACATCGAAATCTTGCTAAGATCAATACTGTTCGGGATATAAATAATTTTTTGCCATTTTGTAATAAATACATTTGTTTGATTCAGATACAGATACAGACCAATTTTGTAAATATATATCTTTTAGTCTTTGTGTTTATGATCTAATGAAATAAGAATGACACTGTATATTTTGTTCACACCATACATAGCCATAACCAACAGAAAACAGCAAGTCGTTTACGTCTGTTACCCAATTTCGTTTTCCATTTTTATCAAAGAGTACCATCATATTATAACAATTTTTCGGGAACCTATAAGATGGCATATTCAATAATCTTAACCAATATTTGATAACCTTTAGATATGAATATATATACACTACTGCCTAGAAGTTCATTCCCCTTACACGCATGGGCACCGCGTTACCGAACCCGTGTGCACCCCGTTGGTCACTTGTGTGGAACCCGTCCGCCACGCGTGTCACACTCATTAGAGGGGGAACAAACTTTTGATCAAAGGAGGACCCATGTTAAGCTGAACTTGGTGGTGGTAACAAGGAGAGACATTTTTGATATCCTGACGAAAAATGCTAACACACATGTTATTTTTTTGTACTTGCGGATGTCTCATTTTTAGATGTGTGATTTTGTAGGAAAATATGAGTACTGGTGTGGCTTCTACATGATGTTTTGCGATCGTGTCAAGAGAATACACGATCCTACTAAATGTTATTGCCATTCAAATGTTTTTTGTTTTATTTGACATTAAATATCTGTAGTACGACTTTCAGTGATTATGACAGACAGACATATTTTTATTTAAGTCTCACCTCATAAATGTACATTATAAAATACAGCATCTTATTAAAATTTGAGCCACTCCACATGGAGCTATGAGAGACTATATATACTATTTACACATATATACAGATATATATTAAAAAAATATATATAAACAACGTGATTAACAACGATATAAAATGTCTTTTCTTTTCTTTAAAATTCATAGCAGGTGTTTGCCACAACATAGCAAACATCATGGCTGGACAGTATAAAACATAGCTTTTCAATATCAGGTAAAATATCAAAATTTGGACAAGTGTTAAAACATAGATCAAGTAACTGGGATCTCTCAACATTGTATAAAGGACATTTAAGTAAAACATGGCATTCATCTTCTAAAATATTCTGACATGAAAAACAATATCTCTCATTTAAAACTGTGCAATCGTATCGTCCCGTCTCAATCCTTATAGGGGCTGTTCCACTTCTAAAACTAGCAATTGCTCGTCTATAAGAACGAGGCATAAAATTACTAACATAAAACTCACAATTTGGTAAATACTTAAAATTACAATACATTCTTAATTTGTTTCCTCCTGTACCATTTACACCTTGTGGCTGACACACATCCTCACTCCACTGTGTACGAAATATATCATACATTTAACTCTTGACAGATGCAACTACATATTTGGCACAATAATTGTTGGCGATATTAGCAAAATGATTTAGGCCAAGATCGGATAGCTTTTTTATTACTATTTTTTATTCTTTATTAAAAAGTGCTTTGTTATAGCCCAATACAAATATTTTTGATGTTATCCGATCAGGGTCTATATTATGTTGATGAGGTTTGGCGGGGCATTGTTTTTATTGGACCCTAATTACTTTATGATGGTTGGGTCTATTTGTCTCAGCTCCATAGCCGTGACGCTGGAAAAGAGCAGCATTTAATTAATGAGAGTAGGTTATATCATGGAAGATACACTTGAGGGAGAGGGTTCTACTAATTACCGTACCACAGGAAGAGACCTGTAGACGTGAGCGCGGGGTTGTGTAAAGATGGCCGTTGCATAATGGCCGGCAGGAGAGGTAAACATTGAGCTAAAGCACTTTTGTTTTCACTGGCTAGTTGAATAGTCTCCCAGCGTTACTGTCAATATATGTTCTTCTTGATCCCTGATACATCATTTTGGCATTAACTATATTATTTTCAAAGTACATTATTAGTTTACTAGACATTTGCTTTTGAGTATTTGTCAGTTGTGTTTATTTAACAAGCGATAATGGTAATATATGGTGACATGTAAATATAAAACATAAGTACAATAGTAAATATAGATATTCAAATCGCATAAAAATACAATTATAACAAGATATATATGTAATTCTAAAACCTGTGTTCCACATTCAGAGCCAGGCGGAAAACTGATTAAATAAAGGGAAGAAGCTTGCCCTTACACATATGTAGATACATCGACTAAATATGGGACCGCCTCCGTGGTCTAGTGGTTAAGCGTCCGCCCGGAGAGCGGATGGTCCGGGGTTCAAACCCCGGCCGCGTCATACCAAAAGACGTTAAAAGATGGTACTTGTTGTTACCCTGTCTGGCGCTCGGCATTAAGGGGCTAAAACAAGGACTGGTCGGCTCGGAGTATACTGTGTCTGAGTGGGGTATTCATGTTAAACTGCGGCATGGTATCTCAGTGAGCTAGCACTATAAATCGGCATCAGTCCGGACTAATACAAGCAGCCACACAAACACACACACGTACATGCACGTCGCTATATAAGTGCAATAATCGTGGACGCGACGTTAAACCCCATTTCACCTCACCTCACCTCGACTGAATATGACTATATATGTAAATGTTAACATACTGTACCTATCTACACGATCTGTTAAAAAATGTGCATAAGGTCACGGAAATGAAGGCTATAGATGTCATACCTTATTCGATTTTTTAGATGATAGAGTACATTATTTGATAAATTCTGTTGTTGATATCTAAAAATCGATTTGCGGTATCAATAAACATTTCATGGTATGATAATAATATTTGTGATATAAATTCATTCTTTGGTACCCATAAATGAATTATTGATATAAAATATAGAATAAATAGTAAAAAGGCGCCCTATATATTGTTCTTTGTGTATTGTATTGAATAACGCGATTGCATCACGGTTATAGTGTTAATTGCTAGTCTTTTTTCTGCACCATCATTTCTTTCATCTTATCAAAAATTGTTTACAAAATGGCAACTTATAATTAAGCAATGAAATTATACTGACCCGACCTGCGTTTATTCATCTCTCTGTCATTATTATCGTTAACATGTGTCTAGTGTTAAGTGTATATACTTATACTATACATCGTACTGATTAAGGAATGACACATCATCGTAACATCTTATATATACATGTAGCACAACGGTACTTTGATTCTGTAGCACAAAAAACATCACCCCGAATTACTGTGTAACGGTTAACCCGTTGTTTTCAGACGTTCCATTCAGACAAATAAATCAGGTGTGAAAGTTACCGGTTATAAAGAGTTGATAAACAGCATGATGACGTATGATTACGTATGAGTGAGTGAGTGAGTGAGTGAGTGAGTGGGTTTTGGGTGGGTGAGTGAGTGGGTTTTGAGTGAGTGAGTGAGTGAGTGAGTGAGTTAGTGGGTTTGGGTGAGTGAGTGAGTGAGTGAGTGAGTGAGTGAGTTTTGGGTGAGTGGGTGAATGGGTGGGTTTTGGGTGAGTGAGTGAGTGTGGACGAAATACAAGACTGTTTTGAGTTAGTGGGTGGGTGAATGAGTGAGTGAGTGAGTGGGTGGGTTTTGGGTGAGTGAGTGAGTGAGTGGGTGGGTTTTGGGTGGGTGAGTGAGTGGGTTTTGGACGGGTGAGTGAGTGAGTGAGTGGGTGGGTTTTGAGTGAGTGAGTGAGTGAGTGAGTGAATGTGGACGAAATACAAGACTGTTTTGGGTGAGTGGGTGAGTGAGTGAGTGAGTGGGTTTTGGACGCGTGAGTGAGTGAGTGAGTGAGTGGGTGAATTTTGGGTGAGTGAGTAAGTGAGTGAGTGGGTGGGTTTGGGGTGAGTGGGTTTTGGACGGGTAAGTGAGTGAGTGAGTGGGTTTTGGACGCGTGAGTGAGTGAGTGAGTGAGTGGGTTTTGGACGGGTGAGTGAGTGAGTGAGTGGGTGGGTTTGGGGTGAGTGAGTGAGTGAGTGAGTGTGAACGAAATACAAGACTGTTTTGGGTGAGTGGGTGAGTGAGTGAGTGAGTGGGTTTTGGACGGGTGAGTGAGTGAGTGAGTGGGTGGGTTTTGGGTGAGTGAGTGAGTGACTGGGTTTTAAATACGTTGGACACAGTAACATGATTCAACACCTTTTGAAACGGTAAAATTAGATACATTTAAACGTTAGTAGCATATTAACACTTGAATTGAAAGGTCTACAAAAATATATTTCTTCTAATAGAAGGTCCACTCGTTACGACAAAAATAGTTCTCTTGATATTCAATACTGGACATTTCCCCACACCCAACGTATTGTTGTTGTTCTTAAAAGTTAACGAGGGGATGTTTAGTGGGGGGCTTGACGTATCTTTTCAGAGGGTGTTATTCTGACATTACCCACTATTTATTGGAGGATAGTGGAAATGAATATAGACTGTCATGTTGTCTGACTGTAGCTAGGATTTGTTATCTTAACAATCACTGGGTGTGACCATGTGGACAGTTTTACATTAGGGGTTGGGATTTTTACAATTGCCCAAATGATCTTACTGAGTATTGGAGCTTGCCAAAGGTAACATTTTATTATTAGAGGAAATTGATAGTAAATACTTAATACATGTATACAGGATATATTCAGGATTTTTAGCCGTTTCTTCCCCTTTTCGTTATTCTGATGGAGAGAAGTCACTCATGCATTCTATGTAAAAGAAGGTCAGACTTGGTTAGAATCCGTGTTTATCTGTAACAACTTCCAACTGTTGACATTTCAGTGAACTTGGCAAGTGGTGGTGAATTGTGATATTCATATTATTAAAACCTGTCAAATTGTACATAAATTTGTGTTAAATCATAAATATTCAAAGGGACTGTTCCCTACACCCGTCCATATCTTAATTAATAAACATTATTTATTGTATGGATTATATAAAGATTTTATTTAAGAATATGTTTGACATTTTGCGTGCATGAAAGATGGGATTAAGGGAGAAAGGAAATATTTGCCTAAAAGTTTCCAATAACAAATGGAGGAAATTGGAAATGGCTGAACCTGTAGAAAGCATCAAATCCGTGACAGATGTGACAGATCTCACAGGATGACATCCAACAGGCCTATTACCTTGTGATCATGTTAGCGGGTTTTTTTAGCAGTTTAGAAAAGATAAGAAATTTGAAGTGAACTACGCTGGAAAATGAGAGAAGAAATTGATAGTCAATGTTTTTTATCATAAAAACTCCCTGTTCAGTACACAACAGTTGTTATTTTAGTACTTTCAAGAGGAATCCCAAACCTTCTCTTACTCTGTTATGATATATTATGTCAAAGTGAAAACAAAAAACATTAACATGCAACAAAGATTTTTATTGCACTTGTTAATTTGCATATTGTTGATATGCATGTGTTCAGATTAATGAAAAAATATACTATATCAACTATAATATGCTTCCGTGTGTTATGTCTAGTACACACAAACAGGACCGTTAACTTTATATAATGAATGTTGCAGTCAGTGGATCTGTCAGTTTGCTGACATACTGTTTGTAATATCCGTTTTCTTTTGGCAAATAAGGGAATAGTTAGTAACACAAAAATACGATATACAACGATTTTTTTTCACAACTATCACGAAATCAGTCGACACTGACACCGCATCATACCCCGCGGTAGACTGGACACAGTTATGTGCGCACCGATTATATATTCCCTACCGACAGGGTGGGGTGGTGGTTCGGTCTGTTGTCTAATAAATGCTGTGCGGCGCCTTTGATGTCGCCTCTAGCCATGCATGTAGTAAAAGTAAAAGACGATCAGGGTGGCCTGGAAATAAACAAGATTGTTGCATATCAAGGCACCAATTCATCTGTCATTGGGGTTTTGTTATGTATGTGTAGCCCAGTGTATCCACAATTAACTAGAAAGTTTCATATCTACAAGTCAGGTATTTGCCCACACCAAATATGTTTTTGCTTAATTGCGTCAGTGTGGTTTATCAACACTTGTTTCACGCTTGCGTCAGTGTGGTTCACCAACTCTTGTATATAACGCTTGCGTCAGTGTGGTTTATCAACACTTGTATAACGCTTATTCACGCTTGGTGTGGCAGACTGAAATTGAACATTATCATAGCGACAGCAGGGATAATGGAGGTCATAAGACACAACTTTATTTGCTTTTCAGGACACAGAGAGTGGCATATGAAGATCATACACATATATGTTTAAGTTACTTCTTTGATGGGCATGTAGAAGTTGCAGTACTAAGTAAGGATAAGATTTATGGATGAACAACTTCTTTAAAACATTTAAGAGCGACGTTTCAGTGTTGGTAAACTTGCTTGATAATGGTGTTAGAACCTACACCGAAACGCCGCTCTTAATTGTAATAAAGAAGTTGTTCATCTATAAATCTTATCCTTACTTATGTTTAAGTTACATGGGCGGGGGCTAGATTATTTACATCAATACAGTGCAAATATTGTGTTCAATAAAAGAAAACTTTGATAGCTTTTTACCACCCCTTTTTTGACGTATGGAGGTATTGTATAGTATTACTGGGGAATGTTCAAATTAGTTGGTTCATTTACTCCAACGTCAAGCGTCTGAAAAGGACCATAACTTTGGTTATATATCAACTGCCTGTCTCTATATCTTAAGTTGTTAATCGGTAATTGCAGTCCAAATTTATGAACTTATTAATCTATTGTTGCAAACGTGACTGATTTGTTTACACAAAAAAAATGTAATTGATCATGAACTACTGAGGCAGTCAAGCACCTCGTAAAACCAGCAATGTTACATGTAGTCCAAAGGTATTAAACTACATCCATCACTAAAATGTCAGTTGGAAGACCAGTTCACAGATAAACAAGGATTCTAACTAAGCTTGAATCTATGAAAACTAGCATGTGAATAAACCCAGTTCATTGAAATTTAAATAATTAAAGCACTTGCAGTGACCAGTTTACAAGTAATCAGTGATAGTATATAAATACTGGGAACGCCAAACAACTTCATTGTAAATAGACATATGCACCTGTGAATGGCTTGGTGGCCGTAGCCTTGTATATAAAGTTTCAAATACCGAGTGAAACAAAGACGAGGTGCCTGAATACACTGGAAATGATGTATCCTGCATGTCCAGCCACCATCAATATCTCTAGTGATCTTTTCGCGATTCCGAACATTACCCCAGAACCCTAATCTCTTGTTAACGATAGATGTAACTATCTTACTGAATATCCTTAAAAGGGTAATACCTCTGTAAATATTTACGTTATTTATATCACCTTGTTTATGGATTGCGATGATAATACCAATCGACCATGAATTTGGAAAATGTCCATTTTCTAATATCAAATTAAATATTAATTCTAAGTATGGAAGTAGTAAATCTGAAGAATGTTTAAAGAATTCAGGAATAGTATCATTTATACCAGCTGCCTTGTTACTTTTAAAATTATATATGCTGTCTAAAATCTCATCCCTCGTTATTGGGGAATCAAGAATATCCTCGGTAACATTTTTGTTTGTATCATATCGAGCGGATCTATCTGGTACTGTAGGCTCTGCGTCTTCAATGGTGGGGGATGACAAAAAAGATTTGTAAAGTGTTGGTACCAATCATTGGTGGTAATATTATTTCTAGATGCATGCTTTTTATTTACACTTTTGAGGATAGACCAGCATTTTTAGAATCATATATGGTTTTTTTCCCAAACAATGTTGTTCTTGTTTATAAAATGTATCTCTCATTTGTCTACACACAGCATTATACTTATTTCTAATGCAATTGTACTCCTCGAGCGAATTAGTGTCCTTCTGTTTTCTAAATCTATTTAGAAGTTTGCATCTTACCCTTTTCAATCTCTCACAATCAGCGTCAAACCATTTATTAACAACAACATCTGATTTTACATTACGGACTACATCGCTTCTACGATATTCTACGCTGCTATCAATATTGTTAAACGCTTTTTCGACAGATTTATTGAGTAAGTTTGGGACACTATCTGTTAAAAAGTTTTGTCGAAAGAGCTCTTATTTGTCATAATCCCATACACACTTACACGACCTATCACATTTACTTTCATCGGATAATTGTCGGCCCATGTGAGGCGAGCGTAATTTCAATGTGAGCGGAAGATGTGCCGATTCAGTATGTGACGGTATCGTAAAATCACTCGTGTACTCGAAAAGCGATGATGAGGCAATAACATAATCAATTACACTTGCGTCATTTGCACATATAAACGTATAATCTCCCACATGGGAATCTGTGCCACATCGTCCGTTAATAATATGAACATTTAACACTGAACATAGATCTAACAGGCATTTACCGAAATTATATACAGTTTTGTCAGCTGAGAATGGCTGGACGTTAAAATAATCAAGAAGGAAATCCCACATGGAGTGATTTTGACTTTGAGTGCGGTCAATTATGACGTCCTCAACAAAATCGGGTTTGGTGCCTGTACGAGCATTAAAATCTCCACCACACAAAATATAAACATTCGGGAGATTAGTTAGTATGTCTATAAGTCTATCTTGAAATATTGTTATTCCATTTTTGCTATACAAGCCAAGTTTGTTAAACCATGTTGACCCTTCTGGGTGGACATACAGACATGAATATAATAAATCAGAATCAAGACTAAATAGTGTTTTCTGTTATTTTGTACCATTCTACATATTTGGAGAACTGTCTTTTTATCAATACTAATATCCCACCCGAATGTCTTCCACTGTTTGATATTTTATCCGCATCCATAGTAATAACTTTATGATCTGGGAAAGCATATAGTAGGTCAAAACTGTTCGTCCATGTTTCAGTTATTCCAACTACGTCGAACGACTTTATGTAGTTCAAGAAGTCAATTTCTGTTAACTTTTGTGAAATACAGGAAATATTCCAAAATATAAAATTCACAAACATCCTCAGATTTATCACAAGTGTCTGTTTTTATGGCATCAAGAAGAGTCAAATAATCTTGGGTGCTGTCTCTAACATGACCCTGGCCCCATTCCTATCGGGTATGTCCCCTGTAGGACGGGCGGGAGTTGGATCTGGTCAGTCGTCGTGATCCAGTTGTATATCGTCGTTGATGTTCAACACCAGTGTCAACGTTCCTGTGTGGGTCGCGAGGTGTTCTGTATCTGTATATTCTCCTCCTTAGCCACCTCAACAATTTTGTTTCCTTTTAATTTTAATCTAATTTTAAATACCTGGTATTTGGATTCTCGGCTCTAAGTCTAAGTAATTCCTGTCTCTGTGTGTTGGTCAGGTCGTTGGCTATACCAACTCCTTTCTCTCTGAGGACCTCCCTCATTTTCACAGACTGCCATTTGTCCTCCCAGTTACACATTTTAGCAACAATTGGCCTTGTCTTATTGGGACTCTTAGTAGAGATACGATGTGCCTTTCAATGTCTCTTGCAGCTAGTGGTTGTAGACTTTTATGTAGTCTGGCACTATTCAGGACTTCGAGTACCTTGTCTTTGCTTTCAGTGTCATTTTCTTCTTGTTTCTCCGGAATACCGTATAAAACAATGTTGTTTTGCCTACTTCTCCTTTTCTGGTCTTCTAATCGAGCTTCTATGCCCCGATAGTAACTTTCTGCTTCCTCTGCTCTTTCACTTAGTGCATCAATGTCAATTCTCATTATCTCTTGTACATCTTTGTTTGAGCTACCTCTGACCTCAAGCAACTCACTGATACAGGCCTTCATGGATTTTATGTCCTCTTTAATAGATCTGATATCTTTGGAAAATAATCCTCCGTATTCTTAATCTGGTCGATGATCGCTGTTTTTAATTCATTTAATTCGTCACCTGTTGGCCCTGGGTTTAGTTCTACATCTCCTGTGAATGTATCATTGATGGTATGAATGTATTACCAGGGGGAGCATCTACATTGCATATGTCCTGTTTTCGACATGTAAACAATGTTCCCGTCGCCAGTGTCGTTGAAAAAGTATGTAAACTCTCACTCTGTAAGCCATGCAAACACAATGTAGGAGGGATCAGCGTAGGCGATATGTCTTGTATCCACACTAATAATACAGTCCCAAATCTCGATTGGAACTCCCATAGTGTTGTTTTGTCGGGTTTGTTGGCTTTTCTCAACTTAGAATTATCAATGTTTTTTCCACTTTTCTCGGAGCTTTTGTTGACAGTGCTCTACTAATCAGGGGCGATAATCACAAGTCCTCCTTCTCGTTAACGCAAAATGGGGATTCGGCGATGCCTAGTTGGTAAAGTGCTGGTTGATTACGCCGCCTGAGTTTCGGTTCAGTTCCCAACCTGGATTCAATGTCTTGATACCATTTATGGTGTCCTCCTACCACCCCACTGAGATATGGATGGAATATTACCATAAAAAAACATACTTTGGTGATTAATTTATGTTTTGTCACATAGGTATTTGGTCCGATATACTTTCAAAATAAAACACACAAACGAAAGTGTAAGTGTCACTTCAATCCAAGACTCATCATTGCTTACAAACCCCGCTCAACAAAATCAACTGGGAATGCTTCAAGACGATGTCCATTTTCATGAGAGGTGATGAACCTGCAGCGGTTCTGATTAGAACCCAGCGCGCTGAAACCTTTGTCATACCCTGTTCATTCTTCAAAATGTTCTCAACTCTCTCATGAGAAATGCCTACTTTATTGGCTTTGTGACGCGTGGTGAGTCGTTCATAATCCTTAAACATATCATGTATATTATCAACATTTCCCTTAGTGAAAGATGCTTTGCTGCTATACTGATACGTCAGGAAGCAGTCAATCTAAAGTGTTGCTATTTCAGTTAATCCTTTAACAATAACATTGCATACACTGCTGAGTGAATGAAACTCCCCTAGCAATCTTAACACCGTGTTTCCTTAAAATAACAATTAATGTCCTGCAACGAGCTTTTAATAACTAACATCTTGTTTCAGTACCATAAACGGTGAAATCCTATTTTTCCAGCAACTGGCGGAGGGATAACTCCATCGTGTTTGTTTAGAGAGTGAGTGAGTTGGGTTTAACGCCGCTTTCAACAGTATTCCAGTTATATCGCGGCGTGTCAGCTTAATATGGGAGGACAGCCCTAAGTGATGCAGGTCTCAGACGTTTACCACTTCGGTGAAACCCACCAGCACGGGCATGGTGCTGACAAACCTAGAAACATAATCGGGGATTCGAACCCACAATCATAGGTTTCTGGCGTTCCCAAGGGACGCAACTCTGCACAGCGAATTGCGGCGCCTTAGACGACTGGACCATCCGTGCCCCCTTAGTGTTTGTTTAAGCTACATACATCCTTACATACAAACGTACATCAAACATGCGTTTACTTTATAAATGAAATAAATTATTGATAAAAAGGGTGTCACTGTACACAATATTGTGTTATTTGTCCCAAATGCGATTGAAAAATCCGAGGAGGAAGAAGGCAAACTTGGCGCCGGCCCAACGTAGAAATTGCTCAGCGCGTTTAAGAACGGGAACCCGTTTTAACCTCACTGAGGGGAATTTCCTCAGTGGCGGATATTTTCGTTTGGGGGACGATTTCGCCTGTCATTTGTTTTATTGTTTCCGTTTTTTAAATAAAATTTTGGTCAAACATTTGTGTATTAATATCAGCAAAGTTGCTATGCTGAGTTTACTTGCTCTCTGACAGTGAAGAGAATAATCTTCTAAAGGTGACACCATATCTGCATGGATGGCTGTCAGAGGTAATTCTTTCAGCTGGAGAAAGACTGGGTGACAGCGCTGTAGCCAATTGTGTGGTTTTCATCAACAGAGAATGCCTAGTCACTTTGATACCTGCAGAAATATGCTGCCTGGTTTATGTATTTGGTTAAAATGTAGCCGGTTAGCGTGATAAACTTAGTACATGCAACTGAAATATAAGAGCCACCCCTCGTAAGTGGAGTCACAATTCAATGCAAGTCTCTGCGTTAGGTTGTGCTGAAACGCATAACCATTTTCTGTGGGAAGCTACAAACATTCCCTTCGTCATCAGAACACTTTATAAATAAGGACAAGGCACACAGGACACGTGTCCAATATGAAGACGAATGTCCAGGTCATGAGAACTCATTATCTCGCGTGTTCACCTTTAGCGTGAAGTATTGTCTGTCACCTCCTGCTCATGGACGAACGAATCGCACGGTGGCGAATATTATCTCACTCGGCCGGTGGTGTTGCTGTGTATGGGGTTCAGGATGATCACTGCGCTGCCACTACCAAACCTGTTTACGGCTAAACCTTTATGGTGACATGGGGCCATCATAAATCTTCTCGATGCAGCATAAATCTCGACTCGTCATATGCTGTTGACGATGTTGTTGCGATCCTGGGCAGCCACGAGCTCATCCAGACTTAGGCTATGCGGGGTATAATTCTGTTCGTGCCGATACTCTGGCTACATCCGTCTGTGACGTCGACGTTCCTGCTTCAGATCGTCCGATGAGGTTGTTCTGGTTTGCACGGTAGGCTGAGACATGAAAATACCAGCTTTTGAAAGAGAATATCACATTGAAAAAATATATTTGTGTGGTGCAATGTTTCTAGTTGTCCATTTGAGGTGACATGAAAAAAATATCCGCGTTACCATTACCTTTTCGTTTCTAACTATAGATATAAGACAGAACATGATACTTATAATCAAAATGTGCATAAATGTATTCTTCCCATGTACGATATGTACATATATCATCTGATAGTTTGAGAATAGTTTATGGAGGAAGAACGGATGTGCAATAGAATACGCCGACCATTTCACCTTCCGTGATAATTTCTTTATGGTCGTTTGCAAATTGTGAACATAGATTTGTTCCTTAACGCTTGTACACTAGTCCGTTCAGTAAAGTTTTGGGATTAGACATTTAGGCAAGAAGTAGGCATCCCCATGCGCACCAATTGTGCTCACCTTCTTGCGGATTTGTTTCTTTATGCATATGAATCGGAATTTCCAATCGGATTGGCAAAGTTAAAACAAGGTAATTTGTCCAAGAAGTTTAAAGGTTCTCTGAGCGAAGAAGAACAGACAAGTATATTAAGTGTGTAAAACAGTTTACTCCACAATAAAAATACTGGTACAGTACTTGCCAAATAACTAAATCGAACGTCTTGGTCCTGGAAATCTGTCACACTGGTCAATCTGATCATCAGATCATGCCCCATTTGAGTTCCGAGTCACAAAGTCAAATTGTAAACTTGAGCACAGCTGTGGTCCACCCATACACACATACATACTGATGACTAGTGAGATAAGGTTTCCAGCCTTATCAAACTGGAGTGGTGTAAGAAACGTCCCTAAATGCAATAAACCAGAAGTCGGTATCCATAAAGTTGTACGTTTTCTTACCTACTCACCACCTTCTAGAATAGCAATCAAACAGTGAGGTTTCCACCAATCCTCTGGACAAGTCTCACACAAATGCATTTTTTAGGCTGCGACTAACGAGGATCTTATGATAATACAATGTGTTACCTGGTCATCATTGTGTGATCGTTTTCCTCATGCTATCTATCACTGGTTTGTCTCATCCAGGCCGCCGTGATATAGCCGGAATGTTACTGACAGTAGAGTCAAACAACACTCAGAAAATCACTCTTTCCATAGCTGCCGCAACCGTCTCCCTGTGCTGCTCCCGATAAACGATTTTGATATTGACTTGTCGCTACACAGAGCTTCGGACTGTTCCATAGTGTTTTCCTAAAAGGTCCTCGCACTGTATTTGCTTCAGCTAAGTGCATGCATCGTCATCTAACGGCAAATGAAACATGATTCACTTCACAAGACACTGGCTTTCAAATATTTACTTTTCGAGTTATATATTATAATATTTTTTTATCCTCAGTTGAGTGAATGACTCAGGAAATAGACCTCCAGTGTTTAGAAGTTTGAGATCGTTCACTGTAGAATCGATACCTCGATAGATTTACTGGGAATGAACATGTTTTTACAATGTGATTGTCAATAGAATCACCCTGATGTGTGGCTGAAGGCCTCCGTATTTTAAGGCCTAGCTGCAGACGAGATGGAGATGGCGATGAATATTAGTCACAAAAAGATTAGTAAACAATATATTGTCATGAATTTGTTTTAAGGACTATCAGCTTGATGTGGGAAACACACCCAAATTGATGGCCTCTGACGTTTACCACTTAAAATGAAACCAATGAGCACGGATATGGTGCTGACAAAAGTGAATACATATCATGGCGAGTATTGGATTCGAAACCACGATCACAAGATTTTGACATGAGGGCGAAACGTTGCACAGCGTATTTCGCCGCCTGAAACGTTTGGGTCACCCCAGGCACCTTGCCTCCTATTGACCAAGGGTGTTAACAGATATAAGCGGATATAATAAATCACCTCAGTTCATTTAAAAGAGCTCGTTTGGAAGTGTCCTGAGGTAACACCGTATGAAACATAGTGCCTGTGAGAATAAAATATGTATGGGTATGGAAGTATTTCCTACAGCATAAAAAACTAGACATAGTAGAATACACATAACACTTACGTACGTGGTTTGAATGGTAAAGTTCTTTGGAGGCAACTGAAAGAAATTCGAACTTCATTCGACATTCTTCATGTCAACGTTATTATATCATATTCAAGATGATATTACTTTCTTCAATTAACAAATGTCTGAACCGTATATTCATACCTTAACAGCATGTGAAGACTGACGGCAAACTGGACATTCAGTTCATCAGTTACTGGTCAGATGGGAAAGTAATCAGCGGGCATAGTTGTGACGATGATCTCACCATTTGGTGGAATGATCAATGTGACCCAAAGTTTACCCTGTGCATTGATGGGTAAGTACCCTGGAATGAGAGGACAGTGTTGTGACAGTGAAGCTCGTACCTTGTGTATTGGTAAATGTGATCCAATGTTTATCTTGTGTATTGATGGGTAGGTACCTTTTTATATACTCTTCAAAAAAAGAAACTTGACATGGATGTAAAACCACTTTTTGCCAAATATCTAAATTAATACCATTAAATGAGAACCAAATAAGTCAAACAGGAAGTCGATGTGTCTATAATTCGCGAAAACGCATGCAAAGCACATAAAAATAGCGTTTGTGGATCAATTTTACAGCTTCATCCAAACGCAACCGCCTGTAAAAAACGTGCAGCACAGGATCCTGCATTTAGGCATGCAGGCCCCCCTGCTGAATGGGTATAAAACTCCACATCAACGGCTGTTCATACAGTCCTTATAACGGCAGGAGAGGCGGTGACAGAATGCCAAGACTGAATGCAGCTCAACAGAACAACGCCAATGGGAGATTACAAGCAAGAAGTGGCCAGGAGCTTTGGCGTATCCAGAGAGACAATCTCCGCACTGTGGACCCGATACAACAACACCAACAGAGTTAACGACAGACCAAGGTCAGGAAGACCAAGGGTGACAAACCAAGCACAAGATCCATACATCCGGCTGCGACACCTCCGAGACCGCACTACCACAGCCACGTCTACAACCACACAGATCCCTGCGTACGCAGAATATCAGATCAAACGATACGCAACAGACTGAGGGAGGCTGGACTTTTTTGCACGAAGACCTGTTTGACGTCATGTATTGACCCCACGTCATCTTGCTGACCGTCTGATTTGGTGCCAACAGAGGGTTAGATGGGCACGTGCAAGGTGGAGAAATGTACTGTTTACTGACGAGTCCCGTTTCCTACTCACACGTGCTGATGGGCGCGCACGTTTCTACAGACGTCGGGGTGAACGTTACGCCCCCAACTGTGTGCAGCAAGGTTGTCCCATTTGGCGGCGGGAGTGTCATGGTATGGGCCGGAATTCATCACGGTGGTAGGACGCCTCTCGTGCATGTGGCAGGTGCATTGACAGGTGTGCGTTACAGAGACTTACGTTCTTCCTCATGTCAACGTTCATGGCGGACAGTTCCAGCAGGACCACGCTCGATCGCATATTGCACGTGTTTGTCAGGACTCCTTACAGCACAACAACATCCAGTTCACAGAAGGAATCCAGCGCCCCAAACACTTCCGGCGCTTCTTGATGCACTTCAGCATGAATGGCAGCACATCCAACAGCGTGTTATTGACAACTTGATTGCATCTATGGGTCGTTGGTGTCAAGCTGTGATTGATGCACGTGATGGGCACAACCGATACTGACCTTTTCTGTACCCCTGTGACATTAACTGTATCGTGTACGTGTGTCTGTCTAGGGGACACGATTAATGTTTTGATCATTATGTATATTGATCTTCAAACAGAGTTTCAATTATGGTTTCTGTTTCCTATTTTAAAAAAATCGCATTATATTACATTTTGAAAGTCAGTGTCAAGTTTCTTTTTTTGAAGAGTATATATTTATTAACAAACTATACGAGTGAGACATGTTCATTTAGGGACAGTTTCTATTTGTAGGCTATCGTATCTCGTGTAAATAAATGACCAGGACCCCTGTTGCCATCAATACATCAGGTTAAGTACATCACACAAAGGTTATTTTAATGTTGTCTTTCTGATTTTTCTGTGAAAATAGTTTAGGTATTTCTTTACTCATGTTGAGGTACCACCGTGTATTAGTAATAGAGGGGGCGACGCGATTCACTATGCAGAGTTGCGTTCCTTGGGCACGCCTGAAACCTATGATTGTGGGTTCGAATCCCGGTTCGCACCGATTATGTTTCTAGGTTTGTCAGCACCATACCCGTGCTCGTGGGTGTCACCGAAGTGGCAAACGTTTGAGACCTGCATCGTTTCGGGCTTTCCTCCGACATTAAACTGACACGCCGCGATATAACTGTTATAAACCCAACTCACTCACGCACTCACTATTAGCAATAGAATCACCTTGACAGTGTTTGTCACGTTTTTCTGTACTTGAAACAATTTTGGGGCTTTTTTTGAATAATTACATTTTTCTTGTGTTCATTGAAATTCCCGCATTCTGATTAGCTGAATTGGTCACGTGTTAATGCATTCAGTTTCCAATGAATGTAAAAGGTTAAGCCACGTCCATTGAAACGGACTACTTTTATTACTACGGAATTACTGTCGAGGGAAATCCCTTTCTGCTCATGTGTATCATAATACACAGGGCTTTTAGCGAAATTCATGCATATTCATTGTCCAAACTACCCTATGAAACCGAAGGACGAGACGGAATGAAACAGCAAACGTGCAGGCTCGCTCGACTTTTTTTTCACCGCTCGCCTCGGTCCCACAACTTTCATGTCTTCGGGTTGCATTTCTAGCAAGCATTTTTTCCAACTGTGTGGCGGTAACTGACCATGTCATTTAAAACAGCCGCCTAATTCACCCGGACATATTTGTTCCCGCCCAGTCTGACTGTTGCAGTTCTTCTCGCCTCTTGTCTTGATTGACAGGTCCTATGAACTTTGTTTAAAATTTGATCCTACTCTCGGTTGATTGGCTACTGACTTGGCATGTCAAGTTATGTGCATAAATTACACAATCATCTGATTCATGTCACGTCACAGTATGTATTCCTACACCTAGAATGTTTATCAATCTCGTCATTTTTGTCTGCTTTGATATAAAGAAGTGTTTTTGGTTAAACTCTGGTATGTTTTCGTTGTCCAATTTAATTATACGCATTGACTGTGTATATTTGTCGGTTCATTGAGGTATGAATCGAAAAACCGTTGTGCAGACTGTATTAATCAATCCTTAAGTGCATTTGATTTCATTTAGTAAAATAATATAGTGATTTTACGCCTTTGGTTTACAATATGTAGGAGGGGGGAAATGACTTGTTTTTAATGTAGAGTTATGTTACCTGTTGGTTTGACAGCATCAGACAACAATTCTCTCTTATTCCAGACCAAACAAAACAGTGCCTTGCTCTCTTTATGTGGGGACCACAAACTACATAGATAACCATAACATGATCCACTTTGGAAGCAGCATTCTAGGAACAGCGAATCCTATCATCATACCTGTGCCCAAAGCAGTACCGGTAGGAGCATCACCTAAATTTAAATTGCACTCAGTGGTAAAATACACTTATGTCAGATTTTATTGTAAATCTTCAAGCCACATATAAGAATCCTTAACTGTTCTGTGAATGTTGATAATAAAACTAACAGACACAGGTCTCGCAATGCCAGGTCATAGATTAGGCTCAATGTCTGCAAGCGTCATTGAACATATTCAGAAGAAAGACAATACATGTATCAAGTGAATGTTTAAGTAATATGGAGACACGGGTGGCCCAGTCGTCGAAGGTGCCGCAATTCGCTGTGTAGAGTTACCTCCCTTGGGTACGCCAGAAAACTATGACTATGGGTTCGAATCCCGGTTCGCCCCGATTATGTGTCTAGTTTTGTCCGCAACATACCCGTGCTCGTGGGTGGCAACGAAGAGGTAAATGTCTGAGACCCGCATTACTTCGGGGTTTCCTCCCACAGCTGACACGTCGTGATATAACTGGAATACAGTTAAAAGCGGCGTTAAACATAACACCCTCCCTCATGAAGTAATAGCATATGTTTTTAGCTTAGCTGGAATATTGCTGTCTGTAGTGTTAAACAACAAACTAAGCAGAGTATATGCATGTTCTTTTCTCCAGTCCTCAATAAAAATAAAGGTGCAGGTGTTTGACAATGATTACGACACCAGTGGCGACCTAATGGACACACTCTCCAAGCTGATCAAGATCCAGGCCGCTGCTACAGAACAGACAGCCATGTACACCCCATACACACTGGGGAAAAGGACAAAGTGAGTCAGACTAAGACATAACGGTGATCATACAATAGTTAGGTTGGGTGCCAGAACAAAACTTTGAGCAGTGCAAATAATCTCATGTGTTGTTTATTCATGTACACTTCAAAACGGACGAGATTACAACATAAATGTCAAACTATTAGGGTTTTGAATGCACCACAAAAATGTCACTTTGACTGTTGCGTTTTTAATCCTTTCTGCTAAGTGACGAAGATTTTGATGGTGAAAGGTTAATTTGTTTCCCCGCAAAACATGATGTGTATAAGAAACGTTCATGTCAGATTTTTTTTGTATCGAGTTGCTGCAGCTGGTACACCAAACTTTGTCTTTCTGTCTCATCTGAGAGACCTTGATGGAATGCTCAGTGGCTTGCATTCAGGCCTTACCTCCACCAGGTGAATCCATATGGAGCTGCTATGCATAAGTGCACACGTCGCCATCTCCAGTGAAGAATGATTCAACTGACATCACATTACCATAACCAGCTCGTGGAACAATATTGTCTTACGCCTTTCGACCTTAACCAGAGCATATTTTAAGAACAAAATTCGACCATTTCATATTCAATTTGTTGTTGTTCTTAAAAACTGTGTATGATGAATAATGATGCAGGACCAAAATCGAAAGGAATATTTTATACTGTTAAGTGGGTTTTTTTTAAATAATGAGAAAGAATACTCAAAGCAAAGTGATAAAACAACATGACAAACGGAAATGTTTGGTGTGAATTATAATTTCAGGTTACAGATTGAGGTCCGTGCCTACTGTGACCCGGACTGGTACGGGTCTCGGTGTGAGACATATTGCAAGGCCACAACTGACCAGAGTCACTACATGTGCAATAAACACACAGGAGCAAAAATGTGCTTTAAAGGTATGTGCAGAAGGTTGATGTCAATGTTTATATGTGTACAACTGTATATGCCAAGAGAATATTCAGAACGACCAAACATGTTAAAATTCAAAGCACGTTTTAGTTGTACCAAACTATCAGTTGTTGTATAACTCTGTATAGTGTGTAAACACGTGATAGAAAATCGCCATCTCACATTGTATTTATTGTCGTTTATACCTCGCATGCCAGAGATTTCGACCAGGGAGTAATACAAGTTCTGTTCTGTAGAATTTGTTACTGCCTAAACACTAAATTTAAAAAGAAAACTATAATTCGTCTTGTGTTGTACCACGATCCTTCCACTTTAAATTGTGGCAAAGTACAGTGAAACCCGGTTATCCAGACGGTCTTATTCAAAGTGATATCGACCAGATTGATTAATGTCATGATCAATGAATCATGGGTATGCATGTATGCATGTTTAGACGTTCTTCTGACAGTGATCATCCAGTGGGGTATCCAGGGTTTCACTCCATCGAAAACCCTACTGCATGCTTGTATTCCTTGTATTCGAGCTCATGTATTTGGCATAATTTCAATCTCTGTCAATCATAAAAATGAAGGTTGGAAGGGAGATAATTGCGATCAGGACATTGATGAATGTGTAGAAATTAACAACTTGTGTCAAAATGGGGGCGGTTGTACAAATACACACGGAAGTTTTCAGTGCATTTGTATGGAGGGGATCAACGGTGAGTAGACTGTATCTGACAGGCCAAATAGAATACCATATTGCGATCGATCTTTAGTTACAATATGTAAAATTCGTGTTCCCCTCTCTGGTATGGCTGTAATACATCGTTTCTACAACGGCGGAAACTCTCTATACGCGGGTAAAGATGGGGTGGGGGATGCAAGGTACGTCCTCCCCAACCCCCAACCCCCAACCTTCCCCTACATCTTTTTTGAAGCATACCAAATTACTCGAGTTATCGAGTTGACATATCAATCATGCATTACTAAAAGTTGATCCCTGAATTAATTCCGTTCATATCTTGTTACTTTAAGTGAACCCCCATTTTCTAAAATATGTGTACACACATGTACGCATACAAACACACTTGCATGCACACACAAACGCGCGCGCCCGCTCGCACACAGATCCAGATATATGATACATATGAAAGCAATTTGTCAAATATATTTAGCATTGCTGGTTCAGATTCAGATTCAGTTTATTCAGAATTCCAGGCCAACTGATCCTTAAAACATTACATATATCTAACATTTATAGGTGAATCAAAATATATCCTTTGATACAAAGATCTTTGTACAAACAAAAAGGTGACGTAAGCATTTACAGATGTACATAATTTTGATGCATCCAATATAGAATTAGAATTAGTTGTATAGTCTTACAAGTGTAAATTACGTTCGACTGCATATCATTGGCAATACAATAATACTTGACTTTCATCTTCTACTACAAAACAGGTTGTACACAAGACGTCAGAATCACATAATTCACATTCACGAAAATGGTGTGTACCAAGAAAGTTCATACATGATTTATTTTTTTTATATAGCGAACAGTGGTAATATCTGCTAAATACAGCTCACATTCAAATATAAATTTACATAAAGATTAGAATTCATGAGATTTACAGTGACCGCCAAGGCAGGCCAATCATGTTTAGCAGAAATAACAACACATTGCATATTACAATTTCCTACTAAGAAATATAACATTTCTTATATGCTAATTGTTATTCGCCATACACTTCCTCAAATACTTTCAGGAAGACGATGTGAAAACATCATCAACCACTGTGCACTGAAGCCATGTCTCAATGGAGGGACGTGTGACAGCGCCCCCTGTAACAGAGGGAATTGTACACCGGACCACGTGACGGCAACTCGGTTCAAGTGTAATTGTGATTTTGCATGGGTCGGGGAAAGATGCAGCCGAAGTGTTGGTAAGTGAAATGTTGTGTTATGTCTTCATATGTGTCGGTCATATTGTCTGATATAACAATTGTTGATCTCCTCAACCCATTAAAATAAAAGTAAACGTATTTCGTATTGGTGATGTCTTCTATCCAAGTTAAAATGGAAAAGGGGGGATATCATCGCGATTGGTGACGCTATTTTTTGCTTAAAATATTACCTTTTTTTCTTTTATGAATTATCTAATAATAATAACGTTTCACACATTTCAATTAACAAATTGGCTAATGACTGCATTTTCAATAATTATTTACAGGCTTCTGGTTGTCAAGTTGCAATTTTGTTTAAACTTATTCTTAAAACCTCTTGTTCTTTGTATTCAGACATTATAAACATCACGCTTCTGGGTGCGATTGATCATACAAATAAAGGTAACCTGACTGATGGCTTGCACAGACTCATCACCGAACTTGGGAAAATTCCAGGAAAAGTGGATGTCAAGATTACAACAAACAAACATACAGAAAGGAAGTGAGTGACAAACAGTGAGTGAGTGAGTTGGGTTTAGGTCCGTTTTGAACAGTATTCCAGTTATATCACGGTGTGGCGGCTTAATGTGATAGGTGCAGGTCTTAGATGTTTGCCATTTTGGTAAAACCCACGAGTACGGGTATGGTGCAAACCGACCTAGAAACATGATCGGGGTGAACCCGGTTTCGAAAGGGATGCAACTCTGCATAGCTTATTGTAATGCCAAAGATGACTGAGCCACCAGTGCCACCAGTGCCACCAGTGCCAGTGCCCCCGGATCATGCTGCGAAACCACGACACCAAATAAGGACCTACAATGGCCTTAGTATTCGAGTATCCCGTCCTGCAATGAATATCACGATCCTAACTAAAATTTGTTTTGAACATTAATTTCAGTTATACTACAACGTACGTACAACTCTATTCAGTTTTGGAGAACGGCACCTTGCTGGACAGTACTTCATTAAATGTGATCTTCGAATCCAACAGTGATGACGTCCTCAATGAATATCTGCCTCTACCGTTGTACCCTCCCCGACATGAAGAGAAGTCGACGGTGAAGATAAACCACACGATGCCAACAGAGGTTGTTGTCGATGCCTTGTTAACATATATATAACAAAATATTACAAAATGTATTGCCTTTTGTAAGGACGTATATTCGTTTGTTTCTTTGTTGTGTGACGCAACACTAAGAAGTATTCCAGCCATAGATCTGAACTTGTCGAGGCTGGACCAGACAATCCAGTGATTTACGACATGGGCAACAATCAACACACTTGAGATACAATGACCATCAATCAGTCTTGTCACGGATCCTGAACATCAGATCCATTTAGCCGCCTCTTAAAGTAACAATTGAAATCATAACTCAATTTTGTTCTCGCGTTCACTTTCTTTGATTAGATCAGTTCAGATTACTACAGGTCAATACGTGCGTATTTCAGAGACCACATGACAGTTGGGTCACCGACCAGTATGTGCTGGCCGTTCTACTTCCTTTAGGACTTGTCCTAATGACTGTACTCCTTCTGGCTGCTTTCGGCATCTGGAAAAGAAAATCGTAAGTGGTACATGACATACCAATTGATTAACATATTGCGTTGTACAAAGAGAGGTGTCAATGACGACAGGCATTTTGAAGACCTTTCTAATCAGACCTCTTAATACAATCGAGCTGATCCCTCAAGACATATATTATGCACCGTCCATTTGAACTAGCATTGTTTTGAAGAAACGAATTTGTTCCAGAAATTACTTGGAAAAATATAGTTTAATCTTAGGTTTTACACACATAAATGATTGTCATCTAAAGATGCTAGATGTCCCCAGGAGATTGTTAACTCGGAATCTCCATTCAGAGGAAGCAGTGACTGAAACAGTATATTGTCGCTAACAAAATTTCCAGGTCACAACACCCAACACGATGGGCACAGTGAGAAATACGTATTCACATTGTACTGATATATGTCGCTACAGGGAGCACGCAGTGGGGTTATCAATAATGATTCCGTACAGCAATGTTATAGACACATGTACTAAACTGTTTAGACTCGTTTAGCGGACAAATAAAACTTTGATATCTAAATGATTTATTACAATGCACTGAGAAGTAATAACATTCGAAAATAATTCTTTTTTATTATGCATTGAAGTCAACAACTGTCATTTATTCGATTTTCAAGGGACAAGTCGCAATGCACAGACGACGACAACGATCAGATCAGCTCATGTGAGATGGATGTGCCATGCAGCAGGAACCCAGACTCAGCTGGTGCCATTACAGGGGATCTTCAGGATGCAAGTGCATCTCCAGATGGTTACACACGTCTCCTCTTCCATGGCGTAGATGAAGGGACACTGGACACACACAGTGATGACACATCCAACATCCACCGGGCAACTGGAGATATGACTCTTGACTCGTGGAGCCGAGAGGGAGCAAGCGTTTCTCCAGATGACAACGCTCGTCTTGGTGACGTAGCAACACTTGATACTTGCCGTCGTGTCACATCATACATCCAACCAGTAACTGGAGATATGACCCTTGTCCCGTGTAGCCAAGAGGGGGCAAGCGTTTCTCAAGATGACAACGCTCGTCTTGGTGACGTAGCAACACTCGATACTCGCCGTCGTATCACATCTTACATCCAACCAGTAACTGGAGCTATGGTCCTTGACCCGGTGAGTCTACAGGGTGCAATCGTTTCTCCAGATGACAACGCGCGTCATGATAACGCAGCAACACTCGATAGTATCCACCTTTTTGCATCTTATATCCATCAAATTATTGAAGATATGACCCGTGACCCTTGGAGTCTACAGGGTGCAAGCGATATGACCATTGACCCGTGCCATCTACAGGATGAGGAAGAGGATGAGTACACTGTCATCGATGACAACGATGTTGAAAACATCTCCCAGGAAGACCCTTATGAAAAGATTAAGTTTTAGTCATCCTAGATGATGTATTGATCAAGCAGTAAGGTAATGAATGTACTCGATACACGACTCTTTGCGTGTGTACCTGGTACAAGAGTTAACAAGAGTTTGATGTCATTCCGATATGATATAATACACATATAGGAGATTTACAGTAAACTAAAATTGTGGGATTAAAAAATTTATTGGGCATATTAAAACAAGTGTCATCCAAGCAATATTTCTGACACAAAACGTTAGAACGTATTCGTATTCCGGAAACTATCGAGAGTTAATTAGCACAGTTATCACGTGACGTGACGTCATAGTGGAGAATTGATGTTCAGACGATCTCGTTTTCTGGCATCACTTGACAATACCGTCGATGAAAACGCTAAATGACGTTACACATATTCGCCCATATCGATATAAGCCAGCAGTTGTCTTAACAGCAGCGAGGACAGCGAGGAAGATCTACCGAGTGAAGACGATCAGTCTGATGTCAACACGGAAAGACTAGGGAACACAATCTGGTGCCAAACGCTATCCTGACATTTCTAAATAAAATGGATGTTTATCAATAAAACATAATTCGTTAGACAGTTATTCTTGTGTAAAATATGCAAGATGTAGACTGAAGCTTAGCATTGTCAAAACATTATTAATTGTCTTGTCTTCATGCCAAACAATTAGCATAGGGCTATTTAAGCTTAATCTGTTTTCATTACAAATGAATGTTATGTATTAAAAGTGTATTGTCAAGCAGTGGTTGGTTCTTTACTACTTCCGTGTTAACAGTTATAATAATATGTACTTCATTGGTCAATAGAGGGATAATAGACACTTGCTTTAGCGTACTGCATGCATAGTGACCCCACTCGTCTTGTCAAAAGAACATCCATCCTTTTAACATGGACTGACATATATTAGAGAGAGACACAAATGAAACATGAAATAAATTTATTCAACAACCAATACATCAACTAAACTGACAATATCGCACTAAAAATGTTTGTCACATTATAATTTCTCTAAAAAATGTACACCAAATTCATACTTATTTAACCTAAAACAGTTTTTTGTCAAAAAATAACTTATCCCAGAATTGAACAGAAAATAAAAATATTCGTCGGTGGTGGTGAATCCAGACATTTTTTAGAAATTTCACATGAAATCGCACCCTTATAATGCTTTTGAGATTTGTGTTGTGTAGTATTCTGGTTTCTGGAGTGAACAAATGAGACTTGGAGTGATAAATTAGATGTTGTTCGGGATTCAGGGAAGGAGGGGGTTGGTACCCTTAAAAATGTAGATATGTTCATCCTTCGTGGTTTGTAAATAGATAAATGAGACCTTTCCCACAACCAGACAAGTACACAAGATCATAAACTGAATATGTAAATTTATGTACACCAAAATTGTGCCAAATATATAACCTTAGTATATAATCTGATCCATGTGTATGGTCCTTAGATATTGTTGTACGAGGGTAGTCAGTCAGGGATCACGTGTGACAATGAATGCAAAACTTATTTTCGTAACCAGGTTGGTTCATCTTGTGTGAATCTCTCTCACAGACAGATGCCTCAAAATGCAAGAATCACAATACGGCATGTCAAGTCGGTTTCCATGTTCCTTATCACTGACATCGCTTTATCTACCCGGGAAGATCTGGGTTAGAATAGGTGATCAGCATGCTTGCTGTAAAAGGCAACAGCTATAGCTCGGCCCCCAGCTGGGATGTCAATATGCATACGCGCTGGTGGTGGGATCGGGGCAGTTGTTTGTTGCTTTTAAGAAAACAATGAAATACCATATGAATGAAATGTTTCTTTTTTATGATTCAATATGTACTTTAGAAGACTATTTAACATGTTGTAAAAAGATCTTTTTTCAATAGACCCCCTTGAAAAGGCATCTGGGAGGCCAACAACACACTGTCATTGCAGGCTATCCCAGTGCATCAGGTAGCTCAGTGATTGAAGTGTTGCCTTACACGCCGGCTGACCGGGTTCTAAACCCATGATAAGCACATGTTGTGGCCACCACATCTAGGATCTGTTTGCGTGTGATCTAATGAATATGGGATACTATACTAAAGAGTAAATTCCAGGACTGTGTCATGTTACTTGGGGAGGTGGGGTAGCCTATTGTGAAAGTGTTAGCTCTTCAAGCGAAAGACCTGCGTTCGATTCCCCACATGGGTACAATGTGTGAAACCAATTTTTGGCGTCCCTCGCCTTGTTAACGGATGGAATATTGTTTAAACTCCGACCTTACATAGACATTTATATGTCACAAATACTGACTATTAAATTCTATTTACTTATTCAGATAGATATGGATACTTGTTTGTAAATAGGAATATATTACATGATGTACATACCATATCAGCTATATGCAGATATAACTTTAACATTGTATACAATCAGCCAGTTCATGTTTGCAAATAAAATCGTCTTTAAGCTTTTCTTATTCACTGTCAAGTTATTGACGAGTCACTCCACTTATCAATGTTGGAGGAAAGTTTAAGCATGAAACACATGCTACATGCAGTGAATACCCGACAAAACATAACTGATACTACATACGCGCATTTTAAATGGTTGTAAATGATTACTGTGGCCTTGCATGAAGGTAATATTCTCGAAACAATCAACATATGACAAATCGCAAACTTGTGAACATCAGAGAATTGCTCTAGATGGCCATATGAGATTTCTGTTCGATGACTGAAATGGTGTCAAAAGCAACACAAGGCTCTAGTCAAGAACACACTTTATTACAAAACTGACGATGCTCCACTAACTATTTGTTGCTTGGTCAAAAAGTTCTGTTTCATTGTCGCCTAAATGTAATATTAAGATATTGAACAAATGTGGAGCCTTTTTAGCTTCAATGGAGTTTATTATATACTCACACGCAAAAGAAACGCAAGTTGTTTTAAACAAATAGGTAACAAACACGGAACCATAAAATCTTTCGAGTTTTAGCATGTAGTGATGGTGTTATCAATATTTTTAATTGCATTTTGGAAGCCCAGAGTAAAAACGCAACATAAAAAACGAATCGCCAAAACGCACCGTTTCAATGAATTATGTGGGTATCATGCACCCATTTCTCGCGAAATCGAAAAATGAACGAACCGTCACGAACTGTAGTTGGTATAAAACTGTGGCCGATTCTTGGACCTACCACTCCTTGGTCAGCAATGCCACGCCTATCTCAAATTCAGAGAAACCAGGCTATCGGACGTTTGGAAGCTGGAGAGTCTGTCCAAGATGTTGCCCGTCATTTCACCGTTAACATAACCACAATTTACCGTCTCCTGCATCGATACAATGCAACACAGACCACAGTGGACCTTCCCCGGAGCGGTCGTCCTAGGATCACCACACCTCGACAAGATCGGCAGATTACCCGTCAACACCAGCGACATCCATTCCTAACTGCAAGTGAAAGTGCTCAACAGACCATAGGAACACATAATCGACACATTTACCGGGACACTGTGATCCGACGTCTCCGTTTCAACAATCTCAGATGTCGCCGACCAGCATGTCGTCCTGTTCTCCAACCACGTCATCGACAAGCATGACTTCAGTGGGCACAGGGTCATCACAGTTGGCGTCATCGTGAGTGGAGGCGTGTCATCTTCTCTGATGAAAGTCGCTTTTGTGTCTCCCATGCAGACGGAAGAGTTAGAATTTGGCGGCGTCAAGGTGATCGTTTCGCTGACAGAAACGTTGTGGAAAGGGATCCATGGGGTGGACCTAGCGTCATGATATGGGCAGGGATTGGACTTAATGCGAGTCTTGGACCCATGTGCTTTCTGAATGGTGGTCAAGGTCGGGGACACGGCGTCAGCGGTATATCGACCAAGTGATCAGACCCCACGTTGTTCCATTTTTTGAACAACATCAACAACATATTTTCCAGCAGGACAACGCTCGTCCCCATGTTGCCAGAGCTACCATGGCCTTTCTGCAACAACACAAAATCCGTGTTCTACCGTGGGCAGCCCTCAGCCCTTATCTGAACCCCATCGAACAATTGTGGGATGAGGTTCAAAGGCGTCTGCAACTGCCTATGAACTATGCACAGCTGCTCTGGGTGTGTGCAGGAGGATCCCTAGGGCCTTCACAAATCGTCTGATCCACTCAATGTACAGGAGATGTGTGCAGTGATCAATGCTAATGGTGGTCACACCAGGTATTGATTGGCATTTTGGGTATTGACCCGAGATTGTGTAAGCCCTTAACATTTGAAAAAACAACAATTATGTCATCTGCCTTTCAATCCCTTAAACTGTCTTCAGTCAATTCTTTTGTCAATCTTGCCCTATTAGTATTTCTTGTCTTTACTGGTGAAGATAAATAGTATGTATACTGCATACTCGACTTGCGTTTCTTTTGCGTGTGAGTATATCATATTAATAGCAGACACATTCAATCATGTTCTCCATGGAGAAGAATAGAGGAGAACTGTTGCTTTGGCAATTGCAGTGGGATTAACAGATGACATAAGTGACATAAGAGATAATATTGATAAATAATGGAAATATTACATTAATATAACGTTGTGGAAACGTATTCTTCTCCAGTCAAGATGTTTTTAATAACGTCTCTATAAAGTAGGTAGGAGAATATAATGACGCATCAGTAAAGGCACGTACGAACACTACATGTACGTTAATGTGATCTTCCGTGGATATATCCTATGGCCGCTGATAGTGAGTACGTGAGTTGGGTTCAACGCCGCTTTGAACAGTATTTCAATTCTATCAAGGCGTGTCGTCTAAATATGAGAGGAAAGCCCGAAGTGAAGCAGGTTCCAAATTGAAGTAAGAGGTATCTACTCTACAGTGGGACTACATCAAATTTCAAAACACAGTAGGTTTATTTTCTAAGTAGAACATGAGGACACGAAACGCACTGTTTGGAAGACAACTCCATGTAAAATTGGTTGACGATGTCATTGGTAAGCCTTCTACTTGTCTGGAGATGGGCAAAGATGTAGCCATTATCGTCATGGAAAAACATAATTTACACAATATCTGCATCACTTCTTGCATTCCTCACACTTTAAGTTGACGTCCATGATCTAACTGAAATACTGCTGAAAGCGGATTTAAAACCCAAAACATTATTAAGTGAGTGATTTAGGTTTACCAGTTATATCACGGCGTGTCAGCGTAATGTGGGAGGAAAGACCGAAGTGATGCAGGTCTCAGATGTTTACCACTTCGGTGAAACCCACGAGCACAGGTATGGTGCTGACAAACCTAGAAACATAATGGGGGCGAACCGGGATTGGAACCCACAATCATAGGTTTCTGGAGTACCCAAGGGACGCAACTCTGCACAGCGAATCGCGGCGCGTTAGACGACTGGGCCACCCGTGCCCCCAAAACGTTATTGAAAACGTCATGACTTATGAAGAATACTTTTCCACAATGTGTTAATAACGTGATATTCCCATTATTTATTAAGATTGAAACAAGCCCCATATGATGGGTACTCCAGAAACCTATGATTGTGGGTTCGAATCCTGGTTCGCCTCGATAATGTTTCTAGGTTTGTCAGCACCATACCTGTGCTCGTGGGTTTCACCGAAGTGGTAAACATCTGAGACCTGCATCACTTTGGGCTTTCCTCCCACATTACGCTGACACGCCGTGATATAACTGGAATACTGTTAAAAGCAGCGTTTAACCAAACTCACTCACTCAGTAATGTTTTGGGCTTTAAATCCACTTTCAGCAGTATTTCAGTTGTATCATGGGTGTCAACTTAAAGTGTAAGGAGTACCCAAAGTGATGCAGATATTGTGTAAATTATGTTTTTTCCATGACGATAATGGCTACATCTTTGCCCATCTCCAGACAAGTTCTAGGCTTACCAATGACATCGTCGACAAATTTATTATTCATGGAGTTGTCTTCCAAACAATGTGTTTTGCGTCCTCATGTTCTACTTAGAAAATAAATCTACTGTGTTTTGAAATTTGATGTAGTCCCACTGTAGAGTAGATACCTCTTATTTTAATTTGGAACCTGCTTCACTTGTGTTCGTACGTGCCTTTACTGATGCGTTATTATACTCCTACCTACTTTATAGAGACGTTATTGAAAACGTCTTGACTAAAGAAGAATACGTTTCCACAACGTTTTATTAATGTCATATTTCCATTATTTATCAATATTATCACTTATGTCACTAATTATGTCATCTGTTAATCCCACTGCAATTGCCAAAGCAACAGTTCTCCTCTGTTCTTCTCCATGGAGAACATGATTGAATGTGTCTGCTGTTCATATAGTATAAAAACTACTGGAGCATCGACAGTGTTGTAATAAAGTGTGTACTTGACTAGAGCCTTGCGTTGCTTTTGACACAATTTCAGTCATAGTCAAGAAATCTCATGTGGTCATCTAGAACGATTCTCTTATGTTGATTGTTTCGAGAATATTATCTTCATCCAAGGACATAGTAAACTTTTACAACCATTTACAATGCGCGTATGTAGTATCAGTTATGTTTTGTCAGGTATTCACTGCATGTAGCATGTGTTTCATGCTTAAACTTTCCTCCAACATTGATAAGTGGAGTGACTCGTCAATAACTTGACAATGAATACGAAAAGCTTAAAGACGATTTCATCTGCAAACTTGAACTGTCTGATATGGTATGTACATCATGTAATCTATCCCTATTTACAAACAAGTCTCCATATTACAGTAAACTACGGTTATAACGGTTATAGTTCGTTATAAGCATATTTACAGCTTAACTACAGCAAATAGTGGGGGCAAAAAAGTAAGTTCGTTATATCCGTCAGTTCGTTTTAAGCGTGTTCGTTATAAATGTAGTTACAGTATCTGAATCAGTAGATAGAATACAATAGACAGTATTTGTGACATATAAATGGCTTTGTTAGGTCGGAGCGAGTTTAAACAATATTCCATCCGTTAACAAGGCGGGGGACGCCAAAAACGGGTTTCACACATTGTACCCATGTGGGGAATCGAACGCAGGTCTTTCGCTTGAGGAGCCAACACTTTTACAATAGGCTACTCCACCTCCCCAAGAAACATGACACAGTCCTGGACGTTACTCTTTAGTATCCCACATTCATCAGATCACACGCAAACAGATCTTAGATGTGGTGGTCACAACATGTGCTCATCATGGGTTTAGAACCCGGTCAGCCGACATTCAAGGCATCACTTCAACCACTGAGCTATCTGATGCACTCGAATAGCCTGCAATAACAGTATGTTGTTGGCCTCCAAGATGCATTCTATAGAAAAAATAACTTTTTATAACATGTTAAATAGTCCTCCGAAGTACATATTCATAAATAAAAAAGAACCATATGTTATTTCATTGTTATCTAAAAAGCAACAAACAACTGCCCTGATCCCACAACCAGCGCGTATGCATATTGACATTCCAGCTGGGGGCCGAGCTATAGCTGTGACGTCATAGTGGAGAGCCGTCCGACATATTGTTTCGTTTACCGTGCATTAATCAACATGACACTGAAGTGATTTTCCGTATTGTGTGGGTGTAGGAGTGTATTAGTCTTAGAACAGTACGAAGTGTCATTTCTTGAAAGTTCCAAGCGAAAAGTCTGATTTAGCGATTTAGTTTGGATAAAGCGATGTTTTGCTTGTTTTTGTTTGTTTGTTTGTTGTCTAGCGCTGCTTTCAGCAATATACCAGCTATATGACGGCGGTCTGTAAATAATCGAGTCTGGACCAGACAATCCAGTGATTGACATCATGAGCATCGATCCAGGCAATCGGGACCGGTGACACGCATCAACTAAGTCAGCGACTCTGACCACCCGATCCCGTTAGGCGCCTCTTACAAGAAGCATAGTCGCCTTTTACAGCAAGCATGCTGAACACCTATTCTAACGCGGATCTTCCCGGGTAGATAAAGCGATGTCAGTGATAAGGAACATGGAAACCGACTGGACATGCCGTTTAGTGATTCTTGCACTTATAGGCATCGGTCTGTGAGAGAGATTCACACAAGGTGAACCAACCTGGTTACGAAAATAAGTTTTGCATTCATTGTTACATGTAATCAATGACTGACTACCCTCGTGCAACAATTACAAAGGACCATGCATAGTGATCAGATTACATGCTAAGGTTATATATTTGGCACAATTTTTGTGTACATAAATTTACATATTCAGTTCATGGTCTTGCGTACTTGTCACCCTTGTGTGATTGTGGGAAAGGTCTCATTTATCTATTTACAAACCACGAAGGATAAACATATCTACATTTTTAAGGGTACCAACCCCCTCCTTCCCTGAATCCCGAATAACATCTAATTTATCACTCCAAGTCTCATTTGTTCACTCCAGAAACCAGAATACTACACAACACAAATCTCAAAAGCATTATAAGGGTGCGATTTCATGTGAAATTTCTAAAAAATATCTGGATTCACCACCACCGACGAACATTTTTATTTTCTGTTCAATTCTGGGATAAGTTATTTTTTGACAAAAAACTGTTTTAGGTTAAATAAGTATGAATTTGGTGTACATTTTTTAGAGAAATTATAATGTGACAAACATTTTTAGTGCGATATTGTCAGTTTAGTTGATGTATTGGTTGTTGAATAAATTTATTTCATGTTTCATTTGTGTCTCTCTCTAATATATGTCAGTCCATGTTAAAAGGATGGATGTTCTTTTGACAAGACGAGTGGAGTCACTATGCATGCAGTAAGCTAAAGCAAGTGTCTATTATCCCTCTATTGACCAATGAAGTACATATTATTATAACTGTTAACACGGAAGTAGTAAATGAACCAACCACTGCTTGACAATACACTTTTAATACATAACATTCATTTGTAATGAAAACAGATTAAGCTTAAATAGCCCTATGCTAATTTTTTCTTGCATATTTTACACAAGAATAACTGTCTAACGAATTATGTTTTATTGATAAACATCCATTTTATTTAGAAATGTCAGGATAGCGTTTGGCACCAGATTGTGTTCCCTAGTCTTTCCGTGTTGACATCAGACTGATCGTCTTCACTCGGTAGATCTTCCTCGCTGTCCTCGCTGCTGTTAAGACAACTGCTGGCTCATATCGATATGGGCGAATATGTGTAAGGTCATTTAGCGTTTTCATCGACGGTATTGTCAGGTGATGCCAGAAAACGAGATCGTCTGTACATCAATTCTCCACTATGACGTCACGTCACGTCACGTGATAACTGTGCTAATTAACTCTCGATAGTTACCGGAATACGAATACGTTCTAACGTTTTGTGTCAGAAATATTGCTTGGATGACACTTGTTTTAATATGCTCAATAATTTTTTTAATCCCACATTTATAGTTTACTGTAAATCTCCTATATGTATATTATATCATATCGGAATGACATCAAACTCTTGTTAACTCTTGTACCAGGTACACACGCAAAGAGTCGTGTATCGAGTACATTCATTACCTTACTGCTTGATCAATACATCATCTAGGATGACTAAAACTTAATCTTTTCATAAGGGTCTCCCTGGGAGATGTTTTCAACATCGTTGTCATCGATGACAGTGTACTCATCCTCTTCCTCATCCTGTAGATGGCACGGGTCAATGGTCATATCGCTTGCACCCTGTAGACTCCAAGGGTCACGGGTCATATCTTCAATAATTTGATGGATATAAGATGCAACAAGGTGGATACTATCGAGTGTTGCTGCGTTATCATGACGCGCGTTGTCATCTGGAGAAACGATTGCACCCTGTAGACTCACCGGGTCAAGGACCATAGCTCCAGTTACTGGTTGGATGTAAGATGTGACACGACGGCGAGTATCGAGTGTTGCTACGTCACCAAGACGAGCGTTGTCATCTGGAGAAACGCTTGCTCCCTGTAGACTCACCGGGTCAAGGACCATATCTCCAGTTACTGGTTGGATGTAAGATGTGACACGACGGCGAGTATCGAGTGTTGCTACGTCACCAAGACGAGCGTTGTCATCTGGAGAAACGCTTGCCCCCTCTTGGCTACACGGGACAAGGGTCATATCTCCAGTTACTGGTTGGATGTATGATGTGACACGACGGCAAGTATCAAGTGTTGCTACGTCACCAAGACGAGCGTTGTCATCTGGAGAAACGCTTGCTCCCTCTCGGCTCCACGAGTCAAGAGTCATATCTCCAGTTGCCCGGTGGATGTTGGATGTGTCATCACTGTGTGTGTCCAGTGTCCCTTCATCTACGTCATGGAAGAGGAGACGTGTGTAACCATCTGGAGATGCACTTGCATCCTGAAGATCCCCTGTAATGGCACCAGCTGAGTCTGGGTTCCTGCTGCATGGCACATCCATCTCACATGAGCTGATTTGATCGTTGTCGTCGTCTGTGCATTGCGACTTGTCCCTTGAAAATCGAATAAATGACAGTTGTTGCAATTGACTTCAATGCTTAATAAAAAAGAATTATTTTCGAATGTTATTACTTCTCAGTGCATTGTAATAAATCATTTAGATATCAAAGTTTTATTTGTCCGCTGAACACGTCTAAACAGTTTAGGGTTACATGTGTCTATAACATTGCTGTACGGAATCATTATTGATAACCCCACTGCGCGTTCCCTGCATAAACATATATCAGTACAATGTAAGACAAAAATATCTAAAAGTTTATGAATTTCGCTGGTTACGTGAATACATATTTCTCACCGTGCCCCTCATGTTGGGTGTTGTGACCTGGAAATTTTGTTAGCGACAATAAACTGTTTCAGTCAAAGCTTCCTCTGAATGGAGATTCCGAGTTAACAATCTCCTGGGGACATCTAGCATTTTTAGATGACAATCATTTATGTGTGTAAAACCTAAGATTAAACTATATTTTTCCAAGTAATTTCTGAAACAAATTCGTTTCTTCAAAACAATGCTAGTTCAAATGGACGGTGCATAATATATGTCTTGAGGGATTAGCTCGATTGTTTTAAGAGGTCTGACTAGAAAGTTCTTCAGAATGCCTGTCTTCATTGACAGCTCTCTTTGTACAACGCAATATTGGATCGGGTGTTCAGGATCGGTGACTAGACTGATTGCATGTCATTGTATCCCAAGTGTGTGGATTATGCCCATGTCGTAAATCACTGGATTGTTTGGTCCAGCCTCGACAATTTCAGACCGCCGTCATATAGTTGGTTTGGTTGGTTTGTTGTTTAACACCGCACTCAGCAATATTACAGCTATACGGCAGCGATCTGTAAATAATCGAGTCTGGACCAGACAATCCAGGGATTAATATCCCACGCAATTGGGATCCATGACATGCATCAATCAAGTCAGCGAGCCTGACCATCCGATACCCTTAGTCGCCTCTTACGACAAGTATAGTCACCTTTTACGGCAAGCATAGGTTGCTGAAGACCTATTTTACCCCGGACCTTCAAGGGTCTCATATAGTTGGAATACTTCTTCGTGTGGCACAACAAGCAAACAAAGGTACGTCCTTACAAAAGGCAATACATTCTATGTTATGAATAAAAGCCACATATGGCACACGTTGTTACATAAACATTAACAAGACATCGACAACAACCTCTGTTGGCATTGTTTGAGGCTTCTTCACCGTGGACTGCTCTTCTTGTCGGGGAGGGTACAACGGAAGAGGCAGATATTCAATGAGGACGTCATCACGGTTGGATTCGAAGATCACATTTACTGAAGCACTATCCAGAAACGTGTCGTTCTCCACAGCAGAAAAGAGTTGTACGTACGTTGAAATATAGCTGAAATTCATGTTCAAAACAATCTTAGTTGAGATCGTGACATTCATTGCAGGACGGGATACTCAAATACTAAAGCCATTGCAAGCCCTTATTTGGTGTTCTGGTTTCGCAGCTTGCTGTTTGTCATTCGAGGGCACGGGTGGCTCAGTCGCCCAAGGCATTGCAATTAGCTATGCAGAGTTGCGTCCCTTTCGAAACCGGGTTCGCCCCGATTATGTTTCTAGGTTTGTTTGATCCATACCCATACTCGTGGGTTTTACCAAAGTGGTAAACGTCTAAGACCTGCACCACTTAGGCGTTTCCTCTCACATAAGGCTGACACACCGCGATATAACTGGAATACTGTTCAAAACGGACCTAAACCCAACTCACTCACTCACTGTTTGTCACTCACTTGCTTTCTGTGTGTTTGTTTGTTGTAATCTGGACATCCACTTTTCTTGGAATTTCCCCAAGTTCGGCAATGAGTCGGTTCAAGCCATCAGTCAGGTTAGCTCTATTTGTATGATCAATCTCAACCTTATGTTTATAATGTCTGAAAACAAAGAACAAGAGGTTTTAAGAAAAAGCTTAAACTAAACTTTTTAAGAATAAGCTTAAACTAAACTGTAATTTGACAACCAGAAGTGTTGTCTGACGGCATCTACAGCTTCTGTCATGTGCCACTGCATACTATAACTTTATTCAAGGTGATAATATGAGGCAATGTGATGGGGGCTCTCGTATAATATTGACCTTGGTAGTGGCCATGATATAGAGTGACCTCCCTCGGCTGTTTACAGACGCCCTCCTTGTCCTCCCGGTGTGGGGAGCTTGTCTACCCCTTTGTTTACAGTTGTTGATGTACGACATTATTCAAAACGCTTCGATACTTGCAACATTTCTGTAAGGCAGACTGTACCTATATAATTATCAGATGAGGGAGTACCTACGTGCCCAGTGCGGAATGGAAACCTAACGGGAAACAACAACTTTTCTGCATGTTTCTTCGATTCAAGAACGGAGTACGTGACCGACACATATGGAGATATAACACATCATTTCACTTACCAACACTTCGGCTGCATCTTTCCCCCACCCATGCAAAATCACAATTACACTTGAACCGAGTTGCCGTCAAGACTTCCTCTGTACAATTCCCTCTGTTTCAGGGGGCGCTGTCACAGAGATTAACCGTCTCTGCGCATGTCTCTCCAGACCACTCTTCTGAACATGAGCAATTGAAGTCTGTTTGGTTTCCGTCACATGTCCCTCCATTGAGACATGGCTCCAGTGCACACTGGTTGGTGATGTTTTCACATCGTCTTCCTGAAAGTAGTTGAGGAAGTGTATGGCGAATAACAAGCAGCATATAACAGATGTGATATGTTTTAGTATGTTGCTATTTCTACTAAACAAGATTGGCCTGGCTCGGCAGTCAACGTAAATCTCTTGAATTCTACTCTCTATGTAAATTAATATTTGAATGTTAGCTGTATTAAGTAGATTTTAGCTCTGTTTGTTATAAAAAAACCTTTTTGTTTGTACAAAGTTCTTTGTATCAAAGGAGATATTCAGATGCACCTATAAATGTTAGATATATGTAATGTCCTATGGTTCAGATGGCCTGGAAATCTGAATATATTTGACAAATTGCTTTCATATGTATCATATATCTGGATCTGTGTGCGAGCGGGCGCGCGCGTTTGTGTGTGTGCATGCAAGTGTGTTTGTATGCGTACATGTGTGTACACATATTTTAGAAAATGGGGGTTCACTTAAAGTAACAAAATATGAACGGAAATAATTCGGGGAGCAAGTTGTCAAATATGAGTCAGTTTATTTTAGTTAAGCATGATTGATATGTCAACTCGATAACTCGAGTAATTTGGTATGATTAAAAAAAGATGTAAGGGGAGATTGGGGGTTGGGGAGAACGTACCTTGCATCCCCATCTTTACCCGCGTATAGAGAGTTTCGGCCGTTGTAGAAACGATGTATTACAGCCATACCAGAGAGCCATTTCACATATTGTAGCCAAAGATCAATCGCAAAATGATATTCTGATCAGATATAGTCTACTCACCGTTGATCCCCTCCATACAAATGCACTGAAAACTTCCGTGTGTATTTGTACAATTGCCCCCATTTTGACACCAGCTGTTAATTTCTACACACTCATCGATGTCCTGATTGCAGTTATCTCCCTTCCATCATGCAATATTATGATTGACAGGAATTGGAATTATGCCAAATACATGAGCTCGAATACAAGGAATACAAGCATGCAGTAAACAGCAAAGGGGTTTTCGAAAGAGTGAAATCCTGGATACCCCACTGGATGATCACTGTCAGATGAACGTCTAAACATGCAAAGGGATATAACTGCATACCCATGATTCATTGTTCATGACATTAATCAATCTGATCGATTTCACTTTGAATATGACCGTCTGGATAACCGGGTTTCACTGTACTTTGCCACAGTTGAAAGCGGAAGGATCGTGATACAACTCAAGACGAATTCCAGTTTTCTTTTGAAATTTAGTGTATAGGCAGTAACAAACTCGACAGAACAGAACTTGCATTACTCCCTGGTCGAAATCTCCGGCATGCGAGGTACAAACGACAATAAATACAATGTGAGATGGCGATTTTCTGTCATGTGTTTACACACTATACAGAGTTATACAACTGATAGTTTGGTACAACTAAAACGTCCTTTGAATTTTAACATGTTTGGTCGTCCTGAATATTCTTTTGGTATATACAGTTGTACACATATAAACATTGACATCAACCTTCTGAACATACCTTTAAAGCACATTTTTGCTCCTGTGTGTTCGTTGCACGTGTAGTGACTCTCGTCAGTAGTTGCCTTGCAATATGTCTCACACCCAGACTCGTGCCAGTCCGGGTCACAGTAGGCACGGACCTCAATCTGTAAGCTGAAATTATAATTCTCTCCAACCATTTCAGTTTGTCGTCTTTTTTTATCACCGTGCTTTGAACATTCTTTCTCATTATTTAAAAAAACACTTTACAGTTTAAAATATTCCTTTCGATTTAGGTCCTGCATCATTATTCATCATACACAACAACAAATTGAATATGAAATGGTCGAGGTTTTTTCTTAAACTATGCTCTGGGTATGGTCAAAAGGCGTAAGACAATATTGTTCCACGAGCTGGATATGGTAATGTGATGTCAGTTGAATCATTCTTTATTAGAGATGGCACCGTGTGTACTTATGCATAGGAGCTCCATATTGATTTACATGGTGGAGGCAACGCCTGAATGAATGCACTGATCATTCCATCAAGATCTCTCAGATGAGACAGAATTACAAAGTTTATTGTACCAGCTCCAGCAACTCGATACAAAAAATTCATAAATATAAACGTTTCTTATACACATCGTGTTTTGCGGGGAAACAAATTAACCTTTCACCATCAAAATCTTCGTCACTTAGCAGAAAGGACTAAAAACACTCCTGCTCCAGAAATATCACTGCGTCAATGTCTAGCCATTATTCGTAATGCCATGAGCCAAACATTATTACATGTAAACCTTTGGTGCTGGTCAAATTGCACGCAACAGTCAAACATGAATGTGAATAAACAACACATGAGATTATTCGCTCTGCTCAAAGTTTTGTTCTGGCCCCTAACCTAACTATTGTATCATCACCGTTATGTCTTAGTCTGACTCACTTTGTTCTTCCCAACACTGTGTATGGGGTGTACAGGGCTGTCTGTTCTTTAGCAGTGGCCTGGATGTTGATCAGCTTGGAGAGTGTGTCCATGTGATCGTCACTGGAGGTGTCATCATTGTCATACACCTGCACCGTTATTTCTATCGAGGACTGGAGAAAAGAGCATGTATACAGTGTATTGACTGTGTTGCTTACCACCACAGGCAGAAATATTCAAGCTAAATCTGCGTGTCTTATAATTTAATCATTCATCACGACATCACGAGAACTTTGTTTGTTGGTCGCGTTATCAACCATCACGGGATAGTTTTGGTTTCATGTGTGTGGCCTTGAAGACCTATCACATAATCTGACATGTATCCCTTTGATGTATTTACAATTTAGGTAATACTCCTACCGGTACTGCTTTGAACACTTGCATTATGAAAGGATTTGCTGTTCCTTGAATGCTGCTTCCAAAGTGGATTATGTTGTGGTTATCTATGTAGTTTGTGGTCCTCTTGTAAAGGGAGCACGACTCTCTTCCGTCTGGCCTGGAATAACAGAGAATTGTTGTGAAACACCGTCAAATCTACAAATCACCCTTCTTCTTATGTTGCCTGAGTGACTTGCAAACCGAGTTGGTATTGAAAACATGAATTCTTTCTTTGAAGAAAAAAAGTCAAATGCACGCAAAAAAGGCACACAAATGGTACACATGTACAGAAACACGTGACAGACATAATTAAAGCGTAAGTTTAAAACGACATGATTAAAATTACAAATATGCGGTGATACTGCAAAATTAACAAGAATATACAGAAACATGTTTGACTCGTATAGTTTGTCACAAAAAGGGTACCTACCCATCAATGCATAGGGTAAACATTGGATCACACTTATCAATGCAGCCAGCAACAAAGCCACTGTCACAACAGTGCCCACTCATTTCCTTTCCATCCGACCAGTTACTGATGAACCGGATGTCCAGTTTGCCGTCCGTCTTCATGCTGTTAAGGCATGAAGATACGATTCGGGATATGTGTTAATTGCAATTGAAGGAATCATAATAATATTGATTATTATTTAATAATGTGGATACGAGGAAACGTTACGTTCGAATTTCTTTCAGTTTAAATCGTCTTTACAGTTCAAAATGATAATGTTAATCCAAGCAAAACGGGAATCGTGTGTTTAACCTTGGTGATTGCTCCATACACATGTCATACTGTATACTATTGATCGTGACATATAGAGATTATTATACGAGCATATGTGTCATTCTGAATTTATTAAACGAGTGTCAGAATTATATATACTTCCCAAGCGATTCTTAAACGAGTTTTGTAAAATCAGAATGACCCACATGCCAGTGTTATATTTCTTTTGAGCTCCCCTTTAGAAAAATCACTATGGCCTTTTAAGAGAGCCTCAGTTGAAGTATGACCGTCAAAAATCTTCAGATATAACGTCGTTTCTAGTGTGACATAATTCCGACCTTACGTCACAATAAGATTCGAATGACGTCAACAATGCAGTCCGGATCAGTGAATGCAGTAACATTTGCACTAGTGCACATCTGAGTTGTATGAACTTGATTATTGCTAACCATGTGGGTAATAGATTTGTTAGTGACACTGTGTTGTGTTTATCCATATTTTCATTTACTTCATAAGATGTAGGTAATATCAGATGTATCTACTGCTGTTGATATACGTGCCTTATACAAATTTGTTTTGATTAGGTGCAAAAAAGTGTTGATACAGATTAGAATATAACTGTGGAAGTGTAATACGTAATACACTCAATCATGTACAACATTGTTAAAATTCAATAATGCTTTCGGAAATATTTCCGTTCCTCTATTTCTCACATGCACTATGTTTCAGTACGGTGTTACCTTATAAAACCTACATGTCATATGAATTGAGGTTACTTATAATATCAGATTATGTCAGTAAACACGTGTGGTTAATGGGAGGTGAATCTGGACTAGACAGGCAAGTGGACAAGCATGAGGGATGCGATCACACACTAATAACCCGACCTACACTATTCGACAGCCTTTTAAATTAGGTTTGTTTAAGATTAGTCCAGTGGACTGGTGGAAACCATATTTTACTTGTCCTCAGTGTTTGTAGCTAGTCCTGCTAGATGAGTGAATAAATAAACACATGATCACAGTGAAAATAAGAAACATTAAACTACTACTGCTTCATCAAGATTAAAACATTCTCACGTTTTGTTGTTTTAGTTGATGAATTATCTATTCGAGTATGTATGTATGTGTAACTTAAAAACAATCCTGTGCTTGATATAGAACAATATATTATAAGTTGTCCACCGATTTCGAGGGGTACATGGTGTGATTTACCCTGTGTGTGAGCCTATTTACCCCGAGCCGTCAGACTAAAATAAAGTCATCTCGTATGGTATCACATTACATGACATTGAGCTTTCGAAACATCGCGGCATATCCAAGGAGAATGAAATTGACTACACATACTTTCGGCGACATGGAAAAGCGTAAACGTGTAAATTCCTTGACTGACGAAGAATTCGTTTCCATAACGTTTAACATAATGTGATATTCAAGTTATTTACTAATATTGAAACAAGCCACTCATGTCATTATGTTAACCCCACTGCGACCGCCAAAGTAACAGTTCACTCTAAGCCCACATCCTGAGAGAGCTAACATTCGCCAACGTGTGATCTCTTCTTCCATTTCGTCCATGAGAAGGATGTGACAGGCAGTACTCCACGCTAATGGGGAACACGCGAGAAACTGAGTTCTCATGACCTTGACCTTTGTCTTCATATTGGACACGTGTCCTGTGTGCCTTGTCATCACTCATCAAGTGTTCTGATGCGCATTGAAAGTTTTTTACTTTTTACTTCCAACACAAAATGGTTATGCGTTTCAGCTGTAAGGGTATATTTGCTTTCCTTCGGTACATATCAGTGACAGAACCTGACGCAGAGACTTGCTTTGAATTGTGACTCAGTGCCGTACCTACAAAGGGTGGCTGAAAAGTTCTGAGCCAAGGTACGAAGGATGAACAGTACACCCTTATCAGTTTGCATGAACTTAGTATACCACGCTTACTGGCTACATTTAAACCATATTCACAACCAGGCAGCATATTTCTGCAGGAATCAAAGTGACTAGGCATTCTCTGTTGATGAAAATCAACAAAATTGGCTACCGATCTGTCACCAAGTATCTCCAGCTGAAAGGGTTAACTCTGACAGCCCTCCATGCAGACATGGTGTCACCTTCAGAGGATGATTCTCTCCACTATTAAAGAGCAAGTAAACTCAACAGAGAAACTTTGCAAATTTAAATACTTCAGGGTATACTTAATCACAAATGTTTGACCAAAATTTTATTTAACCAACGGCAATAGCGATCACACGGTAAAAAATGACAGGAGAAATCGTCACCCAAACGAAAATATCTGCCACTGAGGGAATTACCTTAAAAGCACTCAGCAATTTCTACGTCGGGCCGGCGCCCAGTTTGCTTTCTTCCTCCTCGGATTTTTCAATCGCATTTGGGACAAATAACACAAAATTGTGTACAGTGTCACCATTTTTATCAATTTTTATTTCATATTTTAAAGAAAACGCATGTTAGATGTACGTATGTACGGATGTATGTTGCTTAGAGAAACATGGTTGATTTATTCTTCTGCCAGGTGCTGGACAAATAGGGTTTCGACGTTTACGGTACTGAAACAGGATGTACGTCATTAAAATCACGTTACAGGACTTTAATCTTTATTCTAAGGAAACACAATGTCAAGATCAAAGGTATGATTTCAACACGTTTCCTTGACATTTAAGTTATTTCTACGATTATTATATTTTTTCTCTCGGGAATTGACTTAATATGTCGAGGACGCAATAATAGTTTGCACTTTACTAGCCATATAAGAGGGGACGGGAGAGCCTCGAATATGATCCAATATCAAGAAAACCTTCAATTGATCAAGGATGTTCATCGATTCACCAAGCGTCACAAAGTCAATGTAGTAGGCATCTCTCAGTTGAGAACATTTTGAGGAATTATCTGAGTATGGCAAAGGTTTCAGCATGCTGGGTTCTGATCAGAAATGCTTCAGGTTCATCAAATTGACATCGTTTTAAAGCATACCAAGCTAAGTTTGTTGGACAGGGTTTGTAAACATGATGAGTCACGTGCTTCCATGAATCCCAATGTGATACATGCGAATTTGATCACCGTTACTTTAGAGCTTCAATATTTGTTTTCCTTAAGAGAATATAACTCGATACCCAACCAGCACTTTGAATGCCTTATAACATTTTCACTTGTTTGAAGGCGAATCTGCTGAATACTTCTTCTGTTGTAGTATGCTAATCCAGTGTAATATGAATACTTTTTCCCGCAAGTTGTTTATGTGCACACGGCCAAATTTATTTAAATGTGTTTCTATTTTTTGTGTTGCTCTGTTACATTATTAATATGTATAAGGTTTCGCTACTCGTTTCAGTACGTCAATGTTTAGCCACGTTAAAGAGTATACACTCTTAAATACTCTCTTAAATGTTATGTTACAATTTTACTTTCACAACTGTATTGTCCACATACAATTCTGTTAAATGTAGTAAAATCATCAATTCCACCTTCGGGTATCATGAATTTAATAACATCTCGCAGTGAGGACACAGTATTTGTTTAGTGACTGCAGTAAACAGCAAAACACTACCAGAACATAACATGTTATGTTCCAATGGATTAGTATTGACACTTGCTAAACATGGTATCACTGCACTTGCCAAAATAGACTTATCATGAATATGAATGAACTGGAGAAGTTGCACGGTACTTCCGGCACTGGTGAGGTAGTCGAGACTGGTGTGAATAATGAAACTGAATATTTACCACAAATATTTCCTCAAGTTCGATGACACAGATCAAGGAAATATTAAACACAGACTCGCATTCACCCTCGTGCAATTTAAGTAATGATTTAGTCACGTGTAATATACGTCACATCTGGACGTCAGTAGTCTCCAGTAATCTCTTGGGGTTAAGATATAAATATCAGTGGACTGAACAGTGAACGGTACATGTGAGACAACACTCCATCAAGAACAGCTCTGATGACGACTTATGGATACGATGTCTACTTGTAGATGCTGGCCAGCACACTGTTTGTGTGTGCTTTTTGCACTCTGGCTGCTGTTGATATCGGTAAGTGCTTAAGTCATACTTGCACACTGAAATTAAAACTCGTTTTATTGTATATTATTCACATTCACGGAGTTTAAAAAATAAACAAGAAAGCTATTTATCAAAGAGTGTATTTGTACGGTTTTTATTCCAATGATCGAAGCAGTGAACCGCCTTAGCTCGAAGTTCTTGTATGTCGATTTATCCGTTTTTCGAGACAAGCTGGGTGCCGATGTAAGACTATTAGGTGATCAGAAGTGACACCTTCTTAAAGGAGATAATCGGGTTCGAGTTAACAAGGTTTAACTTTAAACTGATAAAGTGTCCTCTTTCTGAATTTCTTTATTTCCGTACTGATGGAGGTCACAGGCCTATGTATATTTATGATTTGTACATTCAGAGTAGTAGAGTCTATAATATAATATTTTTTCTGTGTCTCATTGCATGATAAATGTACATAGATATATTTTGTAAAAGTAAGTACTTAGAGTTGTTTAACAGAGATGTGAATTTAAAGAAATTGCGATTGACATGGTATTATTCAGGTATATACTTTGCCCTTAATGTTGCATAAAATGGGCATATAAGAAGGAAGTGGTATTCATCTTCAATGTCATTTAGGGCGCACAATTGACAAATGCGTTCTTCTCTTTTAATACCCGTGAAACGTCCAGTTTCAATAAATAAATCATGTGAACAACATCGAAATCTTGCTAAGATCAATACTGTTCGGGATATAAATAATTTTTTGCCATTTTGTAATAAATACATTTGTTTGATTCAGATACAGATACAGACCAATTTTGTAAATATATATCTTTTAGTCTTTGTGTTTATGATCTAATGAAATAAGAATGACACTGTATATTTTGTTCACACCATACATAGCCATAACCAACAGAAAACAGCAAGTCTTTTACGTCTGTTACCCAATTTCGTTTTCCATTTTTATCAAAGAGTACCATCATATTATAACATTTTTTCGGGAACCTATAAGATGGCATATTCAATAATCTTAACCAATATTTGATAACCTTTAGATATGAATATATATACACTACTGCCTAGAAGTTCATTCCCCTTACACGCATGGGCACCGCGTTACCGAACCCGTGTGCACCCCGTTGGTTACTCGTGTGGAACCCGTCCGCCACGCGTGTCACACTCATTAGAGGGGGAACAAACTTTTGATCAAAGGAGGACCCATGTTAAGCTGAACTTGGTGGTGGTAACAAGGAGAGACATTTTCGATATCCTGACGAAAAATGCTAACACACATGTTATTTTTTTGTACTTGCGGATGTCTCATTTTTAGATGTGTGATTTTGTAGGAAAATATGAGTACTGGTGTGGCTTCTACATGATGTTTTGCGATCGTGTCAAGAGAATACACGATCCTACTAAATGTTATTGCCATTCAAATGTTTTTTGTTTTATTTGACATTAAATATCTGTAGTACGACTTTCAGTGATTATGACAGACAGACATATTTTTATTTAAGTCTCACCTCATAAATGTACATTATAAAATACAGCATCTTATTAAAATTTGAGCCACTCCACATGGAGTTATGAGAGACTATATATACTATTTACACATATATACAGATATATATTTAAAAAATATATATAAACAACGTGATTAACAACGATATAAAATGTCTTTTCTTTTCTTTAAAATTCATAGCAGGTTTTGGCCACAACATAGCAAACATCATGGCTGGACAGTATAAAACATAGCTTTTCAATATCAGGTAAAATATCAAAATTTGGACGAGTGTTAAAACATAGATCAAGTAACTGGGATCTCTCAACATTGTATAAAGGACATTTAAGTAAAACATGGCATTCATCTTCTAAAATATTCTGACATGAAAAACAATATCTCTCATTTAAAACTGTGCAATCGTATCGTCCCGTCTCAATCCTTATAGGGGCTGTTCCACTTCTAAAACTAGCAATTGCTCGTCTATAAGAACGAGGCATAAAATTACTAACATAAAACTCACAATTTGGTAAATACTTAAAATTACAATACATTCTTAATTTGTTTCCTCCTGTACCATTTACACCTTGTGGCTGACACACATCCTCACTCCACTGTGTACGAAATATATCATACATTTAACTCTTGATAGATGCAACTACATATTTGGCACAATAATTGTTGGCGATATTAGCAAAATGATTTAGGCCAAGATCGGATAGCTTTTTATTACTATTTTTTATTCTTTATTAAAAAGTGCTTTGTTATAGCCCAATACAAATATTTTTGATGTTATCCGATCAGGGTCTATATTATGTTTATGAGGTTTGGCGGGGCATTGTTTTTATTGGACCCTAATTACTTTATGATGGTTGGGTCTATTTGTCTCAGCTCCATAGCCGTGACGCTGGAAAAGAGCAGCATTTAATTAATGAGAGTAGGTTATATCATGGAAGATACACTTGAGGGAGAGGGTTCTACTAATTTCCGTACCACAGGAAGAGACCTGTAGACGTGAGCGCGGGGTTGTGTAAAGATGGCCGTTGCATAATGGCCGGCAGGAGAGGTAAACATTGAGCTAAAGCACTTTTGTTTTCACTGGCTAGTTGAATAGTCTCCCAGCGTTACTGTCAATATATCTTCTTCTTGATCCCTGATACATCATTTTGGCATTAACTATATTATTTTCAACGTACATTATTAGTTTACTAGTCATTTGCTTTTGAGTATTTGTCAATTGTGTTTATTTAACAAGCGATAATGGTAATATATGGTGACATGTAAATATAAAACATAACTACAATAGTAAATATAAATATTCAAATCGCATAAAAATACAATTATAACAAGATATATATGTAATTCTAAAACCTGTGTTCCACATTCAGAGCCAGGCGGAAAACTGATTAAATAAAGGGAAGAAGCTTGCCCTTACACATATGTAGATACATCGACTAAATATGGGACCGCCTCCGTGGTCTAGTGGTAGAGCGTCCGCCCGGAGAGCGGATGGTCCGGGGTTCAAACCCCGGCCGCGTCATACCAAAAGACGTTAAAAGATGGTACTTGTTGTTACCCTGTCTGGCGCTCAGCATTAAGGGGCTAAAACAAGGACTGGTCGGCTCGGAGTATACTGTGTCTGAGTGGGGTATTCATGTTAAACTGCGGCATGGTATCTCAGTGAGCTAGCACTATAAATCGGCATCAGTCCGGACTAATACAAGCAGCCACACAAACACACACACGTACATGCACGTCGCTATATAAGTGCAATAATCGTGGACGCGACGTTAAACCCCATTTCACCTCACCTCACCTCGACTGAATATGACTATATATGTAAATGTTAACATACTGTACCTATCTACACGATCTGTTAAAAAATGTGCATAAGGTCACGGAGACGAAGGCTATAGATGTCATACCTTATTCGATTTTTTAGATGATAAAGTACATTATTTGATAAATTCTGTTGTTGATATCTAAAAATCGATTTGCGGTATCAATAAACATTTCATGGTATAATAATAATATTTGTGATATAAATTCATTCTTTGGTACCCATAAATGAATTATTGATATAAAATATAGAATAAATAGTAAAAAGGCGCCCTATATATTGTTCTTTGTGGATTGTATTGAGTAACGCGATTGCATCACGGTTATAGTGTTAATTGCTAGTCTTTTTTCTGCACCATCATTTCTTTCATCTTATCAAAAATTGTTTACAAAATGGCAACTTATAATTAAGCAATGAAATTATACTGACCCGACCTGCGTTTATTCATCTCTCTGTCATTATTATCGTTAACATGTGTCTAGTGTTAAGTGTATATACTTATACTATACATCGTACTGATTAAGGAATGACACATCATCGTAACATCTTATATATACATGTAGCACAACGGTACTTTGATTCTGTAGCACAAAAAACATCACCCCGAATTACTGTGTAACGGTTAACCCGTTGTTTTCAGACGTTCCATTCAGACAAATAAATCAGGTGTGAAAGTTACCGGTTATAAAGAGTTGATAAACAGCATGATGACGTATGATTACGTATGAGTGAGTGAGTGAGTGAGTGAGTGGGTTTTGGGTGGGTGAGTGAGTGGGTTTTGAGTGAGTGAGTGAGTGAGTGAGTGAGTTAGTGGGTTTGGGTGAGTGAGTGAGTGAGTGAGTGAGTGAGTGAGTGGGTTTTGGACGGGTGAGTGAGTGAGTGGGTGGGTTTTGGGTGAGTGAGTGAGTGTGGACGAAATACAAGACTGTTTTGAGTGAGTGGGTGGGTGAATGAGTGAGTGAATGGGTGGGTTTTGGGTGAGTGAGTGAGTGAGTGAGTGGGTGGGTTTTGGGTGGGTGAGTGAGTGGGTTTTGGACGGGTGAGTGAGTGAGTGAGTGGGTGGGTTTTGAGTGAGTGAGTGAGTGAGTGAGTGAGTGTGGACGAAATACAAGACTGTTTTGGGTGAGTGGGTGAGTGAGTGAGTGAGTGGTTTTGGACGGGTGAGTGAGTGAGTGAGTGGGTGGGTTTTGGGTGAGTGAGTGAGTGAGTGAGTGAGTGAGTGTGAATGAAATACAAGACTGTTTTGGGTGAGTGGGTGAGTGAGTGAGTGAGTGGGTTTTGGACGGGTGAGTGAGTGAGTGAGTGGGTGGGTTTTGTGTGAGTGAGTTAGTGACTGGGTTTTAAATACGTTGGACACAGTAACATGATTCAACACCTTTTGAAACGGTAAAATTAGATACATTTAAACGTTAGTAGCATATTAACACTTGAATTGAAAGGTCTACAAAAATATATTTCTTCTAATAGAAGGTCCACTCGTTACGACAAAAATAGTTCTCTTGATATTCAATACTGGACATTTCCCCACACCCAACGTATTGTTGTTGTTCTTAAAAGTTAACGAGAGGATGTTTAGTGGGGGGCTGGACGTATCTTTTCAGAGGGTGTTATTCTGACATTACCCACTATTTATTGGAGGATAGTGGAAATGAATATAGACTGTCATGTTGTCTGACTGTAGCTAGGATTTGTTATCTTAACAATCACTGGGTGTGACCATGTGGACAGTTTTACATTAGGGGTTGGGATTTTTACAATTGCCCAAATGATCTTACTGAGTATTGGAGCTTGCCAAAGGTAACATTTTATTATTAGAGGAAATTGATAGTAAATACTTAATACATGTATACAGGATATATTCAGGATTTTTAGCCGTTTCTTCCCCTTTTCGTTATTCTGATGGAGAGAAGTCACTCATGCATTCTATGTAAAAGAAGGTCAGACTTGGTTAGAATCCGTGTTTATCTGTAACAACTTCCAACTGTTGACATTTCAGTGAACTTTGCAAGTGGTGGTGAATTGTGATATTCATATTATTAAAACCTGTCAAATTGTACATAAATTTGTGTTAAATCATAAATATTCAAAGAGACTGTTCCCTACACCCGTCCATATCTTAATTAATAAACATTATTTATTGTATGGATTATATAAAGATTTTATTTAAGAATATGTTTGACATTTTGCGTGCATGAAAGATGGGATTAAGGGAGAAAGGAAATATTTGCCTAAAAGTTTCCAATAACAAATGGAGGAAATTGGAAATGGCTGAACCTGTAGAAAGCATCAAATCCATGACAGATGTGACAGATCTCACAGGATGACATTCAACAGGCCTATTACCTTGTGATCATGTTAGCGGTTTTTTTTAGCAGTTTAGAAAAAGATAAGAAATTTGAAGTGAACTACGCTGGAAAATGAGAGAAGAAATTGATAGTCAATGTTTTTTATCATAAAAACTCCCTGTTCAGTACACAACAGTTGTTATTTTAGTACTTTCAAGAGGAATCCCAAACCTTCTCTTACTCTGTTATGATATATTATGTCAAAGTGAAAACAAAAAACATTAACATGCAACAAAGATTTTTATTGCACTTGTTAATTTGCATATTGTTGATATGCATGTGTTCAGATTAATGAAAAAATATACTATATCAACTATAATATGCTTCCGTGTGTTATGTCTAGTACACACAAACAGGACCGTTAACTTTATATAATGAATGTTGCAGTCAGTGGATCTGTCAGTTTGCTGACATACTGTTTGTAATATCCGTTTTCTTTTGGCAAATAAGGGAATAGTTAGTAACACAAAAATACGATATACAACGATTTTTTTTCACAACTATCACGAAATCAGTCGACACTGACACCGCATCATACCCCGCGGTAGGGTGGGGTGGTGGTTCGGTCTGTTGTCTAATAAATGCTGTGCGGCGCCTTTGATGTCGCCTCTAGCCATGCATGTAGTAGAAGTAAAAGACGATCAGGGTGGCCTGGAAATAAACAAGATTGTTGCATATCAAGGCACCAATTCATCTGTCATTGGGGTTTTGTTATGTATGTGTAGCCCAGTGTATCCACAATTAACTAGAAAGTTTCATATCTACAAGTCAGGTATTTGCCCACACCAAATATGTTTTTGCTTAATTGCGTCAGTGTGGTTTATCAACACTTGTTTCACGCTTGCGTCAGTGTGGTTCACCAACACTTGTATATAACGCTTGCGTCAGTGTGGTTTATCAACACTTGTATAACGCTTATTCACGCTTGGAGTGGCAGACTGAAATTGAACATTATCATAGCGACAGCAGGGATAATAGAGGTCATAAGACACAACTTTATTTGCTTTTCAGGCCACAGAGAGTGGCATATGAAGATCATACACATGTATGTTTAAGTTACTTCTTTGATAGGCATGTAGAAGTTGCAGTAATAAGTAAGGATAAGATTTATGGATGAACAACTTCTTTAAAACATTTAAGAGCGACGTTTCAGTGTTGGTAAACTTGCTTGATAATGGTGTCAGAACCTACACCGAAACGCCGCTCTTAATTGTAATAAAGAAGTTGTTCATCTATAAATCTTATCCTTACTTATGTTTAAGTTACATGGGCGGGGGCTAGATTATTTACATCAATACAGTGCAAATATTGTGTTCAATAAAAGAAAACTTTGATAGCTTTTTAACACCCCTTTTTTGACGTATGGAGGTATTGTATAGTATTACTGGGGAATGTTCAAATTAGTTGGTTCATTTACTCCAACGTCAAGCGTCTGAAAAGGACCATAACTTTGGTTATATATCAACTGCCTGTCTCTTTATCTTAAGTTGTTAATCGGTAATTGCAGTCCAAATTTATCAACTTATTAATCTATTGTTGCAAACGTGACTGATTTGTTTACACACAAAAAATGTAATTGATCATGAACTACTGAGGCAGTCAAGCACCTCCTAAAACCAGCAATGTTACATGTAGTCCAAAGGTATTAAACTACATCCATCACTAAAATGTCACCAGTTGGAAGACCAGTTCACAGATAAACAAGGATTCTAACTAAGCTTGAATCTATGAAAACTAGCATGTGAATAAACCCAGTTCATTGAAATTTAAATAATTAAAGCAATTGCAGTGACCAGTTTACAAGTAATCAGTGATAGTATATAAATACTGGGAACGCCAAACAACTTCATTGTAAATAGACATATGCACCTGTGAATGGCTTGGTGGCCGTAGCCTTGTATATCAAAGTTTCAAATACCGAGTGAAACAAAGACGAGGTGCCTGAATACACTGGAAATGATGTATCCTGCATGTCCAGCCACCATCAATATCTCTAGTGATCTTTTCGCGATTCCGAGCATTACCCCAGAACACTAATCTCTTGTTAACGATAGATGTAACTATCTTACTGAATATCCTTAAAAGGGTAATACCTCTGTAATTATTTACGTTATTTATATCACCTTGTTTATGGATTGCGATGATAATACCAATCGACCATGAATTTGGAAAATGTCCATTTTCTAATATCAAATTAAATATTAATTCTAAGTATGGAAGTAGTAAATCTGAAGAATGTTTAAAGAATTCAGGAATAGTATCATTTATATCAGCTGCCTTGTTACTTTAAAGATTATATATGCTGTCTAAAATCTCATCCCTCGTTATTGGAGAATCAAGAATATCCTCGGTAACATTTTTGTTTGTATCATATCGAGCGGATCTATCTGGTACTGTAGGCTCTGCGTCTTCAATGGTGGGGGATGACAAAAAAGATTTGTAAAGTGTTGGTACCAATCATTGGTGGTAATATTATTTCTAGATGCATGCTTTTTATTTACACTTTTGAGGATAGACCAGAATTTTTAGAATCATATATGGTTTTTTTCCCAAACAATGTTGTTCTTGTTTATAAAATGTATCTCTCATTTGTCTACACACAGCATTATACTTATTTCTAATGCAATTGTACTCCTCGATTGAATTAGTGTCCTTCTGTTTTCTAAATCTATTTAGAAGTTTGCATCTTACCCTTTTCAATCTCTCACAATCAGCGTCAAACCATTTATTAACAACAACATCTGATTTTACATTACGGACTACATCGCTTCTACGATATTCTACGCTGCTATCAATATTGTTAAACGCTTTTTCGACAGATTTATTGAGTAAGTTTGGGACACTATCTGTTAAAAAGTTTTGTCGAAAGAGCTCTTGTTTGTCATAATACCATACAAACTTAAACGACCTATCACATTTACTTTCATCGGATAATTGTCGGCCCATGTGAGGCGAGCGTAATTTCAATGTGAGCGGAAGATGTGCCGATTCAGTATGTGACGGTATCGTAAAATCACTCGTGTACTCGAAAAGCGATGATGAGGCAATAACATAATCAATTACACTTGCGTCATTTGCACATATAAACGTATAATCTCCCACATGGGAATCTGTGCCACATCGTCCGTTCATAATATGAACATTTAACACTGAACATAGATCTAACAGGCATTTACCGAAATTATATACAGTTTTGTCAGCTGAGAATGGCTGGACGTTAAAATAATCAAGAAGGAAATCCCACATGGAGTGATTTTGACTTTGAGTGCGGTCAATTATGACGTCCTCAACAAAATCGGGTTTGGTGCCTGTACGAGCATTAAAATCTCCACCACACAAAATATAAACATTCGGGAGATTAGTTAGTATGTCTATAAGTCTATCTTGAAATATTGTTATTCCATTTTTGCTATACAAGCCAAGTTTGTTAAACCATGTTGACCCTTCTGGATGGACATACAGACATGAATATAATAAATCTGAATCAAGACTAAATAGTGTTTTCTGTTATTTTGTACCATTCTACATATTTGGAGAACTGTCTTTTTATCAATACTAATATCCCACCCGAATGTCTTCCACTGTTTGATATTTTATCCGCATCCATAGTAATAACTTTATGATCTGGGAAAGCATATAGTAGGTCAAAACTGTTCGTCCATGTTTCAGTTATTCCAACTACGTCGAACGACTTTATGTAGTTCAAGAAGTCAATTTCTGTTAACTTTTGTGAAATACAGGAAATATTCCAAAATATAAAATTCACAAACATCCTCAGATTTATCACAAGTGTCTGTTTTTATGGCATCAAGAAGAGTCATATAATCTTGGGTGCTGTCTCTAACATGACCCTGGCCCCATTCCTATCGGGTATGTCCCCTGTAGGACGGGCGGGAGTTGGATCTGGTCAGTCGTCGTGATCCAGTTGTATATCGTCGTTGATGTTCAACACCAGTGTCAACGTTCCTGTGTGGGTCGCGAGGTGTTCTGTATCTGTATATTCTCCTCCTTAGCCACCTCAACAATTTTATTTCCTTTTAATTTTAATCTAATTTTAAATACCTGGTCTTTGGATTCTCGGCTCTAAGTCTAAGTAATTCCTGTCTCTGTGTGTTGGTCAGGTCGTTGGCTATACCAACTCCTTTCTCTCTGAGGACCTCCCTCATTTTCACAGACTGCCATTTGTCCTCCCAGTTACACATTTTAGCAACAATTGGCCTTGTCTTATTGGGACTCTTAGTAGAGATACGATGTGCCTTTCAATGTCTCTTGCAGCTAGTGGTTGTAGACTTTTATGTAGTCTGGCACTATTCAGGACTTCGAGTACCTTGTCTTTGCTTTCAGTGTCATTTTCTTCTTGTTTCTCCGGAATACCGTATAAAACAATGTTGTTTTGCCTACTTCTCCTTTTCTGGTCTTCTAATCGAGCTTCTATGCCCCGATAGTAACTTTCTGCTTCCTCTGCTCTTTCACTTAGTGCATCAATGTCAATTCTCATTATCTCTTGTACATCTTTGTTTGAGCTACCTCTGACCTCAAGCAACTCACTGATACAGGCCTTCATGGATTTTATGTCCTCTTTAATAGATCTGATATCTTTGGAAAATAATCCTCCGTATTCTTAATCTGGTCGATGATCGCTGTTTTTAATTCATTTAATTCGTCACCTGTTGGCCCTGGGTTTAGTTCTACATCTCTTGTGAATGTATCATTGATGGTATGAATGTATTACCAGGGGGAGCATCTACATTGCATATGTCCTGTTTTCGACATGTAAACAATGTTCCCGTCGCCAGTGTCGTTGAAAAAGTATGTAAACTCTCACTCTGTAAGCCATGCAAACACAATGTAGGAGGGATCAGCGTAGGCGATATGTCTTGTATCCACACTAATAATACAGTCCTAAATCTCGATTGGAACTCCCATAGTGTTGTTTTGTCGGGTTTGTTGGCTTTTCTCAACTTAGAATTATCAATGTTTTTTCCACTTTTCTCGGAGCTTTTGTTGACAGTGCTCTACTAATCAGGGCCGATCATCACAAGTCCTCCTTCTCGTTAACGCAAAATGGGGATTCGGCGATGCTTAGTTGGTAAAGTGCTGGTTGATTACGCCGCCTGAGTTTCGGTTCAGTTCCCAACCTGGATTCAATGTCTTGATACCATTTATGGTGTCCTCCTACCACCCCACTGAGATATGGATGGAATATTACCATAGTAAAACATACTTTGGTGATTAATTTATGTTTTGTCACATAGGTATTTGGTCCGATATACTTTCAAATAAAACACACAAACGAAAGTGTAAGTGTCACTTCAATCCAAGACTCATCATTGCTTACAAACCCCGCTCAACAAAATCAACTGGGAATGCTTCAAGACGATGTCCATTTTCATGAGAGGTGATGAACCTGCAGCGGTTCTGATTAGAACCCAGCGCGCTGAAACCTTTGTCATACCCTGTTCATTCTTCAAAATGTTCTCAACTCTCTCATGAGAAATGCCTACTTTATTGGCTTTGTGACGCGTGGTGAGTCTTCATAATCCTTAAACATATCATGTATATTATCAACATTTCCCTTAGTGAAAGATGCTTTGCTGCTATACTGATACGTCAGGAAGCAGTCAATCTAAAGTGTTGCTATTTCAGTTAATCCTTTAACAATAACATTGCATACACTGCTGAGTGAATGAAACTCCCCTAGCAATCTTAGCACCGTGTTTCCTTAAAATAACAATTAATGTCCTGCAACGAGCTTTTAATGACTAACATCCTGTTTCAGTACCATAAACGGTGAAATCCTATTTTTCCAGCAACTGGCGGAGGGATAACTCCATCGTGTTTGTTTAGAGAGTGAGTGAGTTGGGTTTAACGCCGCTTTCAACAGTATTCCAGTTATATCGCGGCGTGTCAGCTTAATATGGGAGGACAGCCCTAAGTGATGCAGATCTCAGACGTTTACCACTTCGGTGAAACCCACCAGCACGGGCATGGTGCTGACAAACCTAGAAACATAATCGGGGATTCGAACCCACAATCATAGGTTTCTGGCGTTCCCAAGGGACGCAACTCTGCACAGCGAATTGCGGCGCCTTAGACGACTGGACCATCCGTGCCCCCTTAGTGTTTGTTTAAGCTACATACATCCTTACATACACACGTACATCAAACATGCGTTTACTTTATAAATGAAATAAATTATTGATAAAAAGGGTGTCGCTGTACACAATATTGTGTTATTTGTCCCAAATGCGATTGAAAAATCCGAGGAGGAAGAAGGCAAACTTGGCGCCGGCCCAACGTAGAAATTGCTCAGCGCGTTTAAGAACGGGAACCCGTTTTAACCTCACTGAGGGGAATTTCCTCAGTGGCGGATATTTTCGTTTGGGGGACGATTTCGCCTGTCATTTGTTTTATTGTTTCCGTTTTTTAAATAAAATTTTGGTCAAACATTTGTGATTAAGTATGCCCATAAGTATTAATATCAGCAAAGTTGCTATGCTGAGTTTACTTGCTCTCTGACAGTGAAGAGAATAATCTTCTAAAGGTGACACCATATCTGCATGGATGGCTGTCAGAGGTAATCCTTTCAGCTGGAGAAAGACTGGGTGACAGCGCTGTAGCCAATTGTGTGGTTTTCATCAACAGAGAATGCCTAGTCACTTTGATACCTGCAGAAATATGCTGCCTGGTTTATGTATTTGGTTAAAATGTAGCCGGTTAGCGTGATAAACTTAGTACATGCAACTGAAATATAAGAGCCACCCCTCGTAAGTGGAGTCACAATTCAATGCAAGTCTCTGCGTTAGGTTGTGCTGAAACGCATAACCATTTTCTGTGGGAAGCTACAAACATTCCCTTCGTCATCAGAACACTTTATAAATAAGGACAAGGCACACAGGACACGTGTCCAATATGAAGACGAATGTCCAGGTCATGAGAACTCATTATCTCGCGTGTTCACCTTTAGCGTGAAGTATTGTCTGTCACCTCCTGCTCATGGACGAACGAATCGCACGGTGGCGAATATTATCTCACTCGGCCGGTGGTGTTGCTGTGTATGGGGTTCAGGATGATCACTGCGCTGCCACTACCAAACCTGTTTACGGCTAAACCTTTATGGTGACATGGGGCCATCATAAATCTTCTCGATGCAGCATAAATCTCGACTCGTCATATGCTGTTGACGATGTTGTTGCGATCCTGGGCAGCCACGAGCTCATCCAGACTTAGGCTATGCGGGGTATAATTCTGTTCGTGCCGATACTCTGGCTACATCCGTCTGTGACGTCGACGTTCCTGCTTCAGATCGTCCGATGAGGTTGTTCTGGTTTGCACGGTAGGCTGAGGCATGAAAATACCAGCTTTTGAAAGAGAATATCACATTGAAAAAATATATTTGTGTGGTGCAATGTTTCTAGTTGTCCATTTGAGGTGACATGAAAAAAATATCCGCGTTACCATTACCTTTTCGTTTTTAACTATAGATATAAGACAGAACATGATACTTATAATCAAAATGTGCATAAATGTATTCTTTCCATGTACGATATGTACATATATCATCTGATAGTTTGAGAATAGTTTATGGAGGAAGAACGAATGTGCAATAGAATACGCCGACCATTTCACCTTCCGTGATAATTTCTTTATGGTCGTTTGCAAATTGTGAACATAGATTTGTTCCTTAACGCTTGTACACTAGTCCGTTCAGTAAAGTTTTGGGATTAGACATTTAGGCAAGAAGTAGGCATCCCCATGCGCACCAATTGTGCTCACCTTCTTGCGGATTTGTTTCTTTATGCATATGAATCGGAATTTCCAATCGGATTGGCAAAGTTAAAACAAGGTAATTTGTCCAAGAAGTTTAAAGTTTCTCTGAGCGAAGAAGAACAGACAAGTATATTAAGTGTGTAAAACAGTTTACTCCACAATAAAAATACTGGTACAGTACTTGCCGAATAACTAAATCGAACGTCTTGGTCCTGGAAATCTGTCACACTGGTCAATCTGATCATCAGATCATGCACCATTTGAGTTCTGAGTCACAAAGTCAAATTGTAAACTTGAGAACAGCTGTGGTCCACCCATACACACATACATACTGATGACTAGTGAGATAAGGTTTCCAGCCTTATCAAACTGGAGTGGTGTAAGAAACGTCCCTAAATGCAATAAACCAGAAGTCGGTATCCATAGTTGTACGTTTTCTTACCTACTCACCACCTTCTAGAATAGCAATCAAACAGTGAGGTTTCCACCAATCCTCTGGACAAGTCTCACACAAATGCATTTTTTAGGCTGCGACTAACGAGGATCTTATGATAATACAATGTGTTACCTGGTCATCATTGTGTGATCGTTTTCCTCATGCTATCTATCACTGGTTTGTCTCTTCCAGGCCGCCGTGATATAGCCGGAATATTACTGACAGTAGAGTCAAACAACACTCAGAAAATCACTCTTTCCATAGCTGCCGCAACCGTCTCCCTGTGCTGCTCCCGATAAACGATTTTGATATTGACTTGTCGCTACACAGAGCTTCGGACTGTTCCATAGTGTTTTCCTTAAAGGTCCTCGCACTGTATTTGCTTCAGCTAAGGGCATGCATCGTCATCTAACGACAAATGAAACATGATTCACTTCACAAGACACTGGCTTTCAAATATTTACTTTTCGAGTTATATATTATAATATTTTTTTATCCTCAGTTGAGTGAATGACTCAGGAAATAGACCTCCAGTGTTTAGAAGTTTGAGATCGTTCACTGTAGAATCGATACCTCGATAGATTTACTTGGAATGAACATGTTTTTACAATGTGATTGTCAATAGAATCACCCTGATGTGTGGCTGAAGGCCTCCGTATTTTAGGCCTAGCTGCAGACGAGAAGGAGATGGCGATGAATATTAGTCACAAAAAGATTAGTAAACAATATATTGTCATGAATTTGTTTTAAGGATTATCAGCTTGATGTGGGAAACACACCCAAATTGATGGCCTCTGACGTTTACCACTTAAAATGAAACCAATGAGCACGGATATGGTGCTGACAAAAGTGAATACATATCATGGCGAGTATTGGATTCGAAACCACGATCACAAGATTTTGACAAATTGGGCGAAACGTTGCACAGCGTATTGCGCCGCCTGAAACGTTTGGGTCACCCCAGGCACCTTGCCTCCTATTGACCAAGGGTGTTAACAGATATAAGCGGATATAATAAATCACCTCAGTTCATTTAAAAGAGCTCGTTTGGAAGTGTCCTATGAAACATAGTGCCTGTGAGAATAAAATATGTATGGGTATGGAAATATTTCCTACAGCATAAAAAACTAGACATAGTAGAATACACATAACACTTACGTACGTGGTTTGAATGGTAAAGTTCTTTGGAGGCAACTGAAAGAAATTCGAACTTCATTCGACATTCTTCATGTCAACGTTATTATATCATATTCAAGATTATATTACTTTCTTCAATTAACAAATGTCTGAACCGTATATTCATACCTTAACAGCATGTGAAGACTGACGGCAAACTGGACATTCAGTTCATCAGTTACTGGTCAGATGGGAAAGTAATCAGCGGGCATAGTTGTGACGATGATCTCACCATTTGGTGGAATGATCAATGTGACCCAAAGTTTTCCCTGTGCATTGATGGGTAAGTACCCTGGAATGAGAGGACAGTGTTGTGACAGTGAAGCTCGTACCTTGTGTATTGGTAAATGTGATCCAATGTTTATCTTGTGTATTGATGGGAAGGTACCTTTTTATATACTCTTCAAAAAAAGAAACTTGACATAGATGTAAAACCACTTTTTGCCAAATATCTAAATTAATACCATTAAATGAGAACCAAATAAGTCAAACAGGAAGACGATGTGTCTATAATTCGCGAAAACACATGCAAAGCACATAAAAATAGCGTTTGTGGATCAATTTTACAGCTTCATCCAAACGCAACCGCCTGTAAAAAACGTGCAGCACAGGATCCTGCATTTAGGCATGCAGGCCCCCCTGCTGAATGGGTATAAAACTCCACATCAACGGCTGTTCATACAGCCCTTATAACGGCAGGAGAGGCGGTGACAGAATGCCAAGACTGAATGCAGCTCAACAGAACAACGCCATTGGGAGATTACAAGCAAGAAGTGGCCAGGCGCTTTGGCGTATCCAGACAGACAATCTCCGCACTGTGGACCCGATACAACAACACCAACAGAGTTAACGACAGACCAAGGTCAGGAAGACCAAGGGTGACAAACCAAGCACAAGATCCATACATCCGGCTGCGACACCTCCGAGACCGCACTACCACAGCCACGTCTACAACCACACAGATCCCTGCGTACGCAGAATATCAGATCAAACGATACGCAACAGACTGAGGGAGGCTGGACTTTTTGCACGAAGACCTGTTTGACGTCATGTATTGACCCCACGTCATCTTGCTGACCGTCTGATTTGGTGCCAACAGAGGGTTAGATGGGCACGTGCAAGGTGGAGAAATGTACTGTTTACTGACGAGTCCCGTTTCCTACTCACACGTGCTGATGGGCGCGCACGTTTCTACAGACGTCGGGGTGAACGTTACGCCCCCAACTGTGTGCAGCAAGGTTGTCCCATTTGGCGGCGGGAGTGTCATGGTATGGGCCGGAATTCATCACGGTGGTAGGACGCCTCTCGTGCATGTGGCAGGTGCATTGACAGGTGTGCGTTACAGAGACTTACGTTCTTCCTCATGTCAACGTTCATGGCGGACAGTTCCAGCAGGACCACGCTCGATCGCATATTGCACGTGTTTGTCAGGACTCCTTACAGCACAACAACATCCAGTTCACAGAAGGAATCCACCGCCCCAAACACTTCCGGTGCTTCTTGATGCACTTCAGCATGAATGGCAGCACATCCAACAGCGTGTTATTGACAACTTGATTGCATCTATGGGTCGTTGGTGTCAAGCTGTGATTGATGCACGTGATGGGCACAACCGATACTGACCTTTTCTGTACCCCTGTGACATTAACTGTATCGTGTACGTGTGTCTGTCTAGGGGACACGATTAATGTTTTGATCATTATGTATATTGATCTTCAAACAGAGTTTCAATTATGGTTTCTGTTTCCTATTTTAAAAAAATCGCATTATATTACATTTTGAAAGTCAGTGTCAAGTTTCTTTTTTTGAAGAGTATATATTTATTAACAAACTATACGAGTGAGACATGTTCATTTAGGGACAGTTTCTATTTGTAGGCTATCGTATCTCGTGTACATAAATGACCAGGACCCCTGTTGCCATTAATACATCAGGTTAAGTACATCACACAAAGGTTATTTTAATGTTGTCTTTCTGATTTTTCTGTGAAAATAGTTTAGGTATTTCTTTACTCATGTTGAGGTACCACCGTGTATTAGTAATAGAGGGGGCGACGCGATTCACTGTGCAGAGTTGCGTTCCTTGGGCACGCCAGAAACCTATGATTGTGGGTTCGAATCCCGGTTCGCACCGATTATGTTTCTAGGTTTGTCAGCACCATACCCGTGCTCGTGGGTGTCACCGAAGTGGCAAACGTTTGAGACCTGCATCGTTTCAGGCTTTCCTCCGACATTAAACTGACACGCCGCGATATAACTGTTATACTGTTAAAAGCAGTGTTAAACCCAACTCACTCACTCACTCACTATTAGCAATAGAATCACCTTGACAGTGTTTGTCACGTTTTTCTGTACTTGAAACAATTTTGGGGCTTTTTTTGAATACTTAAATTTTTCTTGTGTTCATTGAAATTACTGCATTCTGATTAGCTGAATTGGTCACGTGTTAATGCATTCAGTTTCCAATGAATGTAAAAGGTTAAGCCACGTCCATTGAAACGGACTACTTTTATTACTACGGAATTACTGTCGAGGGAAATCCCTTTCTGCTCATGTGTATCATAATACACAGGGCTTTTAGCGAAATTCATGCATATTCATTGTTCAAACTACCCTTTGAAACCGAAGGACGAGACGGAATGAAACAGCAAACGTGCAGGCTCGCTCGACTTTTTTTTCACCGCTCGCCTCGGTCCCACAACTTTCATGTCTTCGGGTTGCATTTCTAGCAAGCATTTTTCCAACTGTGTGGCGGTAACTGACCATGTCATTTGAAACAGCCGCCTAATTCTCCCGGACATATTTGTTCCCGCTCGTTACAGTAGGACCGTTGCAGTTCTTCTCGCCTCTTGCCTTGATTGACAGGTCCTATGAACTTTGTTTAAAATTTGATCCTACTCTGCGTTGATTGGCTGCTGACTTTGTGGGCATGTCAAGTTATGTGCATAAATTACACAATCATCTGATTCATGTCACGTCACAGCATGTATTCCTACACCTAGAATGTTGATCAATCTCGTCATTTTTGTCTGCTTTGATATAAACAAGTGTTTTTGGTTAAACTCTTGTATGTTTTCGTTGTCCAATTTAATTATACGCATAGACTGTGTATTTTTGTCGGTTCATTGAGGTAGGAATCGAAAAACCGGTTTGCAGAGTGTATTAATCAATCCTTAAGTGCATTTGACTTTATTTAGTAAAATAATATAGTGAATTTACGCCTTTGGTTTACAATATGTAGGAGGGGGAAAATGACTTGTTTTTAATGTAGAGTTATGTTACCTGTAGGTTTGACAGCATCAGACAACAATATTATGTTATTCCAGGCCAGACGGAAGAGCGCCGTGCTCTCTTTATAAGGGGACCACAAACTACATAGATAACCATAACACGATCCACTTTGGAAGCAGCGTTCTAGGAACAGCGAATCCTATCATCATATCTGTGCCCAAAGCAGTACCGGTAGGTGTGTCACCTAAATCTAAATTACACACCATGGTAAAATATACTCATGTCAGATTTTATTGTAAATCTTTAAGCCACATATAAGAATCCTTAACTGTTCTGTGAATGTTGAAAATAAAACTAACAGACACAGGTCTCGCAATGCCATGTCATAGATTAGGCTCAATGTCCGCAAGCGTCATTCAACATATTCAGAAGAAAGACAATACATGTATCAAATGAATATTTAAGTAATATGGAGACACGGGTGGCCCAGTCGTCGAAGGTGCCGCAATTCGCTGTGTAGAGTTACGTCCCTGGGGTACGCCAGAAACCTATGATTGTGGGTTCGAATCCAGGTTGACCCTGATTATGTTTCTAGTTTTGTCCGCAACATAACCGTGCTCGTGGGTGGCAACGAAGAGGTAAATGTCTGAGACCTGCATTACTTTGGGTTTTCCTCCCACAGCTGACACGCCGTGATATAACTGGAATACAGTTAAAAGCGGTGTTAAACATAACTCCCTCCCTCATGAAGTAATAGCATATGTTTTTAGCTTAGCTGGAATATTGCTGTCTGTAGTGTTAAACTGTTAAACAACAAACTAAGCAGAGAATATACATGTTCTTTTCTCCAGTCCTCAATAAAAATAAAGGTGCAGGTGTTTGACAATGATTACGACTCCAATGGCGACCTAATGGACACACTCTCCAAGCTGATCAACATCCAGGCCACTGCTACAGAACAGACAGCCGTGTACACCCCATTCACACTGGAGAAAAGGACAAAGTGAGTCAGACTAAGACATGAGTGGGATGATACAATAGAATTAGGTTGGGGGCAAGAACAAAACTTTGAACAGAGCGAATAATTTGCCATGTTGTCTATTCTATGGATACCATTGGGGTTTTGAATGATGGTCGGTCTAGCATCAGCATAATGTTGATCTGACTGATGCATCTAAACCTCAGGGCCATTTGATTAGCCCCCGAGGTTTACTTATCACGAATTTTGGCTCATGTTACAACATAAAGAGGCCAGTCACTGGCACAGGGATGATTCTGTGACAGGAGCGGTTTTAATCTTGACTGTTTAGTGACGCAGATTCCTTGATGGTGAAGGGTGGATTGTTACAAAGAAAAGATGATGTGAATGAGAAACGTTTGTGTCCGAAATATTTCAGTCGAGTTGCTGGTGCAATAAACATTGAAAAGGTGTCTGCTGTGAGGGATGTTGATGGAATGCTTGGGTTGTTTCTCCTTGCATGTTTCTGTACTCTACTGCACCAGGTGAATCCAAATGAAGCTATTAAGCGCAGTTGCACACCACGCTATCTCTAGTACGACAGGGCACAGGCTCACCTAAGATCACCTCCGAGTTGCCGTCATTAATTTGTCACCATTTACTTCGATTATTTTCTGAATAATTCAACTTACCTCTCCTTACCATAACCAGGTTGTGGAACAATATTGCATTACACCTTTCGACCATAACCCAGAGCTTATTGTATAGAACCCGACTGTGTCATTTTCAATTTGTTTCCTTTTTTTATAAACAAATTGAAGCAATTGTGGCTGTGGTTATATGATGAGGCACCTAAATCAAAGTGCTTTTATATGAATTTGCACAGCAAGATGAGAGAACAAGATGACAAACTGAAATGTTTGGATGGAAAAATTTTTTCAGGTTACAGATTCAGGTCCGTGCCTACTGCGACCCGGACTGGTACGGGCCAGTGTGTGAGAAATATTGCAAGGCCCCTACTGACCAGAGTCACTACACGTGCAAAGGACACACAGGAGCAAAAGTGTGCTTTGAAGGTATGTTCAGAAGGTTGATGTCAATGTTGAGTTTGTTACTGCATCATACATTAAATTTCAAAAGAAAGTGTGATAGTGTTGGTCTTGTATTACGACCCTTTCGCATTGAAGTAGTTCAAACGTACATTGTACATTGAGACCCCATTATCAGTTTGATCGGATTTGTTCTTTCAGGATTAATGATTCATCGGGATGGAGTTAAATTCATTTCCATATTTAGACATCCATGTTACACTGATCATAAAGTGGTTTTCGGAACTTACGGTGTCCCGATTAACATGGTATCACCAAGTGATGCTTCATTTCAATTATTGAAATTGCAGGTTGGGAGGGCGATAACTGCGATCAGGACATCGATGAATGCGCAGGAAGTAACATGTGTCAACATGGAGGCAATTGCACAAGTACACCCGGAAGGTTTGAGTGCATTTGTATCGAGGGGATCAAAGGTGAGTAAACTTTATCTTATATTATTCTACATTTGGATTCCAAAGAGGAACAGGCAACATAGCATGTCAGTTTGCGACTCTATGGTTACAATATGTGAAATTCGTGTCCCCCTAAATGGTATGGCAGGAATACATACATGTAGTTTCTACAACGACCTAAACTCTCTATATGCATACTCCCCAACCCCCTCACCCACACAATTTCCCCTATAAACAAACGTTTTTAAGAATACAAGTCTGGTAATCGAGTGGAAGCACTAAACACATAATACAAAAGTAACAATAAATGGACTAATTCGCTAACACGCAAATTGCTTCCCGAATTATTTCCGTTAATATTTTATCTATTAAGTGCTCCCCCATTTTCTAAAATATGAGTCCACACACAAACCAAGCACACACAAACGCGAGCTGATGCACACAGATCCATTTGTGCAAGCAATATGTCAAATATATTTAGTGTAGCAATACAAGGTATAACTGCTTGAAACACCGACTGTAACTCTACAGAGGAAGAAGGGCTAAAAACCTTTAAATGCAACAATACTCGGTGGGTAGTTTCGACGGCAAGCAGTCTCTATTTATTAAGTCGTTTTGTGGGAGAGCGTCCGCACTGATTGTGGAAGGATGGGGGCGGAAGTCTTGATCCGCGTCATACCAGACTTGTTGTTACCCTGTCTGGCGCTCGACATAAAGGGACTAAAACAAGGACTGGTCGGCTCGAAATAAGTATACTCTGTCTGATTTGGTACAAGCGCGCACGCACACGCGCACGCACACACACACACACACACACCTGCATGCATGTCGCTCTAGAACGCGACTTTAAGCCCCATTTCACCACACCTCACCTATTTGGTCGTATAAAATATATAATATTCAGGAAGACGATGTGAAATCATCACCAACCAGTGTGCACTGAAGCCATGTCTGAATGGAGGAACATGCAACGGAAACGAAACAGGCTTCAACTGCGCATGCTCAGTTGAGTGGACTGGAGAGACATGCAAAGAGATGATTAATTTCTGTGACAGCGCCCCCTGTAACAGAGGGAATTGTACACCGGACCTCTTGACGGCAACTGGGTTCAAGTGTGATTGTGATTTTGCATGGGTTGGGAAAAGATGCAGCCAAAGTGTGGGTAGGTGAAATGTTGTCTTATATGTTAATATGAATGTCTTTAGTGAGTCCCATGCTGCATTCCTGAATCCAGCAAACAGGCAGAATAGTCGGCGTTTTCCGATAGGCAAGTAGGTGGACGCCCTCGTCTCGCACGTACATGTATACAGGTACAACTGCCTTCCAGAGAATTCGCGAGATTCGAAGAGTCTTGAATAAAGTGGTACAACAACAATTGTAAACAAGGAAGTAGGTAAGCTCCCCACCGCGAAGCTCTCAACACTTGGATGGCAGCGAATGCGTCACGCCCTGGGGTGGAGATTAACCATTTCCATCCAAGGAAGGTCACTCCTTATCAAGGTCACTACTAAGGTCGATATTATAAGAGCGCCTCAATCAATTTACCACTAACTATCATCAGAAACAAAGAAAAGAAATGAACTGCCACATAACAGGAACTGGAGATGCCGCCAGACAACACACAGGTTACATGGTTTTTCGTTTTCCTTCTGGACAGTGTATCCAGCCAACGTATTGTTTCAGATGACTGTGTACATTGTTTGATGTAACGATTGTTGATGAGCATCCACCCATTGAGACCAAAGTAAAGGCATTTCTTGTTCTATCAAAACTAAAATGGAAAGAGGATTTCATGGCGATTAATTATGTTTTTTTTGCTAAAACAAATGTTTTCTTATAATGACTATTTCGTCATCATGAATTATCTAATAATAAAGTAACATATTTGAATGGAAAAATTGGCCAAAGACTTCATTTTCAATAATAACTTCATATAGGCTTTGGATGTCATTAGAACTATTCCTAAAAACCTCATGTTCTTTGCATTCAGACACTGCCAACATCACGCTCCTGGGAGAGATTGATCACACAAACAGAGATGACCTGACTGATGGCTTGAACAGACTCATCGCAGAACTTGGGGAAATTCCAGGAAAAGTGGATGTCAAGTTTGCCGCAAATACACAGACAGAATGCAAGTGAGTGATAAACAGTGAATGAGTGTATGTGAATGACTGCATGAGTGAGTTGGATATAACGGCACTTTGAACAGTATTCCAGTCATATCATGGCGTGTCAGCGCAATGTGGGAGGAAAGCCCAAGTGATGCAGGTCATAGTGCTGACAAATCGGGGCGAACAGGGATTCGAATTCATGATCATAAGCCCTGGCGTACCCAAAGGAAGCAACTCTTCAGTGAGAACTGCGGTGCCTTAAACGACTGGGCTTCCCGTGCCTCCGAGTGACAAACAGGATGCTGCTATACCAGTACGACAAATAGGAGCCTACTTGACTTTAGAATTTGAGTATTCCGTCCTGCAATGAATGTCACGATCTCAACTAAGTTTGTTTTAAATATATATTTCAGTAATACTACATCATACGTACAACTCTATTCAGCTTTGGAGAACGACACCATTCTGGACAGTGCTTCAGTAAATATGATCTTCGAATCCAACAGTGATGAAGTCCTCAATGAATATCTGCCTCTTCCGTTGTACCCTCCCCGACAAGAAGAGAAGTCGACGGTGAAGGTAAACCACACGATGCCAATCATAAATCAAACTTATTCTCGGGTATACTATTCTTTATGATATGCAAGTTAATGACGTAACAATTTCTTTGACTAGATCAGTTCAGATTACTACAGGTCAATACGTGCGTGTTTCAGAGACCACATGACAGTTGGGACACTGACCAGTATGTGCTGGTCGTTCTACTACCTTTAGGCCTTGTCCTAATGATTGTACTCCCTCTGATGGCTTTTGGCATCTGGAAAAGAAAATTGTAAGTGGTACATGACATACCAATTGATTAACCTCCTTTTAGAGATATTTATTTGTCTGAAACAATTTTCTGTTTCTGACACGATTCATCAGGCCCCCAACACCCAACACGTGAGACACGGCTAAGAGAAATGTCGACCAATGTAACCAGTAAAGATTCATAAATGTTAAGATATTTTTCTCTTGCATCGTATTGATATATGCTGATACAGGGAGCGCAGTTTTTGGGTTTTAAATAATGATTTCATAGCTATGTTGTAGATATATGTAGCCCTGACCTTTATAGACTCGTTAAGCGGGCACATAAAACTTATATGATTTATTACAATGCTCTGGGCACTAATAACATTCGAAAATAATTCGTTTGTGTTTTATCAAACATTGAAGTGAACAACTGTTATTTTCCAATTTCAAGAGACACGTCACAATGCATAGACGACGAAAACGATCTAATCAACTCATTTGGGATGGATTTGCCACGCAACAGGAACCCAAACAGACCTGGTCTTCAGGGTGCAAGTGTATCTCCAGATGGTAACCCATGTCTTCACTTCCATGACGAAGATGAAGGGGCACTCGACACACACTGTGATGACACATCAAACATCCATGGAGCAATTGGAGATATGACCCTTGTCCCGTGGAGCCAAGAGGCTGCAAGCGTTTCTCCAGATTACAACGCGCGTCAAGGTGACACAACACCACTCGATACTCACCGCCATGCCACATCAAATATCCACAACGGAACTGGAGATATGACCCTTGACCTGCGGAGTCTACGTGGTGCAAGCGTTTCGGAATCTGTCAACACGCATCTTCATGACGAAGCGACATTCGAAGCTCGCCATCATGTCGCTGCACATCTGCCTGTTGATGTGCTCCATCTGCGTCAGACCATCAACTATGAACCGTTAGATCGTTGGGAGGAAGTGGATACAGACAGCACTGTCACCGATGACACCGATGTTGAGAACATCTCAGAGGAAGACCCTTATGTCGATGTTGCTGTTTTAAACATGTAGTTTTAGTTGCCCCAGACGATGTATTGTCAACTAATAAGAATAACGAAAGGACATGTGTATCGTTATCAACTGCTGTCAGTGGACTTTCAGTGATCCATTCATATATTTTTTCGCCAGTAATTTGGTCATACGCCCAATTTCTGTCATGCTAGACTGGTTATTCTCTCTGAGGTTGACATTTTATGTATATTTGACACACTTCTCTTTGCTAAATCAGCTCTTAACGTTAATTATAGTTAAAATGAACACTGCGTTTGATGTCATTCTGATCTAATATACTATAGATAACGTAAGACATTAAAAGCATCTCTGCCATGAGACTGATGGCAGACCGGAATGCCAACACTGCACTGTCAGTGCAACTATCCGAGTGTGTCAGAAGCGGTTGATAGCTCAGTGGTTGAATCATTGACTTGCACGGCGGCTGACCGGGTTCTAATCCCATGATGAGCACACAATATGTAGAATCTGTTTGCGTGTGATGTAATGAATGTGGGGCACGAAAACATAAACGCAAACCTGGGTCGGTGGGGGTAGTCTGTTGTGAAAGGGCCAGCTCGTCACGCCAAAGGCCCGTGTTCGATCTCCCACTTGATTTGGATGGAATATTGCTTAAGGCGATGTAAAACCCAACTCGCTCCGACCTCACTCAGCCATTTATAAATACTGATAATTTTCTTATATTTACTGATCCAGATAGATATGGATACTAGTTTGTAAATAGGGATCAATTACATGATGTACATATCGTATCAGCTATATGCAGGTGTGTCTGAATCATTATAGGCTAGCAGCAAGTTCAAGTTTGCAAGGGGCGGTCGGGTAGCTTAGTGGTTAAAGCGTTCGTTCGTCACGCCGAAGACCCGGGTTCGATTCCCGACATGGGTACAATGTGTGAAGCCCCTTTCTGGTGTCCCCGCCGTGATATTGCTGGAATATTGCTAAAAGCGGCGTAAAACCATACTTACTCACTCACTCACTCAAGTTTGCGAAAAGAATAATCTCTAAGTTTTGTTTATCCACTGTCAAGTTATTCACGAGACTTGTGCTACTCCACATGTCAATTTCTGAAGAGAGGTTAGGCATGAAACACAAGGCGGATGCAGCGATTACTAGACAAAGAATAACTCATAATACATGCAGACAATGGTCGTCCATACATGCATTGTAAATAATTTTATAAGATTTCTATTTCCTTGAATAATATTCTTGAAACAATCGACATTAATACAAATGAGAACTCGCGCTTGTTGACATTAGTGTAGCTGAGTAATCGTTCCAGATAACAAAATGAGATTTCTGTAATATGAATGAAATGGCGCCAAACCCAAACCAAAACTTGAGTCAATTTCCCACTTCATGAAAAACACATTGATCAACTATGTGGGGCTTGGTCATTCAATGTGAGGATGGAACTGTTTAAAAAATGTCTTAGCTAATATTTTGGCGTAACTACACAATTATTTCTCAATCAATGTATGATATAATACATTGCCATATCCATACCCATTGAGGTACGGTGAAACGTCACCAATCTTCCATGTTTGTTGTAAAAGCCGACTACAATGAAAACAGGTTCGTTTCAATATGTGAGCAGACCGATTGTATCTCACTGTATCCCTGATAGCGGATTGTTTACATGTCGCCGTGACATTGCTGGCTGCAAAACAACATTGACTAACTTCGCTTTTTCACTGTATTTCCACAACACAACAGATCCGAAACTAACAGATAAAACATGTAAAACTCCGTGAGTCAGGCCTTTGATACACCTTTTAAGGCAGTCCAGTGACCACTAAAGTCCATAGACTTGATCGAGGACGCATTCATATATATCACTGTAAAGATATCGTTCTTGGAATAAATATACTTATATGCTTAGTCTTTAATTAGCCTTTACAATGTTCAAAGTGGATACATATGTGCTTCTTGGTAACTAAAACTTCCAAGTCATCTCTGCAGCAGAGTTTATACTTTAGCGATGTCGTTCTATTAAGATGTAACTGTAATGTATAAATAGTAACATATGTGTAGCCTCTTCAGTTTCACTTACGCATTAAAGGCAGTTTATTATATTGATGGCGGACTCATTCTATCATGTTCAATGATTAGAGTGAACTGTTGTCTTGGCAATCGAAGTGGGATGTAAGGACATATGGGGCTTGTTTCAATCTTAATAAATAATGGGAATATCACATAATTAAAACATTGTGGAAAAGTATTCTTCATCAGTCATGACGTTTTGGGGTTTAACGCCCCTTTGGGCAGTATTTCAGTTATAATATGTGTGAGGAATGCCCGAAGTGATGCAGATATTGTGTAAATTAATCTGTTTTCCATGACGACCAATGGCTACACCATACCCAATCATCAAACGATTAGAAGGCGTACCATGGACATGGTCGACACATTTATTGTCTTGGGGATGCTCTTCCTAATATTGGGGGAGGTCGGGTAGCCTCGTGGTTAAAGCGTTCACTCGTCAGGCCGAAGACCCAGGTTCGATTCCCGACATGGGTACAATGTGTGAAGTCCATTTCGGTTGTTCCCCCGCTGTGATATTGCTGGAATATTGTTTAGCAATAACGCCGTAAAACCATACTCACTCCTAATATTGCGTTTTGTGTCATCATGTTCTACTCCATAAGAGCCAGTTAAAGAGGATCTGGTGATTATATAACGGGTGGCCTGGTTATCAGTGTGTGATTGTTCATGCTGTCTAGCATTGGCTTTTCTGGTCCCTAGCTATTTACAGGCCGCCGTGACAGAGCTGCCGTATTGCTGAGTGCGGAGTGACACAACACTCACGTAATCAAAAGATGTTATGTTACAGTTTTACTTTCATAGCTGTTTTTGTCCACACACAATTTAGTCAGATCACTTCCACCTTCGGGCGCCATGAATACAATAACACTTCGCAGTGAGGACGCTGTGTTTGTTTAGCGACGCTCTCTTTGTTTGGCGACTGCAGTAAACAGCAACAGGCGACCAGGACATATAAGGTATGGTTCCCAGGGCTAGTATTTACACTTGCTCAGTAAGATATTACTGCACATGCCAAAATGGACTTCATCATGAATTTGAATGTGCTGGAAAAATAGCATGGAATAGCTGGCGTTGCACGGTGCATCCAGACAGATGTGAGTAATGGAAGTTAATATTTACCACAAGTATTTCCTCAAGTTCAATGACACATCGTTGTATCAGAGGGCTGAGGAAGTATAAAACACGGACCCACATTCGCCCTAGTGCGATTTAAGTAAGGATATAGTCACGTGTAATATACGTCACAACATATGTGCGCGCAAACGTCTGTAGTCTCCGGTAATCTCTTTGGGTTTAGATATCAGTGGACCGAACAGTGAACAGTACATTTGAGACAACCCTCCATCCAGAACAGCTCTGATGATGACTTATGGATATGATGTCTACTTGTAGATATTGGCCGGCACACTGTTTGGGTGTGCTTTTTGCGCTCTGGCTGCTGTTGATTTCTGTAAGTGCTTAAGTCATACTTGCACACTCGTTTTATTGTATATAATTCACATACACGGAGTTTGAAAAATAAATAAGAAAGCTATTCACCTAATGGTGTATTTGTACGTTTTTTATTTAAATCTTCAAAGCAGTGAACCGCCTTAGCTCTAGGTTCTTGTTCGTCGATTTATCCGTTTTTCGAGACAAGCAGAGTACCGATATAAGACTATTAGTTGACCAGAAGTGACACCTCCTTAAACAAGATAATCTGGTTCGGTAATGGATACTTGGGTGATTAATTTATGTATTTTGAAATGAGTATTGGATCTGATATACTTTCAAAATGAAACACACAAACGAAGTGTAAAGGTAAAGTGTCATGTCAATCCAAGACTCATCCATTTTTACAAACCCTATTCAACTAACTCATCTTGGTATGCTTTAAAATGATGTCAAATTTCACGAGAGATGATGAACGTGTAGCGTTTCTGATCCGAACCCAGGCCTTTGTCATGCCCAGTTAAATCCTCAAAATGTTCCAAACTGAGAGATGCCTACTATATTGACTTTGTGACGCGTGGGGAATCGATGAAAATTCTTAATCATATGTATTTTATTAACAGTTTCCTTTGTGGAGGCAGTTGAAGGTTTTCTTGATATTGGATCATCTTCGAGGCTCTCCCGTCCCCTCTTATATGGCTAGTAAAGTGCAAACTATTATTGCGTCCTCGACATATTAAGTCAATTCCCGAGAAAAAAAATATAACAATCGTAGAAATTACTTAAATGTCAAGGAAACGTGTTGACATCATACCTTTGATCTTGACATTGTGTTTCCTTAAAATAAAGATTAAAGTCCAGTAACGAGCGTTCAATGACTTACATCCTGTTTCAGTACCGTAAACATCGAAACCCTATTTGTCCTGCACCTGGCGGAAGAATAAATCAATCGTGTTTGTCTAAGCAACATACATCCGTACATACGTACATCTAACATGCGTTTACTTTAAAATATGAAATAAAAATTGATAAAAAGGGTGACACTGTACACACTATTGTCTTATTTGTCCCAAATGCGATTGAAAAATCCGAGGAGGAAGAAGGCAAACTGGGCGCCGGCCCGACGTAGAAATTGCTCAGTGCGTTTAAGAACGGGAACCCGTTTTAACCCCACTGAAGTAAATTTCCTCAGTGGCAGATATTGTCGTTTGGGGGACGATTTCGCCTGCCATTTTTTACCGTGTGAACGTTATTGCCGTTTGTTTACTTGCTCTTAAATAGTGGAGAGAAGCATCCTCTGAAGGTGACACCATGTCTGCATGGAGGGCTGTCAGAGTTAACCCTTTCAGCTGAAGATACTTGGTGACAGCACGGTAGCCAGTTGTGTTCATTTTCATCAACAGAGAATACCTAGCCGCTTTGATGCCTGCAGAAATATGCTGCCTGGTTGTGTGTGTGGTTCAACTGCAGCCCGTAACCTTGATATACTTAGTACATGCAATTGAGTGTACTATACATCCTTCGTAACAAGGCTCAAAACGTTTCAGCCACCCCTGGTAAGTAGAGTCACTGCGTTAGGTTCTGTCGGTGACATTTACCGAAGTAAGGGGAGAAAATATACCCCCACAGCTGAAACACATAACCATTTTGTGTGGGAAGCAACAAACATTCACTTAGTCATCAGAACACTTGATAAATGATGACAAGGCACAAAGGACACTGTCCAATATGAAGACGAATGTCCAGGTCATGAGAACTCAGAATCTCGCGTGTTCGCCATTAGCGTGAAGTATTGTCTGTCACCTCCTGCTCATGGACGAAGGGATCGCACGGTGGCGAATATTATCTCACTCGGCCGGTGGTGTTGCTGTGTATGGGGTTCAGGATGATCACTGGGCTGCCACTACCAAACCTGTTTGCGGCGAAACCTTTATGGTGACATTGGGCCATCATAAATCTTCCATCTGCTCGATGCAGCATTAATCTCGACTCGTCATATGCTGTTGATGATGTTGTTGCGATCCTGGGCAGCCACGAGGCTATGACTAAGGCTATGTGGGGTATAATGGTGTTCGTGCCGATAATAAAGTCTAACAGATGGTGCCATACTCTGGCTACATCCGCCTGCTTCAGATCGTCCGATGAGGTTGTTCTGGTTTGCACGGTAGGCTGAGGCATGAAAATACCAGCTATTGCAAGAGAATATCACATTGAAAAAAAATAATTAGGTGGAGCGATGTTTCTGCTTGTCCATTTGAGGTGACATGAAATACATAATCGTGTTACCATTAGCTTTCCGTTTTTAACTTTAGATACAAGACAAGATATGATACATAATCAAAATGTGCATAAATGTATTCTTTCTATGTACGATATGTACATATATCATCTGATAGATTGAGAATAGTTTATGGAGGAAGAACGAATGTGCAAAAGAACACGCCGACCATTTCACCTTCCGTGATAATTTCTTTATGGTCGTTTGCAAATAGTGAACATAGATTTGTTCATCAACGCATGTACACTAGTCCTTTTAGTAAACTTTTGGGATAAGACATTTAGGCAAGAAGTAGGGATCCCAATGCGCACCAACTGTGCTCACCTTTTTGTGGATTTGTTTCTTTATGCATATGAATCGGCATTTCTGATCGGATTGGCAAAGTCAAAACAAGGTAATTAGTCCAAGAAGTTAACTTAAGCATCAGGTACATCGATGATCCTTATCGTTCAGTAACCATCAAATAGCCAATCCCCTTCCACTGATATACCCACCTGAACTACGAATGAAGGAGACCAGTGCATACTCTTTCTACCCAAATTTCAAAAAGAGCGTCATGCTACTCTTGCACGGTGTGTTTGATGAAGTTTACAACAATCAAGACCTTGGTGAAGCTTTCAAAAAGCTTTATGGTGGACACGTGGAGGTCCTTTCCAAATTTGACGCATAAGTGACAGAAATGATGTCCGATGCAATTGCACATTTTGACTTGTACCAAATGTTCCCGTGTTTTTTCAGGCGAACAACTGACTTGCCTTTGCATGTGTTTGCCACCGATGGGGCAGGATACGCTCACCTTTTCACGAACACCTGGTTTCATCACTGTTCGATAGTGATTCATGAACACATGATCATGATATAGTCGGAATCGTACAATCGACTCTGCTTTATGCAGAGATTTCTATTGGATATAGTGAATACTGATGGCAAACTTTTTCTCACGTGACTTTGAAAGGCTTATCCCTGGCTTCCGGCGGATATCACAAGGACGTCGCGTTTGCTACCAGATCTGCACCCGGTAACTGTAGCACACATATAAGTTTTAAAGGGATATGAAGACAAGGGGAAGACGTGGATGTGTGACTTTACTTCTCTGCCTGTTGACTATCAGGGTAGGTGTTGAATACATCTACTGAAGCCTACCAATGACCGCGATTGTCCACAGACAAGATAGAGGACGTATCCATATATCATACAGTATTCTGAGGATAAATTTTCTTAGCCTCTTCATTGTTCTGCATGGATTCATGTGCACTTTTTGGTAATCAAACCTATTAGTTCCTCTCTTTATACTTAAGCAATGTACGAGGTCGTTCTATTGTGCCTTGTAATTTATACATAACTGTAATGAATACAATATTAACATATGTGGAACCTTTTCAGTTTCACGGTGCATAAACGAAAGTCAGTTTATCATAGTTTTAGCAGACTCATGTTCTATAGATCAGAGTGAACAGTTTCTTTGTCAATCACAGGGGGATTAACAGATGACAAAGGTGGCGTTTTGAAAAATAATAAATAATGGGAATGTCACATTATCAAAACTTTGTGGAAACATATTCTTCATCCGTCAAGTAACTGGAGCACCATACCAATGTCAATGTCATCCTAGTATTGACTTCCTCATAATTATATATTTTCTACCCGATAAGGGCAGATTACAGCCTTTAACATTCACGTTGGTCTGCTAGTCCGCTAGGACAAGACTAAGAAATTGTGATGAGGACAAGTGTATATTCATTGCTGTTAGTTCTCGCTGACTAGTAACATTTGATGATTTTATTCTGATTATATAATTCTCAGTGCTTTACTGACAGAAACTATAAACATATGTAGCTCTACAAGGAACAATATTAAATTATGTATGTCCGTGGTTCAAGGAAGGGCATTGTCGTTGTTGTGCTGTGTCCTTCTCATAAACTTTTGAAACATTACAATATCTGCCATGGAGTGAGTACTCAGATGGAGCTGAGCCCCAGGCCAAGAATCCTAAACAATCGCACAGAAATAGTAGTCTACCACTTTATTGCCTATTTTGTGTTTGCTTATAGAATGTGTACATATCATCGTAACCAGAAGTGTTCAGTGACTTTCTGGCATTAAGCTTTCAAATCTATCGCACAAACTCAGAATACTGCTTTGATAGCATGATGGGGCGTTTTCATATATTCGAGCACTGACTGGTTGATCAATGCATTGACTCATCTAACAGTTCCACACGTTAAAACTAACTAGGGATATACCAAGTGCTGTACAGGATTGTTTTAAGCATAAGTAATGCATGTGAATTAAATTTACCAAATACAAAAAACAAAATGTGAGCATGTTTTAATCTTGATAAAATAGTAGTTTCATGTTTCTCTTTTGTCATGGTTTAGCAGGACTAGCTACTAACTCTGATGACTAGGGAGATAAGGATTCCACCTTTATCAAACTGGAGTGGTGTAGGAGACGTCCCTACATGCAATAAACCAGAAGTTGGTATCCATAAAGTTGTACGTTTCCTTACTTACTCACCAACTTCTAGAATATCAATCAAACAGTAAGGTTTCCACCAATCATCTGGACAATTCTCATACAAATGTATTTCTTAGGCTGCGACTAACGAGGATCTTATGGTAATACCTTCTGTGACCTGGTCATCAGTGTGTGATCGTTTCCCTCATGCTATCTATCACTGGTTTGTCTCTTCCAGGCCGCCGTAATATAGTCGGAATGTTACTGACAGTAGAGTGAAACAACACTCACAAAATCACTCTTTCCATAGCTGCCGCAACCGTATCCCTATGCTGTTCCCTATAAACGATTTTGATATTGACTTGTCGCTACAAAGAGCTTCGGACTGTCCCATAGTGTTTTCCTAAAAGGTCCCTGCACTGTGTATGCTTGAGCTAAGTGCATGCATCGTCATCTAACGACAAATGAATCATGATTCACTTCCTAAGACACTGGCTTTCAAATACTAGGACTTATATTTTAGATCGAATAACAAGATATTTACTTTTCGAGTTGTAAACCGGACTGAAAAATATTTATTATCCTCAATTGAGTGAATGACTCAGGAGATAGACCTCCAGTGATTTGAAGTTTGAGGTTGTTCATTGTAGAATCAATACCTCGATAATGTTATTGTCAATAGAATCACCCTGATGTGTGGCTGAATGCCTCCGTATTTTAGGCCTACTTGCAGACGAGATGGAGATGGCGATAAATATTAGTCACAAAAAGATTAGTTAACAATATATTGTCATAAATACATTTCTTTATGGATTATCAGCTTGATGTGGGAAACACACCCAAATTGAAACAGGATCAGACGTTTACCACTTAAAATGAAACCAATGAGCTCGGATATGGTGCTGACAAAAAATGGGTACATATCATGGCGAGTATTGGATTCGAAACCACGATCACAAGATTTTGACATGATGACGGAACGTTGCGCAGCGTTATGCGCCGCCTGAAACGTTTTGGCCACCCCAGGCACCTTGCCTACTATTGACCAAGCAAGCTAACAGATATAAGCTGATATAATAAATCACCTCAGTTCATATGAAAGAGCTCATTTGGAAGTGTTATGAGGTAAGACCGTATGAAACATAGTGCCTGTGAGAATAAAATATGTATGGGTATGGAAATATTTCCTACAGCATTAAAAACTGGACTTGGTAGATTAAATATAACACTTACGTACGTGGTTGCATTATAATCGTTACCAAAACTTGTTTGCATCATAAACTTGCCTTGTATGACTAAATGCAAATATGGATAAACACAACATTGTCCCATAGGGAAACGTGTCATGACCAACAGTAAACAATCTAACATATTTAAGAATAGGCGTGTACCCGTTACTAAAAAATAGATACACGATTTACGATGTATTTGGATTGAACACAATCATTTTATAATAGTAAAATTCTTTGGAGGCAATTGAAACTGAAAGAAATTCGAACTTCATTCGACATTCTTCATGTCAACGTTATTATATCATATTCAAGATGATATTACTTTCTACTATAAACAAATGTCGTATATTCATACCTTAACAGCATGTGAAGACTGACGGTAAGCTGGACATTCGGTTCATCAGTTACTGGTCAGATGGGAAAGAAATCAGCGGGACAATCATCTCACCATTTGGTGCAATGACAAATGTGACCCAATGTTTACCCTGTGCATTGATTGGTAAGTACCCTGGAATGAGTGGACAGTGTTGTGACAGTGAAGCTTGTACCTTGTGTATTGATAAATGTGTTAATGTTTATCTTGTGTATTGATGGGTAGGTACTTTTTATATATTTATTAACAAACTATTGAGTGAGACATGTTCATTTAGGGACAGTTTTCTAGTCGTAGGCTATCGTATCTCGTGTACAAAAATGGTCCGGACCCCTGTTGCAATTAATATATCAGGTTAAGTACATCACACAAAGGTTATTTTAATGTTGTCTTTCTGATTCTTCTGTGAAAATAGTTTAGGTATTTCCTTGCTCGTGTTGAGGTACCACGGTGTATTAGTAATAGAGGGGGTGACGCGATTCACTGTGCAGAGTTGCGTTCCTTGGGCACGCCAGAAACCTATGATTGTGGGTTCGAATCCCTGTTCGCCCCGGTTATGTTTCTAGGTTTGTCAACACCATACCTGTGCTCGTAGGTTTCACCGAAGTGGTAAACGTCTGAGACCTGCATCGCTTCGGGCTTTTCCTCCCACATTAAACTGACACGCCGTGATATATATAGAATACTGTTAAAAGCGGCGGTAACCACAACTCACTCACTCACTATTAGCAATAGTATCACCTTGACTGTGTTTGTCACGTTTTTTCTGTACTACAATTCGGGGGCTATTTTTTAATTAATGTTTTCTTGTGTTCATTGAAATTCCCGCATTCTGGTTTGCTGAATTGGTCACGTGTTATTGCATTCATTTCCCAGTAAATGTTTTCGGGTTGCATTTCTAACTCGCATTTTTCCAACTGTGTGGTGGTAACTGACCATGTCATTTGAAACATTCGCCAAATTTCCCCTGACATATTTGTTCCGGCTCGTTACAGTCTGTCTGTTGCAGTTCTTCTCGCCTTTCGCCTTGATTGACAGGTCATATGAACTTTGTTTAAAATTTGATCCAACTCTCAGTTGATTGGCTACAGACTTTGTGGGCGTGTCAATTTATGTGCAAAACTTAACCAATCACCTGATTCATGTCACGTAACAGTATGTATTCCTACACCTAGAATGTTTAGCAATCTCATCATTTTTGTCTGCTTTGATATAAACATGTTTTGGGTTTAACTATTGTATGTTTTCGTTGTCAGATTTAATTATAAGCATTGACTGAGTATTTTTGACAGTTCATTGAGGTATTTACTTTATTTAGTAAAATAATATAGTGAATTTACGCCTTTGGTTTACAATATGTAGGAGGGGAAAATGACGTGTTTTTAATGTAGAGTTATATTACCTGTAGATTTGACAGCATCAAACACCAATTCTCTGTTATTCCAGGCCAGACGGAAGAGCGCCGTGCTCTCTTTATGAGGGGACCACAAACTACATAGATAACCATAACACGATCCACTTTGGAAGCAGCATTCTAGGAAGAGCGAATCCTATCATCGTACCTGTGCCCAAAGCAGTACCGGTAGGAGTATCACCTAAACCTAAATTACACTCAGTGGTAAAATACACTCATGTCAGATTTTATTGTAAATCTTCAAGCCACATGTAAGAACCAAGTGACAGTTCCGTGAATGTTGATAATGAAACTAACAGACACAGGTCTCACCATGCCACGTCATAGATTAGGCTCAATGTCTGCCAGCGTCATTGTACATATTTAGAAGGAAGGCAATACATGTATCAAGTGAATGTTTAAGTAATAAGTGAGCACGGGTGGCCCTGTCGTTTAAGGCGCCGCGATTCGCTGTGCAGAGTTGCGTCACTTAGGCACACTTATAATTTTGGGTTCGAATCCTGATTCGCCTCGATTGTGTTTCTAGATTTGTCAGCGCCATACCCGTGCTCGTGGGTTTCACCGAAGTGGTAAACGTCTGACACTGCAAACACGAAAACGTCGTTTTTTTCCGTATATGGTCATTGGACGGAAAAACGACTAAAAATTCATTAAAATTGATTAATTGGTCAGCGTCTAGAAAGTGTCCGAGTTTTTCAAGCGTAAAATGGACGGAAAAACGATGCTTTTTGCTCCGCCTTGTACAACTGTTAACGGCCAATCAGATGGTGCTGGTCCCCCGACGCACGTGATTCCTAAGGCATCCTTTCGGAAGCTTTAGGTTTCGTATTTCTGGCATGCCTTGCTCTAGTATCTGTCTCGTGCAGTGCAGCGAGATTTGCTGATAAGCCAGTTTTAGGATATGTAACATGTTAATGAAATTCAGACACGCGCAAAGAAGTCAAACCAAACAAAGTTACCAAGTTTATTGTGGTAACATATCCCTTGGCTATGAACAGTTACCCCTATCGGATAATGGCTTGTGTTTCATTTGGTTATAACAATAACTAATTTTTTAATGTGAAGTTTACAAGATATACGGCTTGGACGAGAGGTCGGTCACATGACGTTCTTCACGTGACTGTATTCTTGAAATGGCGTAAACACTGACTACTTCCACATTCCTGGGGAAAACCCTTGGAATTCCCTGGTACGAATTCATACAGAAGCGTGGTTGCATGCCCGTTTAAGGATACCCTCGCTACAACCCATCCCAGAGAGAATTTTTTTTTTTTAAATCCAAACTATCGTAGTGACAATCTACAGCAATCTATGAATTTACCTGAGAATCTATTTGACACATCTTTACAATCACCTTTCAAACGATCGGCCAATTGATCAGTGATGACAAAGGCTTGAAATAGCCACAGGTTAATTAACACGTTTATCGTGTCGGCCATTTTGACGTATTGTACTTGATGTAAATGTATTACGACGCTCTGTCATTGTAATTGACTTACTGAGGTAATTCTGTAAAAGATCTTCTCATCTAATGAGGATATTGTTTGGAATATATTTCTTGTAAACATACTAAAACATATGTTCCTCGCTTTGGGGGGAACTATTAAATTCCGAGATGGCCTATTAAAGCTAGTAGTAAGTCAAGGCACCATGCGTGTATATGATCTGTTAATATATGTGTTTAAATTACGGTTTGGGGCATTAGAAAATACACTGACGCAAGTATATTGTATTCAAATCAATTGGATAATTGAATATGCTTTCTCGCATTGACGCATTGACGCCCTTACAAAAACAAACAAAACGTGTCAAAATTAACAAAAGCGCGACAATTGGCCATTTGTCGAATTGTCGCGTGATCACATTGTCGCTCTTTGAATAATCCTTTTCTTTATTTTACAAAAGGGCGACGATGCCGTAACGCGACATTTTCAAGGTCAAAATATGTCGCATTGTCGCCCCACAAATGTGTATAAAAGTCGTAAAGTTCAGTTAATGTTACAGTTAGGAAGCGGTAACCAAGTTACATCTGTCGTAGAAGTTCAACCTGATACATGTACGTCTTGAAATGAAAACACAAGTCCGCCCGCGAGTCCATAACGTTTTATTGTGAGCTCTTCTCTAAAAGTGCTTTGTGTTCAACTCCCAGTTCCAAACACGTAGTACCTCATCAACAATCCACATACCTCTAGTGCAGCGGTCTTCCGGAAGATCTTACTCTTGACCGTATTAGACAACTGACGAGTGCACGCCTGACCTGTGACCACGTTGCAACCCTCATGAGGTGTTTGCCGAAGGGAGAGGTGTAGGAAATGTGTGCTCCAGCCCAGCGCAGAGCTCGCGACAAACTGTATATTGAATGTTGTATACAGTATATTGCAGTTGATATACTGTATACTGCATGTGATACTTATTGCGGAAATGTTACAACTTTCAAGGTTGGTCTTGTTAGTGTATGGTATGAGCTGTGACGTTGACCCAAGAGAATAATGTAAAAAATGAGACTAACTCAAGTCAATAATCGAACAATGGACGACAATTCGAAAGTCTTATAAATAGCTTCAAATGGGACAGCGCCGGCGTCAGTACAATTTTCCTAGTTAAAAATATGTATCTACAAAATATAATCTGAAGCAGACAAGAACAATATATTTTTTATTAACGCTTACTTTCATGGATAGAATTGAGGCAATTTAGGCTTGCCAAATCGTTCTAGACTTGAGCTGGATTCCTTTTAAATTTATTCTGTATGGTCTGGGAGACGAACGGGCGTCAGTATCGCATGGAGAACTGGGACAGCCTGAATCAGTGTAATCGGATATGTTGTGGAGTTTCGGTTTTGGGCTGTTTGCTGAAGACAAGGGCTCACGAACAAGGGCACAATGTAGAGATTAAATCATTACCACCTCTCTTTATATCAGATATGTTATTGTGATTTGAAATCTCTTTTGGAGGATTGCGAGTTATGTATACTCTGTATTCTTTCGTCATGGTAACATATATATCTTTTATGTTGCTTTTTGAATTATCCACAAAAATGAGAACTACAATGTAAACCTCTCTCTGGAGATATACAATAATACTACTGAAGGGCATATCTGAAAAATGGGACTTATCGACAAATATTTCTTTCTTAAATACTACCCGTTACAGGCATTCTGATCATTATATTATACTTTGTACAGTTTTAAAAGTCAAATAATGGCAAATTGTGTATCTTTCTACATTTTGAATTAATTATAATTTCTGCAATAAAACCTTAGCATCAGATAGTGATATAAACGAATATGATCTATACTGTGATAAATGAATTTATCAATTTCGTATTATGAATTAGATAGACAGAAATGTGATAGTAAAACAAATTATTTTAATCTGTTCGTGTGAGTAGGTAACGAGAGATCTAGGCAACTCACTAACGTAGCCATTTGTGAAAAATAAAATAATAAAAGTTTAGGGGTTTGAACATGTACATTGAATGACAGGGAAGAAAGCAACGCAATAATTAAATCATGAACAAATTATGTTATAAATATAACAGAATATATAGAAAATATAAGTTTAATTTCTCATTGTTGGAAGGTGTTTAATAATAGATTTTGTTTCATTGTTTGTTGTTTAACGCCGCACTCGGCAATATACCAGCTATATGACGGTGGTTCGTATATGATCCAGTCTGGACCAGACAATACAGTTATTATCACCAAGAGCACCGATCTACGCAACTGGGATACGATGACATGCATCAAACCAGGTCAGCGAGCCTAACCACCCGATCATGTTAGTCGCCCTTGTACAAGCATGGGTTGTCGAAGGCCTATTCTAACCTGGATCTTCACGGGTATTTTTTTTAAATATTAAGGCACAATGGAATTCTGTATATGTCCATAATAAGTGTGTATAAGTAGATGGATAATATGTCCATACACGCCAATTAAATGGGTTAGACTGCATATGGTTCAATGATGAGTTCTTTCACAAGTCCATATTTCAAGACATGTATTTGATATTCATAATAACTCCACAAAAGCTACACAATGGCGACAAAACGGTACCAGCATCACATATACCAATAAAACATGAGATCCATATAATTACTTTAAAGATAAAACATGTATCTAAATAGAAAATTAGAAGGATACACTTCCGACATTTTTCGTATTTTGTTTTCGTTTGGAGAGAGAAGTTGTGATTGGTATCGGATCGGGGCAAACAAGTGTTCCTTCCTGCCAGGCCTTACACGGCAATGCGATAGCCCAAAATGAAACAAGCCTAGATGTTCAACAGGTTCAGGCTGAAATTTCCATTCCACTTTGGGGCTCCTTTTAAATTTAGATATAGTTTCTCGTGTCGATATGTGTCAAAGGAAATGAATTAAATATTACAGCACTGGTGAATAGGTTATATGCGCATGTCAGCGTCGTTCCTACAATATCCTTTTATGCAAAATACATATATACTGATGAATTAACGTAGTAATACTACGCAAATATATGTCCAGATGTATAGATCAGTATCATCTCGTGATTTTTATTTGTGCTTTAAGCTCTTTTTCTACCGGAGATTCTGGGGTGTTACATCACACCAGAAAGGCAGGTCCAAATTCAAGTCATAATTTCATGGTCCGTCTTGTATGTTGGAAACCAATATCGCAATATGGCTGTATATTGCTAAACGTGGTATTAACCCGATTACTAACATAATTATTCCATTTTCTACAGTCATCTACGAACACTATCTTTAAGGAGGTATATCTATATCATCCAAATGTCCATACATATATGTCCATATATATATGTATAAAGCAAGTCATCCTGCACTCTTCCTTAAAAGATAAATGCTAAGCATTTCCTCTGTATGTATTTATGTATGTAAATATCGTTTTAATGTAATGCTGATGCAGTGAACGTACCACAGACCTGATGCTGGAATAACATCTAATTTCTGAAATGAACATATTTTACAGTTGTTGAACAATAGTTATAAAATATAATAACAAGGAGCCAAGATACTTTCTTCATTTTGCCAAATATTGGGCTGTGTTGGACATATTTGTTTCGGGGTCTGTATGACAGACAAACCTGATGCCTTTAAGTATAAAGATAAGTAAGTATAGCTGTTGTATATATTCAAATATGTTTGTGATTAACCAAACCTTGAAAAATATTGAAAGATGAGTGGTAACTATTTATGTCATTATTTCAAATTAGAATGATAGCACATCAGGAAAGCATGGCACTTTAATATATGTATCTTGTTAACCCAATAGTCTTTTTTAAGTAAGAGCAACATGTATATCGAGAGTATATGTTTGGTGCGTGACTTATCACCCAGTACTTTCAGTATAGTATAGTATAGATTACTTGGGGTTAGGGGGAAATGTATGTAATTAAAAGAACTTTGGCCGGGTTTAGAGGATTTGGGTCCTGGTTTGGGCTTTGCGTTGGACGTGTAGAAGGCATTTCCAGGTTTGACGTATCAATGACCAAAATGATGTCTGATGCAATTCTCTGCCTTTTCGGGTTTATTATGATGAATCATGACACATGCTCCTGATGTTGTCGCAATCGTGCAGTTGGCGCTAGTTTTGGCAAGGGTTTCTCATGATAATGGAAATGCTAACGTCGCTTTTGTTGACGGATAAACATGAAAAGATATAATGTTAGTGTATATGGTCAGGTAATTAAGAAACAAACGACGAGTGAGAGTTGTTTATTGTACGATAAACAACGACCACGACTCGTTTAAGTGTGAATGAAAGAATACAAAAGATAACACGATGCTTCTTCAGTGGCAAAAAGCGGGCGCAGCTTTATTACGTAACAATACAGGCGGAAGTCGCGACAAGCAGTGTTACACAGTACACAGCAATGCAGTTACATTGCTTGCGTCCGAGGTTTAGATGGGTACACATCGTGACGCAGTGGAGTAACTACCAAATCATGACCAAATGGGCCGGAACATACACATCATGACCAAATGGGCCGGAATATACACATCATGACCAAATGGGCCGGAATATACACATCATGACCAAATGGGCCGGAATATACACATCATGACCAAATGGGCCGGAATATACACATGACCAAATGGGCCGGAATAGAGATGACAGTTCAGTTCATCCTCCGTGGCTAAACACAACGTGAGGCATGAGCTGCAGTCCATCCTGTGTCATTACATACACTGTCATCCTCTGTGGTTTGGGTACACTACATGAGGTGCAGTTAGCATGTTGAGGCTGAACTTACTTACAGTTAATGAGAAAATTGAGTTGCCTGCCACGACCTCCGCCAACTATTGCTGCACCAAGTTAAATAGTATACTGGTGAGAGGCACTGAAACATGAAGAAAAATTAGAGCAAAAAACACATCCTTATGCATTCATTGAATCATTGACCTATATTGCAAATGAACAGATATGCATACTCATTATGCCGGAAGTATGATGCAAGAAGTATTGATTTACCAAACCTGATCTTGATGAAAAACATGTTTACATTACAATATTAACATGTAAACCCATGTACAAAGAAAGCAAAATTGGGCTGGGAGGGAAGGGATAAATAATATGTTGCCTATGAAATTCGCGTTTGGCTGCTTGCTGGTGTACGCAGAAAGAGGCTTGATGCAGTCACGTGCGTCACGTGATCGGTTTACGATTACAAACACACTGGTGTAAGGGAGGCAAATCCACTGAACTGTGGTAGGGTGCCTAACCTCCCACTTAAACAAATTTGTTTCATACTGGCTTTCACAAATTAGATTAAGTGTGAATGAAAGAATACAAAAGATAACACGATGCTTCTTCAGTGGCAAAAAGCGGGCACAGCTTTATTACATAACAATACAGGCGGAAGTCGCGACAAGCAGTGTTACACAGTACACAGCAATGCAGTTACATTGCTGGCGTCCGAGGTTTAGATGGGTACACATCGTGACCCAATGGAGTAACTACCAAATCATGACCAAATGGGCCGGAACATACACATCATGACCAAATGGGCCGGAACATACACATCATGACCAAATGGGCCGGAATATACACATGACCAAATGGGCCGGAATAGAGATGACAGTTCAGTTCATCCTCCGTGGCTAAACACTACGTGAGGCATGAGCTGCAGTCCATCCTGTGTCATTACATACACTGTCATCCTCTGTGGTTTGGGTACACTACATGAGGTGCAGTTAGCATGTTGAGGCTGAACTTACTTACAGTTAATGAGAAAATTGAGTTGCCTGCCACGACCTCCGCCACTGAGCTTGGTTTATAGCATGCTCATTCCTCTGAGGATTAAGCAAAAGAACTGAATACGAGCGACACTAGTTTTGAAATGAACGCCTGGACGAGGACAAACCAGCAAATAACTCAAGACCCCCCTGCAATGAGTTCACGAAAATGTCATTGCCAATGTCCGACAGGTGGACACCATTCTGTCTGAACAAACCCCTATCTGCTATGTTAATTTCGTTGTGCCCGAGAACGCGACCTCCAGAGTCAGATTTCCACCTGCCCCATGTGCAAAGTAGCTCATGTGGTATTCCCTGTGTTGCTGCATATGTAGCAGCTCCAATCCTGAATGAGTGTGTGTTGTAGTTTTGTGTGTGAAAGTTGAGGAACTGTAAGGCTTTCCGGAGTACTGCAGAGAACTGATATCTGGTGACAGCTTTACCATTCAAATGGATGAAGAACTGGCCTGGTTGGGCTGAGCGTAAAGACAGATATGCACTTAATGACCTGACTGGGCAAATTGTAGGATCAGACTTAGCTGGGATTATCAGAGTTGTGCCTTTGCCCTGTTGATCATTCTTCGAAAAGCAAATCTTAACGTGCACTGCCTGTGCAATGATACCGACATCTGCCAATTTAAGTGTTCTGTCCTGATTCATCTTGGTCACAAACGCTATCTCACCAATCCGTAGGAATGCAAAAAAATGCCAAGTTAAACATGGCAGCAAATAAACAAGCTTCATAACCTGACGTACAAATAGCCTGGAGGGCACTAGGTAGCCTCTTCAACATATGAATTGTGATTGGGTGTCTTGCATCAGGCCAGATCATAGGTATTTTATGATTGTGACGAAATTTGTCAAATGACCTTAATGCAGCTGCATAGGTGTGTTGAGTATTGCTCGACACTGATGCTTTAATTAAGGCAAAAGCTTCGGATTTTAGATAAGCCACAGATTCTTGGGTACTGGTGTTTGTTTGGTTCTGGCTTCTGGTTTCAGCTGACGAAACTTCTGAAGATCAAAACGAGATAAGGAATCTGCAATGCTGTTTTTAAAACCAGGAATAAACTGACCTTTGACTAATAAATTTATGTTGAGACAATGAAGTACAAACCGCCTCACAAACTGCATAGTATTCTTACATTTAGTTGACTGCTTGTTCAGTATGGACTCTACTGCTTGGTTATCACTATTTATTATTAACTTTTTGCCCCTGAGGGCATCAGCCCAAATGTTAACCGCAACATAGACTGGGAAAAATTCCAGCAGCGTGATGTTTCGTGTTAGGCCTAAAGTCCTCCAATGTCCTGGCCATGAACCTTTGGTCCAGCGTCCATGAAAGTACGCTCCAAACCCACATGACTCTCCTGATGCACTGTCTGTGTAGAGGTGTAATGCTTCATTGGTAATCCAGCATTGATCCAGGAATAATGACGTTCCATTATGATTGTCCAGGAATGAAAGCCAAATCTGAAAATCATCTTTCATATTCCTTGTTACCCTAACTTTATGATGGGGCTTCTTAATACCACAAATTGAATCAATGGATCTACGTAGGAAGGCCCTGCCGATGGGAATGGCCCTACTTATGTAATTTAGTGAACCAATGAGACTCTCTACTTGCTGTTTGGTTGCTTTGGATTTTGACATGACAAACCTGAGTTTATCCTTAGCATCCTGTATTTTGTCTGCTGGTATGGTTAACTCCATTCTTACTGTGTCTAGCTGAAATCCAAGGAAGCCGATTAATGTTGTTGGTCTTACTGTTTTGTGACTGGCTATAGGTATTCTGAGTTCGTCGCAAGCTGCTAATAATGTTGACAGGACTAACTGACATTCAGACATATCTCTTCCAGATCCTCCGCATAGGTAGTCGTCCAAGTAATGCATCAACTCACCTTGAGAATTTAACTTTGTTTGAACTATCCACTGGATGAAAGTGGAAAATGTTTCAAATATTGAGCAGCTTATACTGCATACAAATGGTAATGCTTTGTCGACATAATATTTATGTAAGAATTTTATTCCTAGTAAGTGAAAATCATGAGGATGCACCATGCATAACCTGAAAGCGCTTTTGATGTCGGCCCTTGCTAAGTATGCCACTGGACCAAGCTGCTGAATCATCAAAATTGCATCGTCAATGGATGAGTAGGTTACGGAACAAAGGCTTGGGCTGATGAAATCATTTACCAACATACCATCTGGATACGATAAGTGGTGGATGATGCGGTACGCGTCTACTTCTTTCTTTGGAACAATTCCAATAGGAGAGATCCTCAGGTTTGGTAAAGGTGGGTTCTGATATGGACCGGCCGTTCGCCTAATTGTACTTCATTGGAAAGTTTCCAAAGTATGATTTGTTCCATATTGGGATCTTGAGCTGATTTTAGGTTATTACAAACTAAACTGGCCTCTCTGGGTCCTGTGTAATGTAAATGAAATCCTTCGGTGAAACCACAACGAAGAACACCGGCATCACTTAACAATGGGTAGGACTCCAGGTATGCTAATAGCTTATCTACTTTGATAGGTGTGTGGCCCAATGCTTGCACGGTTTGGGAGGTTTCTGTTGCGAAACTGAAATGTATTAACCTCTGGGGTTGGTTGATTTCCTGTAACTGATTGGTTTAATCTGCACTTTGGGAATGGGTGGCTCCCACCACACTGATAGCAAACATGAGGAAAACGGCAATGTTGTCTGCGACAAAATTTTCCAGGGTCATTGAAATCCCAGCAAAAACCAACTTTTAAGGTGTTTGCAGTTGGAGATTGTGAACGCTGCTTGAAAGTGGTGAAACTGCGGTTCACAGGTTGAGGAGTGACATTCATGTATACCATCCACAATTCCGCGTTGATTGTGCCCCATGCCTTGTCTGTGGATCTACTTATGCGCAGCCTAAACTGTTTCTCATAATTTTGCCAACCCTGGCCCCCGCTGGCCGCCAATCTAATTGTGTGCAAATATTTAAGCATTTGCTGGTGGCTTTCGGGGAATTTCTCCAGGTATATGCTGACAAATATGATAAAGGCTGTTGTCCACTCTTCCACTGACTGTATGTCCTTCGACTGGCGTGACATTTCCAATTGACCCATTGAGTTTACTCTGATAGTGCTATCCATACTTTGCTCCTTATCCAATCCCTTAATCAGGGTAGCCAGATCTACATATTCCCCATTGTGTATTTTATCCCTAATTGGTTGGGGGATAAAGGAACCAACATTGTCAGTTGACAAGGCAACCATTTTGTCACCACTGCATGTTATCCTAGCATTTATAGGCATTTTAAGCGTATCGTTGTCAATGGCAACAGATGCGAGAGCGTGTGTGTTGTGATTTACCGACTGTACTTGTGGGATAGTTGGGGTATCTAAGCCTATCACTACATGAGACCGTGCATCATTATTGAAAACATGAGGTAATACATCACCTGATCCATTCCTCGCGTCGACGGGCTGCGATGACCGAGAGACGGTAGTTGACGCCATGTTGTCTGCATCGCCGGGCTGAGAACTTCGATTCGTTGGTTTGTTGACTCGAGCCGATTTCCGCGATGATCTCCGGTCGCTGGGTGCTTGGATCTTCCGCTTCCTCGATCTCCGACCTGACATCGTTCTTCTCACCAACGTACGGACAAGAAATTACACTAAGACAATAAATAATATGTTGCCTATGAAATTCGCGTTTGGCTGCTTGCTGGTGTACGCAGAAAGAGGCTTGATGCAGTCACGTGCGTCACGTGATCGGTTTACGATTACAAACACACTGGTGTAAGGGAGGCAAATCCACTGAACTGTGGTAGGGTGCCTAACCTCCCACTTAAACAAATTTGTTTCATACTGGCTTTCACAAATTAGATTTTTTCTATATGAGATATCAACATTACTTACAGCCTCTTTGAGGGTGTTAAATTAGGAAAAAATACACGCTTAAAAATATTTACCCGTACTTAAATAATGATGACTCCTTGAATAGAATCCGACAGCGGCCATGCTAGATAAATCCATTTTAGGATTTGACTTTGGTCTTTCCCGTATATTCTCACAATTTTCTTGTCGATTATCTGTACCTTTTCTCCGAAAACCGATAGTCATATCACTCTCACTTTTGCATTCTACCTTCTCCAGCAACATTTATTGGGAACAACTCACTAGACACATACCTCTAAAAAATAAGGTCAAATTTACTACGTTTTCAAGTTGCGAGTGCATGTTCGAATCTCCATAAATGACGTCATGATAGAACAATGTTTTATCGTGAAATAAATATCGCTTCCTTCTTTGTTCTTTGCGATTTATCGCGTAGCTATCTTAAATCATCAAATGTCAATTTCTCATCGCTTTATCATGACGTATCCGTGTCATAACCAATCATGTAGCAATAACATACACAAATATCGATGACTTAGACGTAGAATAGTGTCATGAAATATGATTATCCTTTGGTGTGCAACATTTCTGGTTGATAAATCTAACATATTCATACTTTTAAGAATAGCGACTATACATTATTATATCCCTTATCAGGTCTCTGTTACATTTGCAAAATGATACAAATTTAAAAATACAACTGAACTTAAATGTATGTATGTTGTAATATCCTTACGCTGCTGAGTGCGGCATTAAACAACAAGCAAACAAAACATAATATCTTTAAGAATTATGTTAACAATTCCGATGCTAAGAATAATCTCACAATCTCCATACCCCTTTCTCTCTGTTTATTATGAAAACATAATAACTTTTAAAAATAATCTGAAGGAATAATAATGGCAATAATGAATACTATCATAATTATCATCATTATTTATGTTACTTATCCTCAAGTGAAGTAGTCCTCCACACTATACATTCTGTGAAGACGCCCATGAACATATTAACTGTGTAACATACATTAATGGAATTTGATGAACAGTTGAAGTTAGCAAATGATATTATTCGGTGGAACGTCTATCAGCCATCTATTCTATTCATGAAGAACATTTCACGTGGGACCAACCGAGGGAATTATGACTATCGACTTGCTAATTATTTTTTTTATATTCATGCTGGCCCAAGCGATCTATTGGTTTGATTTATTGTTATGGTATCCACAAAATAAGTAGGATCCGATTTTTTTCCGTTTTTGTTGAAATAAAACTGAGTTATATTTGCTGTTTACGTATCAAAGTTTGCCAAATTGTTACAAAATGGCTACGTATTCCCAACATATTGTGCTAGGGAAAAGTATAACTGGACTGAGGGAGGGCGGTGTTCCTCCTTGTGGGTGACCCGCTTGGCGATATGGGACGGGAAAACTGCAGGGGGTGAGGGCAGTTAAGTTGATGGTACAGACAGATAAGAGAGATCGTTTTACAAATATGAAACCTCATTCCACAAAGGAATAGGCGAAAGCTGAAACTTGGTGAGGTTTACAGAACAAAGGCAGTTATTTCTAGTTTCATACTGACTCTCGAGGATACATTTAATAAACAAATTAATGTGTGTGTGTGTGTGTCATGAAAATACAATTAATGTGTGTTAGTGTGTGTTTGTGTGTGTGTGTGTGTGTGTGTGTGTGTGTGTGTGTGTGTGTGTGTGTGCGTGCGTGCGTGCGTGCGTGCGTGCGTGCGTGCGTGCGTGCGTGCGTGTGTGTGTGTTAGTGTGTGTGTGTGTGATTAAAATGCGTAAAACAGTATTTGAGTGTAAGAAAACACTATAAGTGAGTGAGACCTCAGTACAGGCACACCCAGTCCCCCAACCCAAAGTCTGCATGTATCAATACTCATACCTGCCACATCCTCAACCATTTAACTTACTCACACATTCATCTCACAACATGTTCGCCAACCCTCGTATCAAAACGCATGCACGCATGCACGCATGCACGCATGCACGCACGCACACACACATCACATTCTTCTTTCCGCACCATTATGTCTGCGTCAGCCATCATGGATCCATGCGCATGCTTTCATACATAATTCATCCTCCCACCATTCCCCAACATCCATCGAACTATAACTATTTCCGCCCTCATGTATCGGTATTCGTGCTTACACACATACACCCTCCTACCATTCCCCTACATCCATCGCACTATAACTATGACTATAACTGCCTTCGTGCATCCGCACTTATGTTCACATTGCATTGCATATGCATCGAATTACACGTTTAAAATATCGTAAATAGTTTACAACATGTACATATTAAATATCAGCAAACAGAGATCATTATAACGCAATAGATTTCATCCGTCAAAACATCACAGAAAGAGGGGCAGCCTGGAATTTTACAATGGCATCAGAATGCACTAAGAAGGGCAACAGGTCAGGAGGTGAGAGTTGCGGAAGATTACGATAAACTTCACTTACAGATCTCCATTACGAATATCTAAAGTATGAATAAAGATCACAGCTTGCTATGGCGTGTACTGCATTCCTGCAGAATTAGCAATGTCCTTAGCTCAAAATTTTATGTCTAAATGCTCATGTAGACAAAGACCCAAATGTATATAGGTATGACCATATTATATTCTACGCAAATATCACCACATTTAAAAACAAAGCTAGATTTGAGGTTTTGAAGAGCATTAAGAACTGATACACATAAGGAAAAATATTTATGGATGTCAACGGAGGAACACAGCGTTTCTGAGTATATACTTACTCCTTCATCAGGTGAATATTATTAAATGCTATGAGGCAGAGAACATATATATGTACCTGTAAGAACAACAAAAGTAAAAAGATAGCAAAGAAGGAAACACAACAAGGGAAGCCAACAGATAACTGGCGCTGATTACCCCGCCTCCCGTTTGCCCATTGTCGATTTCCCATTACCAATCATTCATAAGTTAAGTTTTGGCTTTAATTTGTCCATCGATAATCAACCATCAACGTCTATTATCTCAACCCTCAAAAGTACGAGAATATGTAGTTTACTGAGAAAGTGTTATCCAAATATAATATGTGTTACTGTTGACCACTTTCTTAATGGCATTGTGGCTTTCAAAGCTTTCGGCCATAGAAGCCGTGCCATTTTTCACTTGTCAGAGGAGTACACAAAGTATGTCATCTGGACTAACATTTTTGGTTCGGTGGCCGGGTTAGATCGCTGACTTTGTGTGCTGGCGATTGGGTGCCTCACTCACAGTGTGGGTTCAAATCCCGGACGGGACTCAACCCAAAAAAGTACGAGAATCTGTACTTTACTCAGAAAGTGTTATCCCAATTATAACATTTGTTGTCAAGAAAGCACAATAAATGTATATTCGGCTTTGGATGGATAATAATATCACAGACATTTACGGATATTGATGATTACTTGGAGGAGTTTCGTAACGCACGTTCCTCAATTCAGGGATTGGTAAATCAAAATGTGTGTGTGTGTGTGTGTGTGTGTGTGTGTGTGCGCGTGCGTGCGTGCGTGTGTAAATGTGGGCCTGTTGGATTTTACATAAAACATTCATCTTGAGCGGGATGGTAGTTCGAGTTGGTACTTCTTGAGGTAGAGAATGCCGCGCATGAATGTATTAATGAGATTCCTAGGTACATTGGGCCTTTTCGTCACCAGGAATACCCACAGTGGAGACTTCAATGGGGTTAGGGTGTACACAATGTGCTACCTGGTAGATTGTGTGTCATCAGACCGGACAACGTTGGTTCTTGACTGATTGTGGCGTAAAACACACTTATTCATTTACTTGTATCGGAAATTGAATGTTCATCTTAATTGTTATTGATGAACACGTAATATATTTTTCAAGATATAAACAGTGACATAATAACTACAACTTTATGTGAGCACGAGTAGCTCTATTGGAATGAGAGGAATAAGTGTTATAAAGTTGTAAGCTTCTTCACAACCGTGTAACTATGACTTGACTTTATTGGGTAATCAAAAAGGAGATAGCGACCTAAAATAGCCACATTTCATACGATTTCACTTGTCCACCATCTTGGATGCAAGGCGAAAACATTTCAGTGCGTTTGAAGCCACTGAGAATGCCCCCTGCAGAGTTGGACGAACATTCTGCGGTAGCGCGGCTGAGTTGACCAGAGGCTATCAGCAGTATTTCCTGTCCAGGTTATTTAGGTCCGTTGTTTGTGTGCGTGCGTGCGTGCGTGCGTGTGTAAATGTGGGCCTGTTGGATTTTACATAAAACATTCATCTTGAGCGGGATGGTAGTTCGAGTTGGATTAGCATGTTAACTATATGACCTTATTGAGGAAGAGAATGCCGCGCATGAATGTATTAATGAGATTCCTAGGTACATGGGGCCTTTTCGTCACCAGGAATACCCACAGTGGAGACTTCAATGGGGTTAGGGTGTACACAATGTGCTACCTGGTAGAGTGTGTGTCATCAGACTGGACAACGTTGGTCTTTGACTGATTGTGGCGTAAAACACACTTATTCGTTTACTTGTATCGGAAATTGAATGTTCATATTAATTGTTATTGATGAACACGTAATATATTTTTCAAGATATAAACAGTGACATAATAACTACAACTTTATGTGAGCACGAGTAGCTCTATTGGAATGAGAGGAATAAGTGTTATAAAGTTGTAAGCTTCTTCACAACCGTGTAACTATGACTTGACTTTATTGGGTAATCAAAAAGGAGATAGCGACCTAAAATAGCCACATTTCATACGATTTCACTTGTCCACCATCTTGGATGCAAGGCGAAAACATTTCAGTGCGTTTGAAGCCACTGAGAATGCCCCCTGCAGAGCGGTAGCGCGGCTGAGTTGACCAGAGGCTATCAGCAGTATTTCCTGTCCAGGTTATTTAGGTCCGTTGTTTGTGTGTGTGTGTGTGCGTGCGTGCGTGCGTGCGTGCGTGCGTGCGTGCGTGCGTGCGTGCGTGCGTGTGCGTGTGGGGTGGGGCTGGGGGGCGTGGAGGTGAGAGTGGGGGATAGATGATATATTTAGCAACAAGTAAGGTTATCTTGAGTGGGACGGTATTCGCAGATGGTATAGTATATGAACTATGATTCTGTTTAGGTAGAAAATGCGGATCCACGACCTGGTAGAAGTGTGTAATCAAACCTAGCAGCATTGGTTTTTGACTGATTGTGGCGTCAAAACAAACTCATTCATTTACTTGAACTGAATGTTCATCTTAATTGTTATGGATAGTCACGGAGCCATGATCCAGAGAACAGGGTGTCATTAGATAGAAATAAAGTAATAATAGGATTACCAGATAAACGCACAAGTACACGCACAAGTACACGAACACACAAACACACGCACGCACCCACACACACCATACGTACATTATACCACCCCACACACATACACACGCATGCACTCACGCACCCCCCCCCCCCCCTCTCACACACACACATACATACACACACACACACACACACACACACACACACACGCACGCACGCACGCACGCACGCACGCACGCACGCACGCACGCACATCTGAGTAATGTTATAAATTTCTCGGTTGAAGATAAGTTTTTAAGATCTGGCATACATTCACACATAGCGTTCATTACATCATAACGTAAATCATCATACATGTAACATGTATGACATGCTCGTCGGATATTGCAACACGTATATGTGAAAACAAACTTATCAAAATGAAGAGCAAAACTGATGAAAGTTACCAATAAACGTGTATACATGTAAGTGTTATATCGTCACTGCAAAAATAATGAGTGTTTGTGTTTAGTATTAACATTCAAATACGTTATATCTGTATTAGCGATAGTATCTACGTTCCACCGTTGAGTCAGCGTTAGCCGTACTATCTCGTAGTATATATTATTGTATTTCTGAAGACATCACGATACAGTTTTTACGATGCATCACGTCTACACTAGCGCTTGATAACAGCCTTTTGTTTGGGTGTTTCAGTAGTTTAAATCGCTGCTCTTGATATTGTAATAATTAAATTCAACAGCTCCCCTTTTAAGTCATTTTTCCTGACTTATAAGTAAATACAAGAACACAATCGGCCGGAATACAATGTATAATTCTTGTCCACTTCCATATGACTATATAGCATACAATAAGCTTTCGGGTCCCGTTTAGATCGGTTTGGGTGGCAGCCTAGATACCCATTGAATAGTTTCATCTCGGAATCTCCCATATCACTGGAGCTCCTCTTCAGTTTAAATGGAGTTACTTGTTACGATTCCGAACCTTCACGAGACTGTGTTTATGAATCATTGTCAAATAGTGGTGACATTAAATCTAGGAAACAATACGCGAAATCGCGCATGCACAGAACGGAAAATTTGGACAAGGCATTAAGTAATCCGCATGCGCAGAGCGATTGATTTCAGTACTTCCGCTAAGCGCTTCGAGTGCAGCGTCAAACGCGGGCCTGTAATCTAACACGCGAGGACTGACCAATGAAATCAGAGAAGGTAGAAATACCGGTAGACGCTATTGCTTGATTGACAATGTCAATCAAGAAAGGGAGGAGCTTAACGGTATCGTTCTCTCCCAGTAAATTCCGATGTCAAATAACGACGTTATTTGGACGGAAAAACGATGGTTTGAAAACGTCCAAATAACGTCGTTTTTCCGTCCAATGACCATATACGGAATAAAACGACGTTTTCGTGTTTGCAGTGTGAGACATGCATCACTTAGGGCTTTCCTGTACACATTGAGCTGACATGCTGCGATATAACTAGAATACTATTAAAAGTGGTGTTAAACATAACTCACTCATTAAGTAATAACATATTTTTTAGCTTAGCTGGAATATTCCTGTCTGTAGTGTTAAACAACAAACTAAGCAGAGAATATACATTTTCTTTTCTACAGTTCTCAATAGAAATAACGGTGCAGGTGTATGACAATGATGACACCTCCGGTGACGACCACATGGACACACTCTCCAAGCTGATCAACATCCAGGCCGCTGCTACAGAACAGACAGCCGTTTACACCCCATACACAGTGTTGGGAAGAACAAAGTGAGTCAGACTAAGACATAACTGGAATGATACAATAGAATTAGGTTGGGGGCCAGAACAAAACTTTGAACAGTGCGAAAAATTTCCCATGTTGTCTATGCTATGGATAGCTTTGGGGTTTTGAATGATGGTCGGTCTAGCATCAGCATAATGTTAATCTGACTGATGCTTCTAAACCTCAGGGCCATTTGATTAGCACCTAAGGTTTACTTATAACGGTGTTTGCCTGATGTTACAACATAAAGAGGCTAGTCATTGGCACATGGGTGATTCTGTAACAGGGGCGGTTTTAATCTTAGCGCAGATTTATTGATGGTGCAGGGTGGATTGTTACAAAGAAAAGATGATGTGAATGAGAAACGTTTGTGTCCGAAATATTTCAGTCGAGTTGCTGGAGCAATTAACATTGAAATGGTGTCTGCTCTGAGGGATGTTGATGAAATAATTGGGTTGTTTCTGCCTTGCATGTTTTTGTACTCCGCCGACTGCCCCAGTGATAGTGATTGCGTCGGGGTCTCATCCAGATGTTACCAGCACCAGGGGAATCCAAATGAAGCTATTAAGCGTAGTTGCACACCACGCTGTCTCTAGTACGACAGGGCACAGGCTCATCTAAGACCACCTCCGAGTTGTCGTCATAAATCTGAAACCATTTACTTCGAATATTTTCTGAATAATTCAAATGACCTCCCCTTACCATAAACAGGTTGTGGAACAATATTGCATTACACCTATCGACCAGAACCCAGACATTTTTGTTGAGAACCCGGCTGTTTCATATTCAATTTGTTTCCTTTTTTATACACAAACTGAAGCAATAGTGGCTGTGGTTATATGACGAGGCACCTAAATCGAGTGTTTCATATGAATTTGCACAGCAAGATGAGAGAACAAGATGACAAACTGAAATGTTTGGATTGAATTATTTTTTCAGGTTACAGATTGAGGTCCGTGCCTACTGCGACCCGGACTGGTACGGGTCAGTGTGTGAGAAATATTGCAAGGCCACTACTCACCAGAATCATTACACGTGCCACGCACACACAGGAGCAAAAGTGTGCTTAGAAGGTATTTTCAGAGTGAGTGAGTGAGTTGGGTTTAACGCCGCTTTTAACAGTATTCCAGTTATATCACGGCGTGTCAGCTTAATGTGGGAGGAAAGCCCAAAGTGAGACGTTTACCACTTCGGTGAAACCCACGAGCACGGGTATGGTGCTGACAAACCTAGAAACATAATTAGGGCAAACCCACAATCATATGTTTCTGGCGTGCCCAAGGGACGCAACTCTGCACAGCGAATCGCGGCGCCTTAGACGACAGGGCCACCCGTGCCCCCGTATTTTCAGAAGGTTGATGTCAATGTTGAGTTTGTTACTGCATTATGCATTAAATTTCAAAAGAAAGCACCATTGTGTTTGTTTTGTATTACGACCCTTTCGCATTAAAGTGGTTCCAGTGTACATTGTACATTGAGACCCATTTATCCGTTCGATCGGATTAGTTCATTCATGATTAATGATTCATCGAGATGGAGTAAAATCCATGTCCATATTTAGACATTCATGTTACACTGGTCATAAAGTGGTTTTCAGAACTTACAGTGTCCCGATTAGCAGGGCATGTGATGCTTCATTTCCATTACTGAAATTGCAGGTTGGGAGGGCGATAACTGCGATCAGGACATCGATGAATGCGCAGGAAGTAACATGTGTCAACATGGAGGCAGTTGCACAAATACACCTGGAAGGTTTGAGTGCATTTGTATTGAGGGGATCAAAGGTGAGTAGACTATCGGATATCAATCTACATTTGGATTCCTAAGAGGAACAGGCCACACAGCATATCATCTTGCGATTCTATGGTTACATGTGAAATTCGTGTCCCCCTCATTGGTATGATAGTAATACATAGTTTCAACAACGGCCTAAAATCTCTATATGCTGGCAGAGATGGGGTGGGGAGTGCAAGGTTCCTACTCCCCACACAGCCTCCCCTATAACAGACCTTTTTTCAGGATACCAGTCGAGTAATCGAGTGGAAGTATTAAACACATAAACCAAAAAGTAGCAATAAATGGACTTATTTGCTTCCCGAATTATTTTCGTCAATATTATATTTTTCAAGTTTCTCCCATTTTCTTAAATATGAGTCCACACAGATGCACACACACAAGCCCCGTAACCAAGCACACACGAACGCGGGGTTATGCACACAGATCCATATGTGCAAGCAATTTGTCAAATATATTTAGCGCAGAAATACAAGGTATAACTGCTTGAAACACCGCCTGTAACACTATAGTTGGTTGGTTGGTTTGTTGCTTAACGCCGCACTCAGCAATATTTCAGCTATATGATGGAGATCTACAAATAATCGAGTCTGGACCAGACAATCCAGTGATTAATATCATGAGCATCGATCTACGCAATTGGGATCGATGACATGCATCAACCAAGTCAGTGAGCCTGACCACTCGATCCCGTTAGTCGCCTCTTACGACAAGCATAGTTGCCTGGTACGGCAAGCATGGGTTGCTCAAGATCTTATTCTACTCCAAATCTTCACGGGTCGTAACTCCACAGAGGAACAAGGGTTAAAAACCTTTATATGCAACAATACTCAGTGGGCAGTTTCGATGGCAACCAGTCACTATTTATTGCGTCGTATAGACCACCTCTTTGGTCTAGTGGTTATTGATGTTAAACTGCGTATCTCAGTGGGCTAGCAACCGAACACAAATTTGCATGCATGTCGTTCAAAATGTGCAATAATTCTGAACGCGACATTAAGCCCCATATCATATGCTGCTTGTGTTTCGCTATATACTTCCACAACTTTGTTCAGGAAGACGGTGTGAAAACATCACCAACCTGTGTGCACTGAAGCCATGTCTGAATGGAGGAACATGCGACGGAAACGAAACAGGCTTCAACTGCGGATGCTCAGTTGAGTGGACTGGAGAGAGATGCGAAGAGATGGTTAATTTCTGTGCCAGCGCCCCCTGTAACAGAGGGAGGTGTACACCGGACCTCTTGACGGCAACTGGGTTCAAGTGTGATTGTGATTTTGCATGGGTAGGGGAAAGATGCAGCAAAAATGTGGGTAGGTGAAATGTTGTCTTATATGTTAATATGAATGTCTTGAGAGAGTCCCGTGCTGCATTCCAGAATCCAACAAACAGGCAGAATAGGCGAGTAGGTGGACGCCCTCGACCCGCACTTATACAGGTACAGCTGCCGTCTAGAGTGAGTGAGTGGGTTGGGTTTAACGCCACTTTTAACAGTATTCCAGTTATAGCACGGCATGTCAGCTTAATGTGGGAGGAAAGCCCGAAGTGATGCAGGTCGAAGATGTTTACTACTTCGAAGAAACCAACGAACATGGGTATGGTGCTGACAAACCTACAAGCAAAATCGGGGTGAACCGGGATTCGAACCCACATTCATAGGTTTCTTGCCTGCCCAAGGGACGCAGCTCTGCACAAAGAATCGCGGCGCCTTAGACGATTGGGCCACCCGTGCCCCACTGCCTTCTAGAGAATTTGCGAGACTTGAATAATGTCGTACATCAACAGATGTAAACAAGGAAGTGGACAAGCTCCCCACAGCGGAACACTCAACACTGTGATTGCTATCACGCGAAGGCGTCACGCGCTGGGATGGAGATTAACCATTAACATCTAAGGGAGGTCACTCTTTATCAAGGTCACTACCAAGGTCAATATTATACGAGCGCCTCAATCAATTTACCACTTACTATCATCAGTAACAATATGCGCTGCCACATAACATGAACTATAGATGCAGTCAGATAACAAACAGGTTACATGGGTTTTGGTTTTCCTTCCGGAGAAACAGATGGACAGTGTATCCAGCCATTGAGTCAGATGACTGTGCACATTGTTTGATATGAGGATTGTTGATGAGCATCTGATCCACCAATTGAGACCAAAGTAATGGCATTTCTTGTTCTATCAAAACTAAAATAGAATTTAGGACAAAGAGGATTTCATGGCGATTAATTATGCTATTTTTGCTAAATCACATGTTTTTCTTACAATGACTATTTCGTCATCATGAATTATCTAATAATAAAGTAACACATTTGAATGGAAAAAAATAGCCAAAGACTTCATTTTCAATAACTATTTCATACAGGCTTTGGATGTCATTAGAAATATTCCTAAAAACATCATGTTCTTTGTATTCAGACACTGTCAACATCACGCTCCTAGGAGAGATTGATCACACAAACAGAGGTGACCTGACTGATGGCTTGAACAGACTCATCCCAGAACTTGGGGAAATTCCAGGAAAAGTGGATGTCAAGTTCGCCGCAAATACACAGACAGAATGCAAGTGAGTGATAAACAGTGAATGAGTGTATGTGAATGACTGCATGAGTGAGTTGGATATAACGCCACTTTGAACAGTATTCCGATTATATCATGGCGTGTCAGCGCAATGTGGGAGGAAAGCACAAGTGATGCAGGTTATGGTGCTGACAAATCCGGGCGAACAGGCATTCGAATTCATGATCATAAGCCCTTGCGTATCCCAAGGAAGCAACTCTTCAATGAGAACTGCGGCGCCTTAGACAACTGGGCTACCCGTGCCCTCGAGTGACAAACAGGACGCTGCTGTACAAGAACAACAAATAGGGAACTACATTGACTTTAGTATTTGAGTATTCCGTCCTGCAATGAATGTCACGATCTCAACTAAGTTTGTTTTGAATATATATTTCAGTTATACTACAACGTACGTACAACTCTATTCATCTTTGGAGAACGGCACCATTCTGGACAGTGCTTCAGTAAATATGATCTTCGAATCCAACAGTGATGAAATCCTCAATGAATATCTGCCTCTTCCTTTGTACCCTCCCCGACAAGAAGAGAAGTCGACGGTGAAGGTATACCACACGATGCCAACAGAGGTTGTTGTCGATGCCTTGATAACGTCTATATAACAAAATGATACAAAAAAAATGCCTTTTGTAAGGACGTATTTTCGTTTGTTTTGTTGTTGTGTGACGCCACACTAAGAAGTATTCCAGCCATAGGCCTGAACTTGTCGAGGCTGGACCAGACAATCCAGGGATTTACGACATGGGCAACAATCAACACACTTGAGATACAATGACCATCAATCAGTCTTGTCACGGATCCTGAACACCCAATCCATTAAGCCTCCTCTTTAAGTAACATTTGAAATCATAAATCAATCTTATTCTCGGGTACACTATTCTTATTTGATATGCAAGTTAATGTCGTAACACTTTCTTTGATTAGATCAGTTCAGATTACTGCAGGTCTATACGTGCGTATTTCAGAGACCACATGACAGTTGGGACACCGACCAGTATGTGCTGGTCGTTCTACTTCCTTTAGGACTTGTCCTCATGATTGTACTCCCTCTGATGGCTTTTGGCATCTGGAAAAGAAAATCGTAAGTGGTACATGACATACCAATTGATTAACATATTGCGTTGTACAAAGAGGGGTGTCAATGACGACAGGCATTCTGAAGGCCTTTCTAATCAGACCTCTTAATACAATCGAGCTGATCCCTCAAGACATATCATGCACGGTCCAATTGATCTAGGATTGTTTTGAAAGAATATAGTTTTACATACAAAAGATGGTTGCTCACGATGTTGGATGTCCTGAATACATTGCTCGGCTCCTCCTTTTAGTGATATTTATTTGTAAGCCTGAAACAGTTTTCTGTTTCTGACACGATTCATCACGCCGCCAACACCCAACACGTGGGACACGGCTAAGGGAAATGTCAACCCATGTAACCAGTAAAGTTTCATAAATGTGAAAATATTTTTCTCTTGCATCGTATTGATATTTGCCGATACAGGGAGCGCACTTTGGGGTTTTTAAAAATGATTTCATAGCTATGTTGTAGATATGTGTAGCCCTGAACTTTATAGACTCGTTAAGCGGGCACATAAAACTTATATGATTTATTACAATGCTCTGGGCACTAATAACATTCGAAAAGAATTAGTTTTTGTTTTATCAAGCATTGAAGTGAACAACTGTTATTTTTCCAATTTCAAGAGACACGTCACAATGTATAGAAGACGAAAACGATCAAATCAACTCATTTGGGATGGATGTGCCACGCAACAGGAACCCAATCAGACCTGGTACAATTACAGGAAGTCTTCAGGGTGCAAGTGTATCTCCAGATGGTAACCCATGTCTTCACTTCCATGACGTAGATGAAGGGGCACTCGACCCACACTGTGATGACACATCAAACATCCACGGAGCAACTGGAGATATGACCCTTGTCCCGTGGAGCCAAGAGGGAGCAAGCGTTTCTCCAGATGACAACGGGCGTCAAGGTGACATAACACCACTCGATACTCACCGCCATGCCACAATACATATCCACAACGGAACTGGAGATATGCACCTTGGACCGCGGAATATACATGGTGCAAGCGTTTCGGAATCTGTCAACACGCATCTTCATGACGAAGCGACACACGAAGCTCGCCATCATGTTGCTGCACATCTGTCTGTTGATGTGCCCCATCTGCGTCAGACCATCAACTATGAACCGTTCGATCGTTGTGAGGAAGTGGATACAGACAGCACTGTCACCGATGACACCGATGTTGAGAACATCTCAGAGGAAAACCCTTATGTCGATGTTGTTGTTTTAAACATGTAGTTTTAGTTGCCCCAGACGATGTATTGTCAACTAATAAGAATAACGAAAGGACATGTGTATCGTTATCACCTGGTGTCAGTGGACTTTCAGTGATCCATTCATATATTTTTTCGCCAGTAATTTGGTCATACGCCGAATTTCTGTTATGCTAGACTGGTTATTCTCTCTGAGGTTGAAATTTTATGTATATTTGACACACTTCTCTTTGCTAAATCAGCTCTTAACGTTAATTATAGTTAAAATGAACACTGCGTTTGATGCCATTCTGATATAATATACTATAGATAATGTAAGACATTAAAAGCATCTCTGCCATGAGACTGATGGCAGACCGTAATCCCAACACCGCACTGTCATCGCAACTATCCGAGTGTGTCAGAAGCGGTTGATAGCTCAGTGGTTGAATCATTGACTTGCACGGCGGCTGACCGGGTTCTAATCCCATGATGAGCACACAATATGTAGAATCTGTTTGCGTGTGATGTAATGAATGTGGGACACGAAAACATAAACGCAAACCTGGGTCAGTGGGGGTAGTCTGTTGTGAAATTGCCAGCTCGTCACGCCAAAGGCCTTTGTTCGATTTCCCACTTGGGTATAATGATTGATTTGGATGGAATATTGCTTAAGGCGATGTAAAACCCAACTCGCTCCGACCTCACTCAGCCATTGATAAATACTGATAATTTTCTTATATTTACTGATCCAGATAGATATGGAGACTAGTTTGTGAATAGGGATCAATTACATGATGTAAATATCGTATCAGATATATGCAGGTGTGTCTTAATCATTATAGGCTAGCTGCAAGTTCAAGTTTGCAAGGGGCGGTCGGGTAGCCTAGTGGTTAAAGCGTTCGCTCATACTTAATCATCACTCACTCACTCAAGTTTGCAAAAAGAATAATCTCTAAGTTGTGTTTATTCACTGTCAAGTTATTCACGAGACTTGTGCTACTCCACATGTCAACTTTTGAAGAGAGGTTAGGCATGAAACACAAGGCGCATGCAGCGATTACTAGACAAAGAATAACTGATAATACATGCAGACAGTGGTCGTCCATACATGCATTGTAAAGAACTTTATAAGATTTCTATTTCCTTGAATACTATTCTCGAAACAATCGACATTAATACAAATGAGAACTCGCGCTTGTTGACATTAGAGTAGCTGAGTAATCGTTCCAGATAACAAAATGAGATATCTGTAATATGAATGAAATTGCACCAAACCCAAACCAAGACTTGAGTCAATTTCCCACTTTATGAAAAACACATTGATCAACTATGTGGGGCTTGGTCATTCAATGTGAGGATGGAACTGTTTAAAAAATGTCATAGCTAATATTTTGGCGTAACCACACAAATATTTCTCAATCAATGTATGATATAATACATTGCCATATCCATACCCATTGAGGTACGGGGAAACGTCACCAATCTTCCATGTTTGTTGTAAAAGCCGACTACAATGAAAACAGGTTCGTTTCAATATGTGAGCAGACCGATTGTATCTCACTGTATCCCTGATAGCGGATTGTTTACATGTCGCCGTGACATTGCTGGCCGCAAAACAACATTGACTAACTTCGCTTTTTCACTGTATTTCCACTACACAACACATCCGAAACTAACAGATAAAACATGTAAAACGCCGAGAGCCAGGCCTTTGATACACCTTTTAAGGCAGTTCAGTGACCACTAAAGTCCATAGACTTGATCGAGGACGCATCCATATATATCACTGTAAAAATATCGTTCTTGGAATAAATATACTTATATGCTTAGTCTTTAATTAGCCTTTATAATGTTCAAAGTGGTTACATATGTGCTTCTTGGTAACTAAAACTTCCAAGTCATCTCTGCAGCAGAGTTTATACTTTAGCGATGTCGTTCTATTAAGATGTAACTGTAATGTATAAATAGTAACATATGTGTAGCCTCTTCAGTTTCACTTAAGCATTAAAGGCAGTTTATTATATTGATGGCGGACTCATTCTATCATGTTCAATGCTTAGAGTGAACTGTTGCTTTGGCAATCGAAGTGGGATGTAAGGACATATGGGGCTTGTTTCAATCTTAATAAATAATGGGAATATCACATAATTAAAACATTGTGGAAAAGTATTCTTCATCAGTCATGACGTTTTGGGGTTTAACGCCCCTTTGGGCAGTATTTCAGTTATAATATGTGTGAGGAATGCCCGAAGTGATGCAGATATTGTGTAAATTAATCTGTTGTCCATGAAAACCAATGGCTACACCATACCCCATCATCAAACGATTGGAAGGCGTACCATGGACATGGTCGACACATTTATTGTCTTTGGGATGCTCTTCCTAATATTGGGGGAGGTCGGGTAGCCTCGTGGTTAAAGCGTTCACTCGTCACGCCGAAGACCCAGGTTCGATTCCCGACATGGGTACAATGTGTGAAGCCAATTTCGGTTGTTCCCCCGCCGTGATATTGCTGGAATATTGTTTAGCAATAACGCCGTAAAACCATACTCACTCTTAATATTGCGTTTTGTGCCATCATGTTCTACTCCATAAGAGCCAGTTAAAGAGGATCTGGTGATTATATAACGGGTGGCCTGGTTATCAGTGTGTGATTGTTCATGCTGTCTAGCTTTGGCTTTTCTGGTCCCTAGCTATTTACAGGCCGCCGTGATAGAGCTGCCGTATTGCTGAGTGCGGAGTGACACAACACTCACGTAATCAAAAGATGATATGTTACAGTTTTACTTTCATAGCTGTTTTTGTCCACACGCAATTCAGTCAGATCACTTCCACCTTCGGGCGCCATGAATACAATAACACTTCGCAGTGAGGACGCTGTGTTTGTTTAGCGACGCTCTCTTTGTTTGGCGACTGCAGTAAACAGCAACAGGCGACCAGGACATATAAGGTATGGTTCCCAGGGCTAGTATTTACACTTGCTGAGCAAGATATTACTGCACATGCCAAAATGGACTTCATCATGAATTTGAATGTGCTGGAAAAATAGCATGGAATAGCAGGCGTTGCACGGTGCATCCTGACAGATGTGAGTAATGGAAGTTAATATTTACCACAAGTATTTCCTCAAGTTCAATGACACATCGTTGTATCAGAAGGCTGAGGAAGTATTAAACACGGACCCACATTCGCCCGGGTGCGATTTAAGTAAGGATATAGTCACGTGTAATATACGTCACAACATATGTGCGCGCAAACGTATGTAGTCTCCGGTAATCTCTTTGGGTTTAGATATCAGTGGACCGAACAGTGACAGTACATTTGAGACAACCCTCCATCCAGAACAGCTCTGATGATGACTTATGGATATGATGTCTACTTGTAGATATTGGCCGGCACACTGTTTGGGTGTGCTTTTTGCGCTCTGGCTGCTGTTGATTTCGGTAAGTGTTTAAGTCATACTTGAACACTCGTTTTATTGTATATAATTCACATACACGGAGTTTGAAAAACAAATAAGAAAGCTATTCACCTAATGGTGTATTTGTACGGTTTTTATTTCAATCTTCAAAGCAGTGAACCGCCTTAGTTCTAGGTTCTTGTTCGTTGATTTATCCGTTTTTCGAGACAAGCAGAGTACCGATATAAGACTATTAGTTGACCAGAAGTGACACCTCCTTAAACAAGATAATCTGGTTCGGCTTAACTAGGTTTAACTGTAAACTGATTAAGTGTCCTCTTTCTCGTTACACAAAATGGGATTCAGGTATGCTTAGTTAGTAAAGTTTTTGTTCATCACGCATGAGTTTGGGTTCAATTCCCAACCTGGGTTCAATGTCTGAATACCATTTATGGTGACCTCCCACCACCCGCTGTGATATGGTTTCGACATTGCTAAAACCAGCCCCCCTATAGTGATGGATACTTGGGTGATTAATGTATGTATTTTGAAATGAGTATTGGATCTGATATACTTTCAAAATGAAACACACAAACGAAGTGTAAAGGTAAAGTGTCATGTCAATCCAAGACTCATCCATTTTTACAAACCCTATTCAACAAACTCAGCTTGGTATGCTTTAAAATGATGTCAACGTGTAGCGTTTCTGATCAGAACCCAGGCCTTTGTCATGCCCAGTTAAATCCTCAAAATGTTCCAAACTGAGAGATGCCTACTATATTGACTTTGTGACGCTTGGTGAATCGATGAAAATTCTTAATCATATGTATTTTATTAACAGTTTCCTTTGTGGAGGCAGTTGAAGGTTTTCTTGATATTGGATCATCTTCGAGGCTCTCCCGTCCCCTCTTATATGGCTAGTAAAGTGCAAACTATTATTGCGTCCTCGACATATTAAGTCAATTCCCGAGAGAAAAAATATAACAATCGTAGAAATTACTTAAATGTCAAGGAAACGTGTTGACATCATACCTTTGATCTTGACATTGTGTTTCCTTAAAATAAAGATTAAAGTCCTGTAACGAGCGTTCAATGACTTACATCCTGTTTCTGTACCGTAAACATCGAAACCCTATTTGTCCAGCACCTGGCGGAAGAATAAATCAATCGTGTTTGTCTAAGCAACATACATCCGTACATACGTACATCTAACATGCGTTTACTTTAAAATATGAAATAAAAATTGATAAAAAGGGTGACACTGTACACACTATTGTCTTATTTGTCCCAAATGCGATTGAAAAATCCGAGGAGGAAGAAGGCAAACTGGGCGCCGGCCCGACGTAGAAATTGCTCAGTGCGTTTAAGAACGGGAACCCGTTTTAACCCCACTGAAGTAAATTTCCTCAGTGGCAGATATTGTCGTTTGGGGGACGATTTCGCCTGCCATTTTTTACCTAGTGAACGCTATTGCCGTTTGTTTACTTGCTCTTAAAAAGTGGAGAGAAGCATCCTCTGAAGGTGACACCATGTCTGCATGGAGGGCTGTCAGAGTTAACCCTTTCAGCTGAAGATACTTGGTGACAGCGCAGTAGCCAGTTGTGTTCATTTTCATCAACAGAGAATACCTAGCCACTTTGATGCCTGCAGAAATATGCTGCCTGGTTGTGTGTGTGGTTCAACTGCAGCCCGTAACCTTGATATACTTAGTACATGCAATTGAAATATAAGAGTGTACTATACATCCTTCGTAACAAGGCTCAAAACGTTTCAGCCACCCCTGGTAAGTAGAGTCACTGCGTTAGGTTCTGTCGGTGACATTTACCGAAGTAAGGGGAGAAAATATACCCCCACAGCTGAAACGCATAACCATTTTGTGTGGTAAGCAACAAACATTCACTTAGTCATCAGAACACTTGATAAATGATGACAAGGCACAAAGGACACGTGACCAATATGAAGACGAATGTCCAGGTCATGAGAACTCAGAATCTCGCGTGTTCGCCATTAGCGTGAAGTATTGTCTGTCACCTCCTGCTCATGGACGAAGGGATCGCACGGTGGCGAATATTATCTCACTCGGCCGGTGGTGTTGCTGTGTATGGGGTTCAGGATGATCACTGCGCTGCCACTACCAAACCTGTTTGCGGCTAAACCTTTATGGTGACATCGGGCCATCATAAATCTTCCATCTGCTCGATGCAGCATAAATCTCGACTCGTCATACGCTGTTGATGATGTTGTTGCGATCCTGGGCAGCCACGAGGCTATGACTAAGGCTATGTGGGGTATAATGGTGTTCGTGCCGATAACTCTAACAGATGGTGCCATACTCTGGCTACATCCGCCTGCTTCAGATCGTCCGATGAGGTTGTTCTGGTTTGCACGGTAGGCTGAGGCATGAAAATACCAGTTATTGCAAGAGAATATCACATTGAAAAAAAATAATTAGGTGGAGCGATGTTTCTGCTTGTCCATTTGAGGTGACATAATCGCGTTACCATTAGCTTTCCGTTTTTAACTTTACATACAAGACAGGATATGATACTTATAATCAAAATGTGCATAAATGTATTCTTTCTATGTACGATATGTACATATATTATCTGATAGTTTGAGAATAGTTTATGGAGGAAGAACGAATGTGCAATAGAACACGCCGACCATTTCACCTTCCGTGATAATTTCTTTATGGTCGTTTGCAAATTGTGAACATAGATTTGTTTATCAACGCATGTACACTAGTCCTTTTAGTAAACTTTTGGGATAAGACATTTAGGCAAGAAGTAGGCATCCCAATGCGCACCAATTGTGCTCACCTTCTTGTGGATTTGTTTCTTTATGCATATGAATCGGCATTTCTGATCGAATTGGCAAAGTCAAAACAAGGTGATTAGTCCAAAAGTTTAACTTAAGCATCAGGTATATCGATGATCCTTATCGTTCAGTAACCATCAAATAGCCAATCCCCTTCCACTGATATACCCACCTGAACTACGAATGAAGGAGACCAGTGCATACTCTTTCTACCCAAATTTCAAAAAGAGCATCATGCGACTCTTGCACGGTGTGTTTGATGAAGTTTACAACATTCAAGACCTTGGTGAAGCTTTCAAAAAGCTTTATGGTGGACATGTGGAGGTCCTTTCCAAATTTGACGCATAAGTGACAGAAATGATGTCCGATGCAATTGCACATTTTGACTTGTACCAGATGTTCCCGTGTTTTTTCAGGCGAACAACTGACTTGCCTTTGCATGTGTTTGCCACCGATGGGGCAGGATACGCTCACCTTTTCACGAACACCTGGTTTCATCACTGTTCGATAGTGATTCATGAACACATGATCATGATATAGTCGGAATCGTACAATCGACTCTGCTTTATGCAGAGATTTCTATTGGATATAGTGAATACTGACGGCAAACTTTTTCTCACGTGACTTTGAAAGGCTTATCCCTGGCTTCCGGTGGATATCACAAGCCTTCCAAAGTCACGTGAGAAAAAACGGGATCTCGTCCTTGATTCTCTGAGCGAAGAAGAACAGACAAGTATATTAAGTGTGTAAAACAGTTTACTCCACATTAAAAATAAAACGTCTTGGTCGTGGAAATGTGTCACACCGGTCAATCTGATCATCAGGTCATGCACCAGAGTTCCGAGTCACAAAGTCAATTTGTAAACTTGAACACAGGTGTGGTCCACCCATACACACATGTATCATGATCCTGTTGAAAGAACAACCAGAACAGCAATAGGTACCATTATCCCCTTGAAAAAACTAGAACAGGAACAGGTACCATGACCCCCTTGAAAGAACATGTTTAGACCTTATTTCAGTTTACGAAATAAAATTTACACACATCTGTCTCTATCATTAAGGTATATTGATATATACAAGATCTCTGCATCAATACCCTTGGGTTGTGTGGAAATACCCCCAATATCCCATGTCAGGGTAGTAACAATGTGTGACCAGGTCGATTGTATGTCACTGTACCCCAGACACTGGATTGTTTACAGTCACCGTGATATTGCTGGCCTTAAAACAACTGTTACATTAACTAACTTTTTCACTCTATTTCCTCAATATGATGGACTACTAGTAGCTAACAGACGAAACAAGTGAAACTCACTGTCAGTCACAGCAGCTAAAAGGCAGATACTTGTGGATGCGATCATTAGATACATCAGTCGGCGTTATAAGGACGTCGCGTTTGCTACCGGATCTGCACCCGGTAACTGTAGCACGCATATAAGTTTTAAAGGGATATGAAGACAAGGGGAAGACGTGGCTGAGTGACTTTACTTCTCTGCCTGTTGACTATCAGGGTAGGTGTTTAATACATCTACTGAAGCCGACCAATGACCGCAATTGTCCACAGACAAGATAGAGGACGTACCCATATATCATACAGTATTCTGAGGATAAAATTACTTAGCCTCTTCAATGTTCTGCATGGAGTCATATGCACTTTTTGGTAATCAAACCTATTAGTTCCTCTCTTTATACTTAAGCAATGTACGAGGTCGTTCTATTTGTGCCTTGTAATTTATACATAACTGTAATGTATACAATATTAACATATGTGGAACCTTTTCAGTTTTATGGCGCATAAACGAAAGTAAGTTTATTATAGTTTTAGAAGACTCATGTTCTATAGATCAGAGTGAACAGTTTCTTTGTCAATCACAGAGGGATTAACAGATGACAAAGGTGGCGTTTTTAAAAATAATAAATAATGGGAATGTCACATTATCAAAACTTTGTGGAAACATATTCTTCATCCGTCAAGTAACTGGAGCACAATACCAATGTCAATGTCATCCTCAATGGATATATCGCGATGGCCGTTGGCAAATATGGAAGATAATATTGACCCGGCGGCTGATGGCTGAGTTGAACACCACTTAGAGCAGTCCTTTAGTTATAACACGGCGCTTCAGCTTAACGTGTGAGGAATGGTGTGTGAGGAAGTGATGCAGATCTTGTCTTGTGTGCATTCATTGACAATATCTTTTCTTTTCATGACGATAAATAACTACATCTTACCCCACCGTCAGACGAGCAAAATGTGCACCAATGATATTGACTTCCTCATAATTATATATTTTCTACCCGATAACGGCAGATTACAGCCTTTAACATTCACGTTGGTCTGCTAGTCCGCTAGGACAAGACTAAGAAATTGTGATGAGGACAAGTGTATATTCATTGCTGTTAGTTCTCGCTAACATTTGATGATTTTATTCTGATTATATAATTCTCAGTGCTTTACTGACAGAAACTATAAACATATGTAGCTCTACAAGGAACAATATTAAATTATGTATGTCTGTGGTTCAAGGAAGGGCATTGTCGTTGTTCTGCTGTGTCCTTCTCATAAACTTTCGAAACATTACAATATCCGCCATGGAGGGGGTACTCAGATGGAGCTGAGCCCCAGGCCAAGAATCCTAAACAATCGAACAGAAATAGTAGTCTACCACTTTATTGCCTATTTTGTGTTTGCTTATAGAATGTGTACATATCATCGTAACCAGAAGTGTTCAGTGTCTTTCTGGCATTAAACTTTCAAATCTATCGCACAAACTCAGAATACCGCTTTAATAGCATGATGGGCGTTTTCATATTTTCAAGCACTGATTGGTTGATCAATGCATTGACTCATCTGACAGTTCCACACGTTAAAACTAACTAGGGATATACCAAGTGCTGTGCGGGATTGTTTTAAGCCTAAGTAATGCATGTGTGTTTAATTCACCAACTACAAAAAACAAAATGTGAGCATGTTTTAATCTTGATAAAATAGTAGTTTCATGTTTCCCTTTTGTCATGGTTTAGCATGACTAGCTACTAACTCTGATGACTAGGGAGATAAGGTTTCAAACTTGAGTGGTGTAAAAGACGTCCCTACATGCAATAAACCAGAAGTTGGTATCCATAAAGTTGTACGTTTTCTTACTTACTCACCAACTTCTAGAATATCAATTAAATAGTAAGGTTTCCACCAATCCTCTGAACAATTCTCATACAAATGTATTTCTTAGGCTGCGACTAACGAGGATCTGGTGATAATACCTTCTGTGACCTGGTCATCAGTGTGTGATCGTTTCCCTCATGATATCTATCACTGGTTTGTCTCATCCATGCCGCCGTGATATAGTCGGAATGTTACTGACAGTAGAGTGACACACCACTCACAAAAACACTCTTTCCATAGCTGCCGCAACCGTATCCCTGTGCTGTTCCCTATAAACGATTTTGATATTGACTTGTCACTACACAGAACTTCGGACTGTCCCATAGTGATTTCCTAAAAGGTCCCTGCACTGTATATGCTTCAGTTAAGTGCATGCATCGTCATCTAACGACAAATGAATCATGATTCACTTCTTAAGACACTGGCTTTCAAATACTAGGACTTATATTTTAGATCGAATAACAAGATATTTACTTTTTGAGTTGTAAACCGGACTGAAAAATATTTTTTATCCTCAATTGAGTGAATGACTCAGGAGATAGACCTCAAGTGATTTGAAGTTTGAGGTCGTTCATTGTAGAATCGATACCTCGATAGATGTACTGGGAATGAACATGTTTTTACAATGTTATTGTCAATAGAATCACCCTGATGTGTGGCTGAATGCCTCCGTATTTTAGGCCTAGCTGCAGACGAGATGGAGATGGTGATGAATATTAGTCACTAAAAGATTAGTAGTTACCAATATTTGTCATGAATTTTTTTATGGATTATAAGCTTGATGTTCGAAACAAACCTAAATTGATGCAGGCCTCAAACGTTTACCACTTAAAATGAAACTAATGAGCACGGATATGGTGCTGACAAAAAATGGGTACATATCATGGCGAGTATTGGATTCGAAACCAGGATCACAAGATTTTGACATGATGACGGAACGTTGCACAGCGTATTGCGCTGCCTTAAACGTTTTGGCCACCCCAGGCACCTTGCCTCCTATTGACCAAGCAAGCTATCAGATATAAGCTGATATAATAAATCACCTCAGTTCATATGAAAGAGCTCGTTTGGAAGTGTCATGAGGTAAGACCGTATGAAACATAGTGCCTGTGAGAATAAAATATGTATGGGTATGGAAATATTTCCTACAGCATTAAAAACTGGACTTAGTAGATTAAATATAACACTTACGTACCAGGTTGCATTCTAATCGTTATCAAAACTTATTTGCATCATAAACTTGCCTTGTATGACTAAACGCAAGTATGGATAAACACAACATTGTTCCATAGGGAAACGTGTCATGACCAACAGTAAACAATCTAACATATTTAAGAAAAGGCGAGTACCCGTTACTAAAAATAGATTTTCGATTTACGATGTATGTGGATTGAACACAATCATTTTGAATGGTAAATGTCTTTGGAGGCAATTGAAACTGAAAGAAATTCGAACTTCATTTGACATTCTTCATGTCAACGTTATTATATCATATTCAAGATGATATTACTTTCTACTATATACAAATGTCTGAATCGTTTATTCATACCTTAACAGCATGTGAAGACTGACGGCAAACTGGACATTCGGTTCATCAGTTACTGGTCAGATGGGAAAGAAATCAGCGGGGATTGTTGTGACAATGAGCTCCCCATTTGGTGCAATAATAAATGTGACCCAAAGTTTACCCTGCGCATTGACGGGTAAGTACCGTGGAATGAGTGGACAGTGTTGTGGCAGTGAAGCTCGTACTTTGTGTATTGTTAAATGTGAGCCAATGTTTATCTTGTGTAATGATTGGTAGGTACTTTTTTATATATTTATTAACAAACTATACGAGTTAGACATGTTCATTTTGGGACCGTTTTCTATTTGTAGGCTATCGTATCTCGTGTAAATAAATGACCCGGACCTCTGTTGCCATTAATACATCAGGTTAAGTACATCACACAAAGGTTATTTTAATGTTGTCTTTCTGATTCTTCCTAGTTTAGGTATTTTCTTGCTCGTGTTGAGATACCACCGTGTATTAGTAATAGAGGGGGCGACGCGATTATAGATTAGGCTCAATGTCTGCCAGCGTCATTGTACATATTTACAAGAAAGACAATACAAGTATCAAGTGAATGTTTAAGTAATAAGAGGGCACGGGTGTCCCAGTCAGCTACGGCGCCGCAATTCGCTGTGCAGAGTTGCGTTCCTTGGGCACACCAGAAACCTATGATTGTGGGTTCGAATCCCGGTTCGCCCCGATTATGTTTCTAGGTTTGTCAGCACCATATCCATGCTCGTGGGTTTCCTATGAACTAAAATTTGATCCTACTCTGCGTTGATTGGCTGCTGACTTTGTGGGCATGTCAAGTTATGTGCATAAATTAAACAATCACCTGATTCATGTCACGTCACAGTATGCTTTTCCTACACCTAGAATGTATATCAATCTCGTCATTTTTGTCTGCTTTGATATAAACAAGTGTTTTTGGTTAAACTCTTGTATGTTTTCGTTATCGAATTTAAATATACGCATTGACTGTGTATTTTTGTCTGTTAATGAATCGAAAAACCGATGTGCTAACTGTATGAATCAATCCTTAAGTGCATTTGACTTTATTTAGTAAAATAATATGGTGAGTTTAGGCCTTTGGTTTACAATGTGTAGGAGGGGAAAATGACGTGTTTTTAATGTTAAGTTATGTTACCTGTAGATTTGACAGCATCAGACAACAATATTATGTTATTCCAGGCCAGACGGAGCGCACTCCTCTCTTTACAAGAGGACCACAAACAACATAGATAACCATAACACGATCCACTTTGGAAGCAGCATTCTAGGAATAGCGAATCCTATCATCATACCTGTGTCCAAAGCAGTACCGGTAGGAATGTCACCTAAATTTAAATTACACTCCATGGTAAAATACACTTATGTCAGATTTTATTGTAAATCTTTAAGCCACATATAAGAATCCTTAACTGCTCTGTGAATGTTGATAATAAAACTAACAGACACAGGTCTTGCAATGCCATGTCATAGATTAGGCTCAATGTCTGCAAGCGTCATTGAACATATTCAGAAGAAAGAAAATACATGTATCAAGTGAATGATTAAGTAATATGGGGACACCGGTGGCCCAGTCGTCTAAGGTGCCGCAATTCGCTGTGTAGAGTTACGTCCCTTGGGTACGCCAGAAACCTATGATTGTGGTTTCAAATCCCTGTTCGCCCCAATTATGTTTCTAGTTTTGTCGGCACCATACCTGTGCTCACCGAAGTGGTAAATGTCTGAGATCTGCATTACTTCGGGCTTTCCTCCCACATTAAGCTGACACGCCGTGATATAACTGGAATACTGTTAAAAGCGGTGTTAAACACAACTCACTCACTCATTAAGTAATAACACATATTTTTGAGCTAAGCTGGAATATTGCTGTCTGTAGTGTTAAGCAACAAACTAAGCATATACATGTTGTTTTCTCCAGTCCTCAATACAAATAACGGTGCAGGTGTTTGACCATGATGACGTCCCCTATGACGACCTCATGGACGAACTCTCCAAGTGGATCAACATCCGGGCCGCTGCTACAGAACAGACAGCCGTGTACACCCCATACACAGTGTGGAGAAGAACAAAGTGAGTCAGACTAAGACATAACTGGGATGATACAATAGAATTAGGTTGGGGGCCAGAACAAAACTTTGAACAGAGCGAATAATTTGCGATGTTGTCTATTCTATGGATACCATTGGGGTTTTGAATGATGGTCGGTCTAGCATCAGCATAATGTTGATCTGACTGATGCATCTAAACCTCAGGGCCATTTGATTAGCACATCAGGTTTGTTTATAACGATGTTTGGCTCATGTTACAACATAAAGAGGCTAGTCATTCGCACAGTGGTGACTCTGTTACAGAAGCAGTTTTAACCTTGACTGTTTAGTGACACAGATTCTTTGATGGTGTAGGTCGATTGTTACAAAGAAAATGATAATGTGAATGAGAAACGCTTGTGTCCGAAATATTTCAGTCGAGTTGCTGGTGCAATAAACATTGAAATGGTGTCTGCTCTGAGGGATGTTGATGGAATGCGTGGGTTGTTTCAGACGTTACCTGCACCAGGTGAATCCAAATGAAGCTGTTAAGTGTAGTTGCACACCACACTATCTCTAGTACGACAGGACACAGGTTCACCCACGACCTCTTCCGAGTTGCCGTCATTAATTTGTCATCATTTATTTCGATTATTTTCTGAATTATTCAACTGACCTCCCCTTACCATAACCAGGTTGTGGAACAATATTGCATTACACCTTTCGACCATTAACTCATAGCTGATTGTATAGAACCCGACTGTTTCATATTCAATTTGTTTCCTTTTTTTATAAACAAATTGAAGCAATTGTGACAGTGGTTATATGATCAGGCACCTAAATCAAAGTGCTTTCATATGAATTTGCACAGCAAGATGAGAGACAAATATGACAAGCGGAAATGTTTGGTTTGAATTATAATTTCAGGTTACAGATTCAGGTCCGTGCCTACTGCGACCCGGACTGGTATGGGACAGTGTGTGAGACATATTGCAAGGCCCCTCCTGACCAGAGTCACTACACGTGCCACGCCCACACAGGAGCAAAAGTGTGCTTTGAAGGTATGTTCAGAAGGTTGATGTCAGTGTTGTGTTTGTTACTGCATAATACATTCAATTTCAAAAGAAACTGTGATTGTGTTGGTCTTGTATTACGACCCTTTCGCAGGTTTCAACGTAAGCGGTCTCAACGTACAGTAAACTACGTTTATCCCGGCCATTTGCGGCAGGCTTTAGTTTAAACGCTTATACCGAACATAACATATTGGTCCCTTTGAGTTCGTTATAACTGTAGTTAACTGTATATTGAGACCCTGTTTTCCGTCCGCTCGGATTAGTTCATTCAGGATTAATGATTCATGGGGATGGAGTAAAATCCATGTCCATATTTAGACATTATCTTACACTGATCATAAAGTGGTTTTCGGATCTTACGGTGTCCGGATTGACAGGGCATCGCCAAGTGAAGCTTCATTTCAATCATAAAATTGCAGGTTGGGAGGGCGATAACTGCGATCAGGACATTGATGAATGCACAGAAATTAACATGTGTCAACATGGAGGCAGTTGTACAAATACACCCGGAAGGTTTGAGTGCAGTTGTATCGAGGGGATCAAAGGTGAGTAGAGTTTACCTTTATTCTACATTTGGATTCCCAAGAGGATCAGGCCACATAGCATGTCATTTTGCGACCGTATGCTTACATTATGTGAAAAACTCTTGTCCCCCTCAATGGTATTGCAGAAATACATAGTTTCTACAACGGCCTTAAACTCTCTATATGCATACTCCCCAACCCCCTCACCCACACAATCTCCCCTATAAACATACGTTTTTAAGAATTCCAGCCGAGTAATCGAGTGGAAGCATTAAACACATAATACAAAAGTAACAATAAATGGACTAATTTGCTAACACGTAAATTGCTTCCCGAATTATTTCCGTTTATACTTCACCTAATAAGTCCACACACAAACAAAGCACACGCAAACGCGAGCTGATGCACACAGATCCATATGTGCAAGCAATATGTCAAATATATTTAGTGTAGCAATACAAGGTATAACTGCTTGAAACACTGACTGTTACTCTACAGAGGAAGAAGGGCTAAAAACCTTTAAATGCAACACTACTCGGTGGGTAGTATCGATGGCAAGCAGTCTCTATTTATTAGGTCGTTCAGACGGCCTGTGTGGTTTAGTGGTAGAGCGTCCGCCCTGATTGTGGAAGGATGGGGGAGGCAGTTTCGATCCGCGTCATACCAGACTTGTTCTTACCGCTTGGCATAAAGGTACTAAAACAAGGACTGGTCGGCTCGAAATCAGTATACTTTGTCTGATTTGGTACACACGCACGCACACACACCTGCATGCATGTCGCTCTATAAGTGCAATAATTTACAAAGCGACGTTAAGCCCCATTTCACCACACCTCACCTATTTGGTCGCATGAATTATATAATATTCAGGAAGACGATGTGAAATCATCACAAACCAGTGTGCACTGAAGCCATGTCAGAATGGAGGAACATGTGACGGAAACGAAACGGACTTCAACTGCGCATGCTCAGTGGAGTTGAGTGGAGAGAAATGCGAAGAGATGATTAATTTCTGTGACAGCGCCCCCTGTAACAGAGGGAATTGTACACCGGACCGATGGACGGCAACTGGGTTCAAGTGTGATTGTGATTTTGCATGGGTGGGGAAAAGATGCAGCCAAAATGTGGGTAGGTGAAATGTTGTCTTATATGTTAATATAATTAAATTTTCGTTGTGTTCATGGAAATTCCTGCATTCTGATTAGCTGAATTGGTCACGTGTTATTGCATTCATTTCCCATGAATGTAAAAAATCAAGCCACGCCCACCGCTGCGCACTACTTTTATTACTGTGGAATGTCGAGGAATCCCAATATTACAGTCGAGGGAATTCCCTTTCTGCTCACGTGTATCGTCATGCACAGGACATTTAGCGACTTTCATGCATATTCATTGTCCAAATTACCCTTTGAAACCGAAGGCCGAGAATGAATGAAAAAGCAAACGTGCAGGCTCGCTCGCCAGTTTTTTTTCCCGCTCGCCTCGGTTCAACTTTCTTGTCTTCGCGTTTCATTTCTAACTAGCATTTCTCCAACTGTTTTACCGTAATCAGAGAAGTAATGTTTGAATCACGCAGTAAATGACCATGTTATTTGAAACAGCCGCCTTCTCTCGGACATATTTCTTCCGGTTCGTTACAGTCTGACTGTTGCAAGTCTTTTCGCCTCTTGCCTTAATTGACAGGTCAAATGAACATTGTTTTAATCCCACTCTCCGTTGATTGGCTACTGACTATGTAGGCGTGTCAAGTTATGTGCATAAATTAAACGATCACCTGATTCATGTCACGCCACTGTATGTATTCCTACACCTGGAATGTTCATCAATGCCGTCATTTTTGTCTGTTTTGATCTATGCAACTGTTTGGGGTTAAACTATTGTAGATAAAACATGTTTTACGTTGTCGAATTTAATTATAAGCATTGACTGTGTATTTTTTTCGTTTCATTGAGGTATGAATCGAAAAACCGATGTGCAAACTTTTGTAAGAATCCGCTACGCGGATTCATACAGTTTGCACATCGGTTTTTCGATTCATACCTCAATGAACCAAAAAAAATACACAGTCAATCCTTAAATGAATGTCTTGAATGAGTCCCGTGCTGCATTCTTGAATCCAGCAAACAGGCAGAATAGTCTGTGTTTTCCGATAGGCAAGTAGGTGGACGCCCTCGTCTCGCACGTATACAGGTACAACTGCCTTCAAGAGAATTCGCGAGATTCGAAGAGACTTGAATGATGTGGTACAACAACAATTGTAAACAAGGAAGTAGATAAGCTCCCCACAGCGAAGCTCTCAACACTTGGATGGCAGGGAATGCGTCACGCCCTGGGGTGGAGATTGACCATTTCCATCCAAGGGAGGTCTCTCTTTATCAAGGTCACTACTAAGGTCAATATTTTAAGAGAGCTTCAATCAATGTAACTATCGATGCCGTCAGACAACACACAGGTTACATGGTTTTTGATTTTCCTTCTGGACAGTGTATCCAGCCAACGTATTGAGTCAGATGACTGTGTACATTGTTTGATATCACGGTTGTTGATGAGCATCTGATCCACCCATTGAGACCAAAGTAAAGGCATTTCTTGTTCTATCAAAACTAAATTGGAAATAGGATTTCATGGCGATTAATTATGCTATTTTTGCTAAAACACATGTTTTTCTTATAATGACTATTTCGTCATCATGAATTATCTAATAATAAAGTAACACATTTGAATGGAAAAAATGGCCAAAGACTTCATTTTTAATAATTATTTCATACAGGCTTTGGATGTCATTAGAATTATTCCTAAAACCTCATGTTTTTTGTATTCAGACACTGTCAACATCACGCTCCTGGGAGATATTGATCACACAAACAGAGGTGACCTGAGTGATGGCTTGAACAGACTCATTGCAGAACTTGGGGAAATTCCAGGAAAAGTGGATGTCAAGTTTGCCGCAAATACACAGACAGAATGCAAGTGAGTGATAAGCAGTGAATGGGTGTATGTGAATGATTGCGTGAGTGAGTTGGATATAACGCGACTTTGAACAGTATTCCGGTTATATCATGGCTTGTCAGCGCAATGTGGAAGGAAAGCACAAGTGATGCAGGTTATGGTGCTGACAAATGATCATAGGTCCTGGCGTACCCCACAGAAGCAACCCTTCAATGAGAACTGCGGTGCCTTAGACATATGGGCTTCCCGTGCCTCCGAGTGACAAACGGGATGCTGCTATACCAGAACGACAAATAGGGGCCCACTTTGACTTTAGAAATTGAATGAATGTCACGATCTCGACACATTTTTTTTAAACATTAATTTCAGTTATACTACAACGTACGTACAACTCTATTCAGCTTTGGAGAACGGCGCCTTTCTGGACAGTGCTTCAGTAAATACGATCTTCGAATCCAACCGTGATGAAGTCCTCAATGAATATTTGCCTCTTCCGTTGTACCCTCCCCGACAAGAAGAGAAGTCGACGGTGAAGATAAACCACACGATGCCAACAGAGGTTGTTGTCGATGCCTTGTTAACGTATATATAACAAAATATTACAAAATGTATTGCCTTTTGTAAGGACGTATTTTCGTTTGTTTCTTTGTTGTGTGACGCCACACTAAGAGGTATTCCAGCCATAGGTCTGAACTGGTCGAGGCTGGACAACACAATCCAGTGATTTACGACATGGGCAACAATCATCACACTTGAGATACAATGACCATCAATCAGTCTTGTCACAGATCCTGAACACCAGATCCATTTAGCCGCCTCTTAAAATAACAATTGAGATCATAACTCATTTTTGTTCTCGCGTTCACTATTCTAATTATATATGCAAGTTTATGTCGTAACACTTTCTTTGATTAGATCAGTTCAGATTACTGCAGGTCAATACGTGCGTGTTTCAGAGACCACATGACAGTTTGGTCACCGACCAGTATGTGCTGGTAGTTCTGCTTCCTTTAGGACTTGTCCTAATGACTGTACTCCTTCTGGCTGCTTTCAGCATCTGGAAAAGAAAATCGTAAGTGGTACATGACATACCAATTGATTAACATATTGCGTTGTACAAAGAGAGGTGTCAATGACGACAGGCATTTTGAAGACCTTTCGAATCAGACCTCTTAATACAATCGAACTGATCCCTCAAGACATATATTATGCACCGTCCATTTGAACTAGCATTGTTTTGAAGAAACGAATTTGTTCCAGAAATTACTGGGAAAAATATAGTTTAATCTTAGGTTTTACACACATAAAAGATGCTAGATGTCCCCAGGAGATTGTTAACTCCATTCAGAGGAAGCAGTGACTGAAACAGTATATTGTCGCTAACCAAATTTCCAGGTCACAACACCCAACACGAGGGGCAGGGTGAGAAAAACGTATTCACATTGTACTGATATATGTCTATGCAGGGAGCGTGCAGTGGCGTTATCAATAATGATTCCGTACAGCAATGTTATAGACACATGTACTGAACTGTTTAGACTGGTCCAGCGGACAATAAAACTTTGATATCTAAATGATTTATTACAATCCACTGAGAAGTAATAACATTCGAATATAATTCTTTTTTATTAAGCATTGAAGTCAACAACTGTCATTTATTCGATTTTCAAGGGACAAGTCGCAATGCACAGACGACGACAACGATCAAATCAACTCATTTGAGATGGATGTGCCATGTAGCAGGAACCCAGACACAGCCGGTACCATTACAGGGGATCTTCAGGATGCAAGTGTATCTCCAGATGGTTACACACGTCTCCTCTTCCATGACGTAGATGAAGGGACACTGGACACACACAGTGATGACACATCCAACATCCACCGGGCAACTGGAGATATGACCCTTGACCCGTGGATCCAAGAGGGAGCAAGGGTTTCTCCAGATGACAACGCTCGTCTTGGTGACGTAGCAACACTCGATACTCGCTGTCGTATCACATCATACATCGAACCAGTAACAGGAGATATGACCATTGACCCGTGTAGCCAAGAGGGAGCAATCGTTTCTCCAGATGACAACGCTCGTCTTGGTGACGTAGCAACACTCGATACTCGCCGTCATGTCACATCATACATCGAACCAGTAACTGGAGATATGACCCTTGACCCGTGTAGCCAAGAGGGAGCAATCGTTTCTCCAGATGACAACGCGCGCCTTGGTGACGCAGCAACACTCGATACTCGCCGTCGTGTCACATCATACATCGAACCAGTAACAGGAGATATGACCCTTGGCCCGTGTAGCCAAGAGGGAGCAAGCGTTTCTCCAGATGACAACGCTCGTCTTGGTGACGTAGCAACACTCGATACTCGCTGTCATGTCACATCACACATCCAACCAGTAACTGGAGATATGACTCTTGACCCGTGTAGCCAAGAGGGAGCAAGCCTTTCTCCAGATGACAACGCGTGTCATGGGGACGCGGCAACACTCGATAGTGTCCACCTTGTTGCATCATATATCCATCAAATTATTGAAGATATGACCCGTGACCCTTGCAGTCTACAGGGTGCAAGCGATATAACCATTGACCCGTGCCATCTACAGGATGAGGAAGAGGATGAGTATACTGTCATCGATGACAACGATGTTGAAAACATCTCACAGGAAGACCCTTATGAAAAGATCGAGTTTTAGTCGTCCTAGATTATGTATTGATCAAGCAGTAAGGTAATGAATGTACTCGATACACAACTCTTTGCGTGTGTACCTGGTACAAGAGTTAACAAGAGTTTGATGTCATTCTGATATGATATAATATACATATAGGAGATTTACAGTAAACTATAAATATGGGATTAAAAAAATTATTGTGCATATTAAAACAAGTGTCATCCAGGCAATATTTCTGACACAAAACTTTAGAACCTATTCGTATTCCGGAAACTATCGAGAGTTGATAAGCACAGTTATCACGTGACGTGACGTCATAGTGGAGAATTGATGTGCAGACGATCTCGTTTTCTGGCATCACCTGACAATGCCGTCGATGAAAACGCTAAATGACGTTATACATATTCGCCCATATCGATTTGAACCAGCAGTTGTCTTAACAACAGCGAGGACAGCGAGGAAGATCTACTGAACGAAGACATCAGTCTGATGTCAATACCGAAAGACTGGGGAACACAATCTGGTGCCAAACGCTATCCTGACATTTCTTAATAAAATGGATGTTTATCAATAAAACATAATTCGTGAGGCATTATTCTTGTGTAAAATATGCAAGATGTAGATTGAAGCTTAGCATTGTCAAAACATTATTAATTGTCTTGTCTTCATGCCAAACAATTAGCATAGGGCTATTTAAGCATAATCTGTTTTCATTACAAATGAATGTTATGTATTAAAAGTGTATTGTCAAGCGGTGGTTGGTACATTTAATACTGCCGCGTAAACAGTTATGATAATATGTACTTCAGTGGTCAATAGAGGGATAAGAGATGCTGGCATTTAGCTTACTGCATGCATAGTGACTCTACTCGTCTTGTCAAAAGAACATCCATCCTTTTAACATGGACTGACATATATTAGAGAGAGGCACAAACGAAACATGAAATAGATTTATTCAACAACAAATAAATCAACTGAACTGACAATATCGCACTGAAAATGTTTGTCACATTATAATTTCTCTAAAAAATTCATACTTATCCAACCTAAAACAGTTGTTTTGTCAAACAATAACTTATCCAAGAATTGAACAGAAAATAAAAATAATCGGTGGTGGTGGTGGATCCAGACATTTTTTAGTAATTTCACTTGAAATCGCACCCTTACAATGTTTTTGAGATTTGTGTTGTGTAGTATTCTGGTTTCTGGGGTGAACAAATGACACTCAGAGTGAAAAATTAGATGTTGTTCGGGATTCAGGGAAGGAGGGGGTTGGTACCCTTAAAAATGTAGATATGTTCATCCTTTGTGTTTTGTAAATAAATAAATGAGACCTTTCCCACAATCAGATAAGAACGCAAGATCATGAACTGAATATATAAATTTATGTACATCAAAATTGTGCCAAATAACTAACCTTGTAATCTGGTCACTGTGCATGGGCCTTTGTAATTGTTGCATGAGGGTAGTCAGTCATGGATCACATGTGACAATAAATACTAAAATTTATTTTTGTAACCAAGCTGGTTCACCTTGTGTGAATCTCTCTCTCAGACAGATGCCTCAAAATGCAAGAATCACAAAACGGCATATCCAGTAGGTTTCCATTTTCTTTCTCGCTGACATCGCTTTATCTACCCATGAAGATGCGGGGGTGGGGGGGGGGGGGGGGGGGATAGGTCTTCAGCAAACCATACTTGCCTCAAAGGCAACTATGCTTGTCGTAAAAGGCGACTAACGGGATCGGTGGTCAGGCTCGCTGACTTGGTTGATGCATGTCATCAATTCCAAATTCTTGGATCGATGCTCATGATATCAATAACTGGATTGTCTGGTCCGGACTCGATTATTTACAGACCACCGTCATATAGCTGGAATATTGCTGAGTGCGGCGGTAAACAACAAACAAGCAAAAACAAGGAAAACATCGCTTTATCCAAACTTTCCTCCTCGCTAAGTCGGACTTTTCGCTTGGAACTTTCAAGAAATGACACTTCGTACTTTTCTTAGACTAAAACACTCCTACGCCCACACCATACGGAAAGTCACTTCATTGTCATGTTGGTTAATGCACGGTAAACGAAACAAAATGTCGGACGGCTCTCCACTATGACGTCACAGCTATAGCTCGGCCTCCAGCTGGGATGTCAATATGCATACGCGCTGGTTGTGGGATCGGGCAGTTGATTGTTGCTTTTTAGATAACAATGAAATAACATATGAAGGAAATAATTCTTTATGCACTTTGGAAGACTATATTACATGTTGTAAAAAGTTATTTTTTCTATAGACCCCCTTTAAATGCATCTGGGTGGCCAACAACACAGTCATTGCAGGCTATTCGAGTGCATCAGATAGCTCACTGGTTGAAGCATTGCCTTGCACGCCGGCTGACCGGGTTCTAAACCCATGATGAGCACATGTTGTGACCACCACATCTAGGATCTGTTTGCGTGTGATCTAATGAATGTGGGATACTAAAGAGTAAATTCCAGGACTGTGTCATGTTTCTTGGGGAGGTGGGGTAGCCTATTGTGAAAGTGCGTTCGATTCCCACATGGGTACAATGTGTGAAAGCCATGGTTGGCGTCCCTCGCCGTGATAACGGATTGAATATTGTTTAAACTCCGACCTTACATAGACATTTATATGTCACAAATACTGACAATTTTAAATTCTAGTTACTGATTCAGATAGATATGGATACTTGTTTGTAAATAGGGATAGATTACATGATGTACATACCATATCGGCTATATGCAGATGTAACTTAAACATTGTATACGATCAGCCAGTTCAAGTTTGCAAATAAAGTCGTCTTTAAGCTTTTCTTATTCACTGTCAAGTTATTGACGAGTCGCTCCACTTATCAATGTGAGGGAAAGTTTAAGCATGAAACACATGCTACAGGCAGTGAATACCCGATAAAACATAACTGATACTACATACGCGCATTTTAAATGGTTTTAAATGATTACTTTGTCCTTGGATGAAGGTAATATTCTCGAAACAATCAACATATGACAAATCGCAAACTTGTGAACATCAGAGAATCGTTCTAGATGACCATATGAGATTTCTGTTCGATGACTGAAATGGTGTCGAAAGCAACGCAAGGCTCTAGTCAAGTACACACTTTATTACAAAACTGACGATGCTCCACTAACTATTTGTGGCTTGGTCATTCAGTCTGTTTCCTGTTTCAAAAAGTTCTGTTTCCTTGAGGTGTAAATGTAATATTAACATTATGAACAAATGTGGAGCCTTTTTAGCTTCAAGGGAGTTTATTATATACTCACACGCAAAAGAAACGCAAGTGGTTTTAAGCAAATAGGTAACAAACACGGAACCATAAATTGATACGAGTTTTAGCATGTAGTGAAGCCGGATGGTGTTTTCAATATTTTTAATTGCATTTTGGAAGCCCAGAGTAAAAACGCAATATAAAAAACGAATCGCCAAAACGCACCGTTTCAATGAATATGTGGGTATCATGCACCCATTTCTCGCTAAATCGAAAAATGCACGAACCGTCACGAACTGTAATGGGTATAAAACTGTGGCCGATTCTTGGACCTACCACTCCTTGGTCAACAATGCCACGCCTAACTGAAATTCAGAGAAACCAGGCTATCGGACGTTTGGAAGCTGGAGAGTCTGTCCAAGATGTTGCCCCTCATTTCAACGTTAAAATAACCACAATTTACCGTTTCCTGCATCGATACAATGCAACACAGTCCACAGATGACCTTCCCCGGAGCGGTCGTCCTAGGGTCACCACACCTCGACAAGATCGGCAGATTACCCGTCGACACCAGTGACATCCGTTCCTAACTGCAAGTGAAAGTGCTCAACAGACCATAGGAACACATAATCGACACATTAACCGGGACACTGTGATCCGACGTCTCCGTTCCAACAATCTCAGATGTCGCCGACCACCATGTCGTCCTGTTCTCCAACCACTTCATCGACAAGCATGACTTCAGTGGGCACAGGGTCATCACAATTGGCGTCATCGTGAGTGGAGGCGTGTCATCTTCTCTGATGAAAGTCACTTTTGTGTCTCCCATGCAGACGGAAGAGTCAGAATTTGGCGGTGTCGAGGTGATCGTTTCGCTGACAGAAACGTTGTGGAAAGGGATCCATGGGGTGGCCCTAGCGTCATGATATGGGCAGGGATTGGACTTAATGCGATTCTTGGACCCATGTGCTTTCTGAATGGTGGTTAAGGTCGGGGACACGGCGTCAGCGGTATATCGACCAAGTGATCAGACCCCCCGTTGTTCCATTTTTTGAACAACATCAACAACATATTTTCCAGCAGGACAACGCTCGTCCCCATGTTGCCAGAGCTACCATGGCCTTTCTGCAACAACACAAAATCCGTATTCTACCGTGGCCAGCCCTCAGCCCTGATCTGAACCCCATCGAACACTTGTGGGATGAGGTTCAAAGGCGTCTGCACAATGTGCGCCCAGTCCCTACAACTGCCGATGAACTACGCACAGCTGCTCTGGATGTGTGCAGGAGGATCCCTAGAGCCTTCACAAATCGTCTGATCCACTCAATGTACAGGAGATGTGTGGCAGTGATCAATGCTAATGGTGGTCACACCAGGTATTGATTGACATTTTGGGTATTGACCCGAGACTGTGTAAGCCCTTAACATTTGAAAAAACAACAGTTATGTCATCTGCCTTTCAATCCCTTAAACTGTCTTCAGTCATTGTTTTGTCAATCTTGCCCTATTAGTATTTCTTGTCTTTACTGTTGAAGATAAATAACATGTATACTGCATACTCGACTTGCGTTTCTTTTGCGTGTGAGTATATTATATTAATAGCAGACACATTCAATCATGTTCTCCATGGAGAAGAACAGAGGAGAACTGTTGCTTTGGCAATTGCAGTGGGATTAACAGATGACATAAGTGACATTAGAGATAATATTGATAAATAATGGGAATATTACATTAATAAAACGTTGTGGAAACGTATTCTTCTCCAGTCAAAACGTTTTCAATAACGTCTCTATAAAGTAGGTAGGAGTATAATAACGAATCAGTAAAGGCACGTACGAACACTACATGTACGTTAATGCCATCTTCCGTGGATATATCCTATGGCCGCTGATAGTGAGTACGTGAGTTGGGTTCAACGCCGCTTTGAACAGTATTTCAATTCTATCACGGCGTGTCGTCTAAATATGTGAGGAAAGCCCGAAGTGAAGCAGGTTCCAAATTAAAGTAAGAGGTATCTACTCTACAGTGGGACAACATCAAATTTCAAAACACAGTAGGTTTATTTCTTAAGTAGAACATGAGGATACGAAACGCATTGTTTGGAAGACAACTCCATGAATAATATATTGGTTGACGATGTCATTGGTCATGGAAAAACACAATTTACACAATATCTGCATCACTTCGTGCATTCCTCACACTTTAAGTTGACACCCATGATCTAACTGAAATACTGCTGAAAGCGGATTTAAAGCCCAAAACATTATTGAGTGAGTGAGTTAGGTTTACCGTCGTTTTTAACAGTATTCCAGTTATATCACGGCGTGTCAGCTTAATGTAGAAGGAAAGCCCGAATTGATGCAGGTCTCAGACGTTTACCACTTCGGTGAAACCCACGAGCACGGGTATGGTGCTGACAAACCAAGAAACATAATCGGGATGAACCAGGATACGAACACAATAATAGGTTTCTGGTGTACCCAAGGGACGTAACTCTGCACAGCAAATTGCGGCGCCCTACTGGACCACCCGTGACCCCTTATTACTTCATCATTCACATGATACATGTATTTCTTCTAAATATGTACAATGGCGCTTGCAGACATTGAGCCTAATCTATGACCTGGCATTGCGAGACCTGTGTCTGTTAGTTACATTATCAACATTCACAGAACAGTTCGGTGAAACCCACGAGCACAGGTATTGTGCTGACAAACCTAGAAACATATTCGGGGCGAACCGGGATTCGAACCCACAATCATAGGTTTCTTGAGTACCCAAGGGACGCAACTCTGCACAGCGAATCGCAGCGCCTTAGACGATTGGGTCATGACTGATGAAGAATACTTTTCCCCAATGATTTAATAACGGGATATTCCCATTATTTATTAAGATTGAAACAAGCCACATATGTCATCTGTTACATCCCACTTCGCTTGCCAAAGCAACAGTTCACTCTAAGCATTGAACGTGATAGAATGAGTCCGCTATCAATATAATAAACTGCCTTTAATGCATAAGTGAAACTACAGAGGCTTTATACATTACATTTACATCTTAACCACGTGACGTAAATAGAACTACATCGCTAAAGCATAAACTACTGCATAGGTGACTTGAAAGTTTTGGTTACCAAGAAGCACATATGTATCCACTTTCAACATTGTAAAGGCTAAGTAAAGACTAAGCATATAACTACTTTTATTCCCAGAAGGGTATCTTTACAGTGATATAGTTGGATGCGGTCTCGATCAAGTCTAAGTACTTTAGTGGTGACTGGACAGCCTTAAAAGATGTATCAAAGGCCTGCCCTAATCATCGGCCTTCCCTTCGTCTTCATCGTCAACGTGGTATCACTTACATGTGTGTCACAGGTGCTGGATGTAGATCGGGGAGAACACACATTATACAGCCGGCTGGTTTATCTAATGATCGTTATGGGCATCTGAAGAAAGCAGTGGCATCCGTAATTACTTGTATCTGACTTAAATCAGTGAATCACAGCGTTTCACTTGTTTTGTCTGTTAGGTTTCTAGCCCGTTGTGTTGTAGAAATGGCTGGGTGGGGTCGTAGATATAGCGAGTTGGGTTTTACTTCGCGTTAAGCATCATTCCATCCATATCATGGAGGGGGACACCAAGTGTGATGTCCTCATTGACATGCGCCGTTGAGAAAATAACGTGTACTCTGTGTTTATTGTGTTGTTTACGAGCACAGGCAGTAGTATTGAAGCTAAATCTACGTGTTGTGTAATCTAATCGTTCATAATACACAAGTACATATATTGTTTTACTTTGTATTTGTTTGCTGTTCAACGCTCAAGTCGGGAATATTACTGCCTGTTCACGGCTACTTGCAAATTGTTCACGGCTACTTGCAAATAATCGAATCTAGCCAAGAACAAACAACGGTTGGTACTATGAATTGTCATCGAGTTTCAGTGACACGCTGGCATACATTGAGACTTACCTGTGACAAGACATCACGAGAACTGTGTTTATTAGTTTCGTTATCAACAATCACAGGACCGTTTAGATTTCATGTATGCGGCCTTGACGTTTTATCACATAATCTGACATGTATCCCTGAAGTGTATTTACAATTTAGGTAATTCTCCAAACGCTACTGCTTTGGGCATTTATATGATGAAAGGATTTGCTGTTCCTTGAATGCTGCTTCCAAAGTTAATTGTGTTATGGTTATCTATGTAGTTTGTTGTCCTCTTATCAAGAGAGCACGACTCTCTTCCATCTGGGCTGGAGTGAGTGAGTTTGTTTTTACGCCGCTTTTAGCAATATTCCAGCAATATCACGGCGGGGTACACCAGAAATGGGCTTGACACATTGTACCCATGTCGGGAATCGAACCCGGGTCTTCGGCGTGACGAGCGAACGCTTTAACCACTAGGCTACCCGACCGCCCCTCTGGGCTAGAATAACGGAGAATTCTTGTCGAACACCGTCTGATCTGCAGGTAACAGAACTCTATATTAAAAACAGAGCATACATATGTAGCCAGAATGCTTGCAGACCGAATTGGTAATGGTGGCGTGAATTCTTTCGTTGAAAATATAAAGTTAAATAAAGTACAGAAACACATGACAGACATAATGAAAGTATTTTTAAAAAGGCCGCTGACATTATTAATTTACAAATATGTGGTGATACTGAAAACTAAACAAGAATCTACATAAACTATATTCACTATATAAATCAGAAAGACAATATAAACATAACATTTTTTGGTACTTATCCTGATGTATTATTAGCAACAAGGGCCCGGGGCATGTATTTAAATTAGATGTGCCAGCCTCGCATAGTTTGTCATGAAAAAGGTAACAATGCACAGGATAAATATTGGACCAATGCACCAATCACGATTTCCACTGTCACAGCAGAACCCACGACTTGCCATCGCATCCAACCAGTAACTGATGAACTGCGGTCGGTCTTCACATGATGTTAAGGCATGAAGATAAATGATGGAGTGGAGATGGAAAAACGTTAGGTTCGAATGTCTACCAGAATACAATAATGTGTGTAATATTTAATACACTCAATCTAGTACAAAAATGTTAACATTTAATAATGCTGTTTCAGTACGGTGTTAAGCTAACCAGTATCATCTTACCTAACAGCAAAATACAGGCTTCGCATTGGTTAAGGAGCGGGACAAGATTTCCCATGTGGCCCGCTCGTGTAGACCCTGAGAAATCAATAGGCAGATAGTGTAGATATATGTCGCATGAGTATTGTTTAGTGATGCGTAATGAGTAATGAACACGTGTTCATCCGAATGCATTAGATAAAGGGAAGTAACTCGGTCCGTCTGCTACGAGATTTGCAAACTCGGTGAAACTTTGGACACATATTCCTGGTCAGTGTGAATGAATGTCGGTGAGATAAAAGGCTACATCACATCATATATCCCTCGCAATCAGCTGACAATTTATAATATACCTAGTGCTGAATAGGACTTGAAGCCTTAATATATACATGTACAGTTAATTACACCAGCTATACTGTGAGAAGATTTAATCTTGATGAAACAGTAATTTCATGTTTCCTCATTTGATATAGAAACTGTTATTTTGTTTATTTTTTCATTTTTATGTCTCGATTTAGCAGGACTTGCTACAAACTGAACTAGTCTTAAACAAAACGAACTTCAACAGCGAATTTGAAAATAACGAATATTGAAGATCGCGTGATTATGCAACGCTTCACCTGATTTTTAGTGTAGATCCCTTTATGAAAATAAATCGTTATCTGGAGGTCCATTTGGTAGCCATCTTGAAAAATGGCCGCCATCTTGGATTTTCAGGTTCCTAATCAGACATTGGGAGTCACCATGCCAATGTTGGTGCTTGTATCACCATATGCATGCAACGCTTCACCTGCTTATTAGTGTGTGATCACATCCCTCATGCTGTTTACCACTGACTTGTCTGGTCCAGACATGAAACCTATTGACCAGTCCTGTTTACAGATATAAGCTGATATAATAAGTAACCTCAATCCATATGATATGTAGGTTTCATAATGTAACACCGTACTGAAGCAGTAATATTCCCGACTTGAGCGTTGAACAGCAAACAAATACAAAGTAAAACAATATATGTACTTGTGTATTATGAATGATTAGATTACACAACACGTAGATTTAGCTTCAATACTACTGCCTGTGCTCGTAAACAACACAATAAACACAGAGTACACGTTATTTTCTCAACGGCGCAGATGTATGTCAATGAGGACATCACACTTGGTGTCCCCCTCCATGATATGGATGGAATAATGCTTAACGCGAAGTAAAACCCAACTCGCTATATCTACGACCTCACCCAGCAATTTATGAATACTGCTCATTTTCTAATATTTACTGATCCAGATAGATATGGAGACTAATTTGTAAGTAGGGATAAATTTTATAGTGTACAAATCATATCAGCTATTTGCCGGTATGTCTTAATTATTAAAGACAAGCAGCCAATTCAAGTTTACAAATATAATAATCTTTAAGTTTTCTTTAAGCACTATCAAGTTATTCACCAGACTTCTGTCTCAACACTTGTCAAGTTTTGAAAAAAGGTTAGGCATGAAACACAAGGCACATGCAGCCATTACTAGACAAAAAATAACTGACAATTCATGCAGATAATGGTCGTTTATACATGCACCCAAATTGTAAATAATTTTAAAAGATTTCTATTTCCTTGAATACTATTCTCGGAACAATGGACATTAATACAAATGAGAACTCACGCACTTGTGAACATCAGAGTCTAGCTGGGTAATCGATCCAGGTGACTAAAGAGGATTTCTGTAATATGAATGAAATGGCGTCCAAAGCAAACCAAGACTCGAGTCAATCACCCACTTTATGAAAACACGTTGGTCAACTACGTGTGGCTTGGGCATTCAGAGCCGACTACAATGAAGACAGAGTCGTTTCAGTGAGTGAGCAGACTGATTGTATCTCATTGTATACCTGATAGTGAATTGTTAACATGTCGGCGTGACACCATGGCTGCAAAACAACATTGAATAACGTCGCCGTTTCACTGTATTTCCACAACACAACGGGCTAGAAACCTGACAGTCAAATGTATATCCACGGAAGATGACATTAACGTACATGTAGTGTTTGTACGTGCCTTTACTGATACGTTATTATACTCCTACCTACGTTATAGAGACGTTATTGAAAACGTCTTGACTGAAGAAGAGTACGTTTCCACAACGTTTTATTAATGTAATATTCCCATCATTTTTTTCAATATTATCTCTAATGTCACTTATGTCATCTGTTATCCCACTGCAATTGCCAAAACAATAGTTCTCTCCAACATTGAGAACATGATTGGATGAGTCAGCTATCAATATAATATCATAAACTGCCTTGAAGCTAAAAAGGCTCCACATTTGTTCATATTGTTAATATTACATTTACGCGACAAGGAAACAGAACTTTTTGAAACAGGAAACAGACTGAATGACCAAGCCACAAATAGTTAGTGGAGCATCGTCAGTTTTGTAATAAAGTGTGTACTTGACTAGAGCCTTGCGTTGCTTTCGACACCATTTCAGTCATAGTACAGAAATCTCTTGTGGTCATCCGGAACGATTCTCTGAAGTTTGCGATTTCTCATATGTTGATTGTTTCGAGAATATTACCTTCATTAAAGGACGTGGTAAACTTTTACAACCATTTACAATGCGCGTATGTAGTATCAGTTATGTTTTGTCGGGTATTCACTGCCTGTAGCATGTGTTTCATGCTTAAACTTTCCTCCAACATTGATATGTGGAGCGACTCGTCAATAACTTGACAGTGAATAAGAAAAGCTTTTAGAATTTTATTTGCAAACTTGAACTGGCCGATCGTATACAATGTTAAAGTTACATCTGCATATATATGATATGGTATGTACATCATGTAATCTATCCCTGTTTACAAACAGGTCTCCATATCTATAGTCAGTATTTGTGACATATAAATGGCTTTGTATTAAACAATATTCAATCCGTTATCACGGCGAGGGACGCCAACCATGGCTTTCACACATTGTACCCATGTGGGGAATCGAACGCAGGTCTTTCGCTTGAGGGGCCAACACTTTCACAATAGGGTACCCCACCTCCCGAAGTAACATGACACAGTCCTGGAATTTACTTTTTAGTATCCCACATTTATTAGATCACACGCGAAGAGATCCTAGATGTGGTGGTCACAACATGTGCTTATCGTGGGTTTAGAACCCGTTCAGCCGGCGTGTTAGGCAACACTTCAACCACTGAGCTACCTGATGCACTGGGATAGCCTGCAATGACAGTGTGTTGTTGGCCTCCCTGATGCATTGAAAGGATGTCTACAGAAACAAATAACTTTTTTACAACATGTTAAATAGTCTTCCAAAGTACATATTTAATCATATTTTTTATTTATTTCATTCATATGTTATTTCATTGTTATCTAAAAAGCAACAAACAACTGCCCCGATCCCACCACCAGCGCGTATGCAAATTGACATCCCAGCTGGGGGCCGAGCTATAGCTGTGACGTCATAGTGGAGAGCCGTCCGACATATTGTTTCGTTTACCGTGCATTAATCAACATGACAATGAAGCGATTTTCCGTATGGTGTGGGCGTAGGAGTGTATTACTCTAAGAAATGTACGAAGTGTCATTTCTTGAAAGTTCCAAGCGAAAAGACCGATTTAGCGAGGAGGAAAGCGATGTTTTGCTTGTTTTTGTTTGTTTGTTGTTTAACGCTGTCTCAGCAATATTCCAGCTATATGACGGCTGTCTGTAAATAATCGAGTCTGGACCAGACAATCCAATGATTGACATCATCAGCATCGATCCAAGCAATTTGAATACGATGACATGCATCAACCAAGTCAGCGAGCCTGACCAGCCGATCCCGTTAGTCGACTCTTACGATAAGCACAGTCGCCTTTTTCGGCAAGCATGGGTTGCTGAAGACCTATTCTACCCCTGCTCTTCACGGGTAGATGTCAGCGAGAAGGAAAATGGACACCGACTGGACATGCCGTTTTGTGATTCTTGAATTTTGAGGCATCTGTCTGTAAGAGAGATTCACACAAGGTGAACCAACTTCGTTACGAAAATACATTTTAGCATTCATTGTAACACGTGATCTATGACTACCCTCGTATAACAATATCATAGGACCATGCACATGGATCAGATTACATACTACGGGTTATATATTTGGCACAATTTTGATGTACATAAATTTACATATTCAGTTCATGATCTTGCGTAGTTGTCTGATTGTGGGATGGGTCTCATATATGTATTTACAAACCACGAAGGATGAACATATCTACATTTTTAAGGGTACCAATCCCCCTCCTTCCCTGAATCCCAAAAACGTCTAATTGTTCACTCCGAGTCTCAATTGTTCACCCCAGAAACCAGAACACTACACAACACAAATCTTAAAAACATTGTAAGGGTGCGATTTCAAGCGAAGTTACGAAACAGTGTCTGGATGCACCACCACCCCCACCGACGATTACTTTCATTTTCTGTTTAATTCTTAGGTTGTTTTAGGTTGGATAAGTATGAATTTGGTGTACCTTTTTTGGAGAAAATATAATGTGACAAACATTTTTAGTGTGATATTGTCAGTTTAGTTGATTTATTTGTTGATGAATAAATTGATTTCATGTTTCATTTGTGTCTCTCTCTGATATATGTCAGTCCATGTTAAAAGGATGGATGTTCTATTGACAAGACGAGTAGAGTCACTATGCATGTAGTAAGCTAAATGCCAGCATCTATTAACCCTCTATTGACCAGTGAAGTACATATTATTATAACTGTTTACACGGCAGTATTAAATGAACCAACCACCGCTAGAAAATACAATTTTAATACATAACATTCATTTCTAATGAAAAAAACTAGCTTAAATAGCCCTATGATAATTGTTTAGCATAAAGACAACACAATTAAAAATGGTTTGACAATGCTAAGCTTCAATCTGCATATTTTACACAAGAATAACTGTCTCACGAATTATGTTTTATTGATAAACATCCATTTTTTTTTTTAAATGTCAGGATAGTGTTTGGCACCAGATCTTCCTCGCTGTCCTCGCTGCTGTTAAGACAACCGCTGGCTCATATCCATCTGGACAAATATATGTAAGGTCATTTAGCGTTTTCGTCGACCGCATTGTCACGTGATGCCAGGAAGAGTGATCGTCTGCAAATCAATTCTCCACTCCGACGTCACGTCACATGATAACTGTGCTTATTAACTCTCGATAGTTTCCGTAATACGAATAGGTTTTAACGTTTTGTGTCAGAAATATTGCCTGGAAGACACTTGTTTCAATATGCTCAATAGATTATTTAATCCCATATTTATAGTTTTCTGTAAATCTCCTATATGTATATTATACTATAACAGAACGACATCAAACTCTTGTTAACTCTTGTACCAGGTACACATGCAAAGTGTCGTGTGTCGAATACATTCATTTCCTTCAATAACCCATACATCGTCTAGGACAACTAAAACTCGATCTTTTCATAAGGGTCTTCCTGGGAGTTGTTTTCAACATCGTTGTCATCTATGACAGTGTACTCATCCTCTTCCTCGCCCTGTAGATGGCACGGTTCAATGGTCATATCTCCAGTTACGGGTTGGATGTATGATGTAGCATGACGGCGAGTATCGAGTGTTGCTGCGTCACCATGACGCGCGTTGTCATCTGGAGAAACGCTTGCTCCCTCTTGGCTCCACGGGTCAAGAGTCATATCTCCAGTTACTGGTTGGATGTAAGATGTGACACGACGGCAAGTATCGAGTGTTGCTACGTCACCAAGACGAGCGTTGTCATCTGGAGAAACGCTTGCTCCCTCTCGGCTCCACGAGTCAAGAGTCATATCTCCAGTTGCCCGGTGGATGTTGGATGTGTCATCACTGTGTGTGTCCAGTGTCCCTTCATCTACGTCATGGAAGAGGAGACGTGTGTAACCATCTGGAAATGCACTTGCATCCTGAAGATCCCCTGTAATGGTACCGGCTGTGTCTGGGTTCCTGCTACATGGCACATCCATCTCAAATGAGTTGATTTGATCGTTGTCGTCGTCTGTGCATTGCGACTTGTCCCTTGATAATCGAATAAATGACAGTTGTTGACTTCAATGCTTGATAAAAAAGAATTATTTTCGAATGTTATTACTTCTCAGTGCATTGTAATAAATCATTTAGATATCAAAGTTTTATTTGTCCGCTGAACCAGTCTAAACAGTTCAGGGTTACATGTGTCTATAACATTGCTGTACGGAATCATTATTGATAACCCCACTGCGAGCTCCCTGCATAGACATATATCAGTACAATGTAAGACAAAAATATCTAAAAGTTTATGAATTTCGCTGGTTATGTGAATACATATTTCTCATCCTGCCCCTCGTGTTGGGTTTTGTGACCTGGAAATTTTGTTAGCGACAATATACTGTTTCAGTCAGTGCTTCAAAACATTCCTCTGAATGGAGATTCCGAGTTAACAATATCCGCAGGACATCTAGCATCTTTAGATGACAATCATTTTTGTGTGTAAAACCTAAGATTAAACTATATTTTTCCAAGTAATTTCCGGAACAAATTCGTTTCTTCAAAACAGTGCTAGTTCAAATGGACGGTGTATGATATGTCTTGAGGGATTAGCTCGATTGTATTAAGAGGTCTGATTCGAAAGGTCATCAGAATGGCTGTCGTCATTGACAGCTCTCTTTGTACAACGCAATCTGTTAATCAATTGGTATGTCATGTACCACTTACGATTTTCTTTTCCAGATGCCGAAAGTAACCAGAAGGAGTACAGCCATTAGGACAAGTCCTAAAGGAAGTAGAACGGCCGGCACATTGTCATGTGGTCTCTGAAACACGCACGTATTGACCTGTAGTGATCTGAACTGATCTAATCACAGAAAGTGCTACGACATAAACTTGCATATAAAATTAGAATAATGAGACCGAGAAAAAGATTGAGTTATAGTATCAGTCATAGCTTAATATGTCAATCATAATCAGTTACTGTCTATATACACCCGTGAGGATCCCAGCAACCTATGCTTGTGAACATAAGAGGCAACTAATTGGATCGGGTGTTCAGGATCGGTGACTAGACTGATTGCATGTCATTGTATCCCAAGTGTGTGGATTATGCCCATGTCGTAAATCACTGGATTGTTTGATCGAGCCTCGACAATTTCAGACCGCCGTCTTATAGTTGGTTGGTTGGTTTGTTGTTTAACGCCGCACTCAGCAATATTCCAGCTATACGGCAGCGATCTGTAAATAATCGAGTCTGGACCAGACAATCCAGGGATTAATATCCCACGCAATTGGGATCGATGACATGCATCAACCAAGTCAGCGAGCCTGACCACCCGATACCCTTAGTCGCCTCTTACGACAAGCATAGTCACCTTTTAGGGCAAGCATGGGTTGCTGAAGACCTTTTTTATCCCGGACCTTCAAGGGTCTCATATAGTTGGAATACTACTTCGTGTGGCACAACAAGCAAACAAAGGTACGTCCTTACAAAAGGCAATACATTCTATGTTATGAATAAAAGCCACATATGTATGTTTGTTGTAATCTAGACATCCACTTTTCCTAGAATTTCCCCAAGTTCGGCAATGAGTCGGTTCAAGCCATCAGTCAGGTGAGCTCTATTTGTTTGATCAATCTCACCCAGGAGCGTGATGTTTATAATGTCTGAATACAAAGAACAAGAGGTTTTAAGAATAAGTTTAAACTAAATTGTAATCTGACAACCAGAAGTGTTGTCTGACGGCATCTACAGCTTCTGTCATGTGCCACTGCATATTATAACTTGATTCAAGGTGATAATATGAGGCAATGTGATCGAGGCGCTAGTATAATATTGACCTTGGTAGTGGCCATGATATAGAGTGACCTCCCTCGGCTGTTTACATACGCCCTCCTTGTCCTCCCGGTGTGGGGAGCTCCGCTGTGGGGAGCTTGTCTACCCCTTTGTTTACAGTTGTTGATGTACGACATTATTCAAAACGCTTCGATACTTGCAACATTTCTGTAAGGCAGACTTTACCTATATAAATACCAGATGAGGGAGTACCTACTTGCCCAGTGCGGAATGGAAACCTAACGGGAAACAACAACTTTTCTGCATGTTTCTTCGATTCAAGAACGGAGCACGTGACCGACACATATGGAGATATAACACACCATTTCACTTACCAACACTTCGGCTGCATCTTTCCCCCACCCATGCAAAATCACAATTACACTTGAACCGAGTTGCTGTCAAGAGGTCCTGTGTACAATTCCCTCTGTTACAGGGGGCGCTGTCACAGAAATTAACCGTCTCTGCACATGTCTCCCGAGTCCACTCTTCTGAACATGAGCAGTTGAAGTCTGTTTGGTTTCCGTCACATGTCCCTCCATTGAGACATGGCTCCAGTGCACACTGGTTGGTGATGTTTTCACATCGTCTTCCTGAAAGTAGTTGAGGAAGTGTATGACGATTAACAAGCAGCATATAACAGATTTGATATGTCCTTAGTAGGAAATTATAATATGCAATGTGTTGCTATTTCTACTAAACAAGATTGGCTTGCCTCGGCAGTCAACGTAAATCACTTGATTTCTACTCTTTATGTACATTTATATTTGAATGTGAGCTGTATTAAGTAGATTTTAGCTCTGTTTGTTATAAAAAAACCTTTTTGTTTGTACAAAGTTCTTTGTATCAAAGGAGATATTCAGATGCACCTATAAATGTTAGATATATGTACTGTTCTATGGTTCAGATGGCCTGGAATTCTGAATAAACGGAATCTGAATCTGAACCAGCAATGCTAAATATATTGGACAAATTGCTTACATATGTATCATATATCTGGATCTGTGTGCGAGCGGGCACGCGCGTTTGTGTGTGTGCATGCAAGTGTGTTTGTATGCGTACATGTGTGTACACATATTTTAGAAAATGGGGGTTCACTTAAAGTTACAAAATATGAACGGAAATAATTCGGGGAGCAAGTTGTCAAATATGAGTCAGTTTATTTTAGTTATGCATGATTGATATGTCAACTCGATAACTCGAGTAATTTGGTATGCTTCCAAAAAGATGTAGGGGGAGGTTGGGGGTTGGGGAGAACGTACCTTGCATCCCCCACCCCATCTTTACCCGCGTATAGAGAGTTTCGGCCGTTGTAGAAACGATGTATTACAGCCATACCAGAGAGGGGGGCACGAATTTCACATATTGTAGCCAAAGATCGATCGCAAAATGATATTCTATTTGGCCTGTCAGATATAGTCTACTCACCGTTGATCCCCTCCATACAAATGCACTGAAAACTTCCGTGTGTATTTGTGCAATTGCCCCCATTTTGACACCACCTGTTAATTTCTACACATTCATCGATGTCCTGATTGCAGTTATCTCCCTTCCATCATGCAATATTATGATTGACAGGAATTGAAATGCCAAATACATTAGCTCGAATACAAGGAATACAAGCATGCAGTAAACAGCAAAGGGGTTTTCGAAAGAGTGAAATCCTGGATACCCCACTGGATGATCACTGTCAGATGAACGTCTAAACATGCAAAGGGATATAACTGCATACCCATGATTCATTGTTCATGACATTAATCAATCTGATCGATTTCACTTTGAATATGACTGTCTGGATAACCGGGTTTCACTGTACTTTGCCACAGTTGAAAGCGGAAGGATCGTGATACAACTCAAGACGAATTCCAGTTTTCTTTTGAAATTTAGTGTTTAGGCAGTAACAAACTCGACAGAACAGAACTTGTATTACTCCGTGGTCGAAATCTCCGGCATGCGAGGTACAAACGACAATAATTACAAAGTGAGATAGCGATTTTCTGTCATGTGTTTACACACTATACAGAGTTATACAACTGATATTTTGGTACAACTAAAACTTGTTTTGAATTTTAACATGTTTGGTCGTCCTGAATATTCTTTTGGTATATACAGTTGTACACATATAAACATTGACATCAACCTTCTGAACATACCTTTAAAGCACATTTTTGCTCCTGTGTGTTCGTTGCACGTGTAGTGACTCTCGTCAGTAGTTGCCTTGTAATATGTCTCACACCCAGACCCGTGCCAGTCCGGGTCACAGTAGGCACGGACCTCAATCTGTAAGCTGAAATTATAATTCTCTCCAAACATTTAAGTTTGTCGTCTTGTTTTGTCACTGTGCTTTGAACATTCTTTCTCATTATTTAAAAAAACACTTTACAGTTTAAAATATTCCTTTCGATTTAGGTCCAGCATCATTATTCATCATACACAACAACAAATTTAATATGAAATGGTCGAGGTTTTTTCTTAAACTATGCTCTGGGTATGGTCAAAAGGCGTAAGACAATATTGTTCCACGAGCTGGTTATGGTAATGTGATGTCAGTTGAATCATTCTTTACTAGAGATGGCGCCGTGTGTACTTATGCATAGGAGCTCCATATTGATTTACATGGTGGAGGCAACGCCTGAATGAATGCACTGATCATTCCATCAAGATCTCTCAGATGAGACAGAATTACAAAGTTTATTGTACCAGCTCCAGCAACTCGATACAAAAAATTCATAAATATAAACGTTTCTTATACACATCGTGTTTTGCGGGGAAACAAATTAACCTTTCACCATCAAAATCTTCGTCACTTAGCAGAAAGGACTAAAAACACTCCTGCTCCAGATATATCGCTGTGTCAATGTCTAGCCATTATTCGTAATGCCATGAGCCAAACATTATAACATGTAAACCTTTGGTGCTGGTCATATTGCACAACATGAATGTGAATAAACAACACATGAGATTATTCGCTCTGCTCAAAGTTTTGTTCTGGCCCCCAACCTAACTATTGTATCATCACCGTTATGTCTTAGTCTGACTCACTTTGTTCTTCCCAACACTGTGTATGGGGTGTACAGGGCTGTCTGTTCTTTAGCAGTGGCCTGGATGTTGATCAGCTTGGAGAGTGTGTCCATGTGATCGTCACTGGAGGTGTCATCATTGTCATACACCTGCACCGTTATTTCTATCGAGGACTGGAGAAAAGAGCATGTATACAGTGTATTGACTGTGTTGCTTACCACCACAGGCAGAAATATTCAAGCTAAATCTGCGTGTCTTATAATTTAATCATTCATCACGACATCACGAGAACTTTGTTTGTTGGTCGCGTTATCAACCATCACGGGATAGTTTTGGTTTCATGTGTGTGGCCTTGAAGACCTATCACATAATCTGACATGTATCCCTTTAATGTATTTACAATTTAGGTAATACTCCTACCGGTACTGCTTTGAACACTTGCATTATGAAAGGATTTGCTGTTCCTTGAATGCTGCTTCCAAAGTGGATTATGTTGTGGTTATCTATGTAGTTTGTGGTCCTCTTGTAAAGGGAGCACAATCTCTTCCGTCTGGCCTGGAATAACAGAGAATTGTTGTGAAACACCGTCAAATCTACAAATCACCCTTGTTCTTATGTTGCCTGAGTGACTTGCAAACCGAGTTGGTATTGAAAACATGAATTCTTTCTTTGAAGAAAAAAGTCAAATGCACGCAAAAAAGGCACAAAAATGGTACACATGTACAGAAACACGTGACAGACATAATTAAAGCGTAAGTTTAAAACGACATCATTAAAATTACAAATATGCGGTGATACTGCAAAATTAACAAGAATATACAGAAACATGTTTGACTCGTATAGTTTGTCACAAAAAGGGTACCTACCCATCAATGCATAGGGTAAACATTGGATCACACTTATCAATGCAGCCAGCAACAAAGCCACTGTCACAACAGTGCCGACTCATTTCCTTTCCATCCGACCAGTTACTGATGAACCGGATGTCCAGTTTGCCGTCCGTCTTCACATGCTGTTAAGGCATGAAGATACGATTCGGGATATGTGTTAATTGCAATTGAAGGAATCATAATAATATTGATTATTATTTAATAATGTGGATACGAGGAAACGCTACGTTCGAATTTCTTTCAGTTTAAATCGTCTTTACAATTCAAAATGATAATGTTAATCCAAGCAAAACGGGAATCGTGTGTTTAACCTTGGTGATTGCTCCATACACATGTCATACTGTATACTATTGATCGTGACATATAGAGATTATTATACGAGCATATGTGTCATTCTGAATTTATTAAACGAGTGTCAGAATTATATATACTTCCCAAGCGATTCTTAAACGAGTTTTGTAAAATCAGAATGACCCACATGCCAGTGTACATGTTATATTTCTTTTGAGCTCCCCTTTAGAAAAATCACTATGGCCTTTTAAGAGAGCCTCAGTTGAAGAATGACCGTCAAAAATCTTCAGATATAACGTCGTTTCTAGTGTGACATCATTCCGACCTTACGTCACAATAAGATTCGAATGACGTCAACAATGCAGTCCGGATCAGTGAATGCAGTAACATTTGCACTAGTGCACATCGGAGTTGTATGAACTTGATTATTGCTAACCATGTGGGTAATAGATTTGTTAGTGACACTGTGTTGTGTTTATCCATATTTTCATTTACTTCATAAGATGTAGGTAATATCAGATGTATCTACTGCTGTTGATATACGTGCCTTATACAAATTTGTTTTGATTAGGTGCAAAAAAGTGTTGATACAGATTAGAATATAACCGTGGAAGTGTAATACGTAATACACTCAATCATGTACAACATTGTTAAAATTCAATAATGCTTTCGGAAATATTTCCGTTCCTCTATTTCTCACATGCACTATGTTTCAGTACGGTGTTACCGCATAAAACCTACATGTCATATGAATTGAGGTTACTTATAATATCAGATTATGTTAGTAAACACGTCTGGTTAATGGGAGGGAAATCTGGACTAGACAGGGAAGTGGACAAGCATGGGGGATGCGATCACACACTAATAACCTGACCTACAATATTCGACAGCCTTTGAAATTAGGTTTGTTTAAGATTAGTCCAGTGGACTGGTGGAAACAATATTTTACTTGTCCTCAGAGTTTGTAGCTAGTCCTGCTAGATGAGTGAATAAATAAACACATGATCACAGTGAAAAAAAGAAACATTAAACTACTACTGCCTCATCAAGATTAAAACATTCTCACGTTTTGTTGTTTTAGTTGATGAATTATCTATTCGAGTATGTATGTATGTGTAACTTCAAACAATCCTGTGCTTGATATATAACAATATATTATAAGTTGTCCACCGATTTCGAGGGGTATATAATGTGATTTACCCTGTGAGTGAGCCTATGTACCCCGAGCCGTCAGACTAAAAGAAAGTCATCTCGTATGGTATCACATTACATGACATTGAGCTTTCGAAACATCGCGGCATATCCATGGAGAATGAAATTGACTATGCATACTTTCGGCGACATGGAAAAGCGTAAACATGTGAATTCCTTGACTGACGAAGAATTCGTTTCCATAACGTTTAACATAATGTGATATTCAAGTTATTTACTAATATTGAAACAAGCCACTCATGTCATTATGTTAACCCCACTGCGACCGCCAAAGTAACAGTTCACTCTAAGCCCACATCCTGAGAGAGCTAACATTCGCCAACGTGTGATCCCTTCTTCCATTTCGTCCATGAGCAGGATGTGACAGGCAGTACTCCACGCTAATGGGGAACACGCGAGAAACTGAGTTCTCATGACCTTGACCTTTGTCTTCATATTGGACACGTGTCCTGTGTGCCTGGTCATCACTCATCAAGTGTTCTGATGCGCATTGAAAGTTTTTTACTTTTTACTTCCAACACAAAATGGTTATGCGTTTAGCTGTAAGGGTATATTTGCTTTCCTTCGGTACATATCAGTGACAGAACCTGACGCAGAGACTTGCTTTGAATTGTGACTCAGTGCCGTACCTACAAAGGGTGGCTGAAAAGTTCTGAGCCAAGGTACGAAGGATGAACAGTACACCCTTATCAGTTTGCATGAACTTAGTATACCACGCTTACTGGCTACATTTAAACCACATTCACAACCTGGCAGCATATTTCTGCAGGAATCAAAGTGACTAGGCATTCTCTGTTGATGAAAATCAACAAAATTGGCTACCGATCTGTCACCAAGTATCTCCAGCTGAAAGGGTTAACTCTGACAGCCCTCCATGCAGACATGGTGTCACCTTCAGAGGATGATTCTCTCCACTATTAAAGAGCAAGTAAACTCAACAGAGAAACTTTGCAAATTTAAATACTTCAGGGTATACTTAATCACAAATGTTTGACCAAACTTTTATTTAACCAACGGCAATAGCGATCACACGGTAAAAAATTACAGGCGAAATCGTCACCCAAACGAAAATATATGCCACTGAGGGAATTACCTTAAAAGCACTCAGCAATTTCTACGTCGGGCCGGCGCCCAGTTTGCTTTCTTCCTCCTTGGATTTTTCAATCGCATTTGGGACAAATAACACAAAATTGTGTACAGTGTCACCGTTTTTATCAATTTTTATTTCATATTTTAAAGAAAACGCATGTTAGATGTACGTATGTACGGATGTATGTTGCTTAGAGAAACATGGTTGATTTATTCTTCTGCCAGGTGCTGGACAAATAGGGTTTCGACGTTTACGGTACTGAAACAGGATGTACGTCATTAAAATCACGTTACAGGACTTTAATCTTTATTCTAAGGAAACACAATGTCAAGATCAAAGGTATGATTTCAACACGTTTCCTTGACATTTAAGTTATTTCTACGATTATTATATTTTTTCTCTCGGGAATTGACTTAATATGTCGAGGACGCAATAATAGTTTGCACTTTACTAGCCATATAAGAGGGGACGGGAGAGCCTCGAATATGATCCAATATCAGGAAAACCTTCAATTGATCAAGGATGTTCATCGATTCACCAAGCGTCACAAAGTCAATGTAGTAGGCATCTCTCAGTTGAGAACATTTTGAGGAATTAGCTGAGTATGGCAAAGGTTTCAGCATGCTGGGTTCTGATCAGAAATGCTTCAGGTTCATCAAATTGACATCGTTTTAAAGCATACGTTTGTTGGACAGGGTTTGTAAACATGATGAGTCACGTGCTTCCATGAATCCCAATGTGATACATGCGAATTTGATCACCGTTACTTTAGAGCTTCAATATTTGTTTTCCTTAAGAGAATATAACTCGATACCCAACCAGCACTTTGAATGCCTTATAACATTTTCACTTGTTTGAAGGCGAATCGACTGAATACTTCTTCTGTTGTAGTATGCTAATCCAGTGTAATATGAATACTTTTTCCCGCAAGTTGTTTATGTGCACACGGCCAAATTTATTTAAATGTGTTTCTATTTTTTGTGTTGCTCTGTTACATTATTAATATTTATTAGGTTTCGCTAATCGTTTCAGTACGTCAATGTTTGGCCACGTTAAAGAGTAAACACTCTTAAATACTCTCTTAAATGTTATGTTACAATTTTACTTTCACAACTGTATTGTCCACATACAATTCTGTTAAATGTAGTAAAATCATCAATTCCACCTTCGGGTATCATGAATTTAATAACATCTCGCAGTGAGGACACAGTATTTGTTTAGTGACTGCAGTAAACAGCAAAACGCTACCAGAACATAACATGTTATGTTCCAATGGATTAGTATTGACACTTGCTAAACATGGTATCACTGCACTTGCCAAAATAGACTTATCATGAATATGAATGAACTGGAGAAGTTGCACGGTACTTCCGGCACTGATGAGGTAGTCGAGACTGGTGTGAATAATGAAACTGAATATTTACCACAAATATTTCCTCAAGTTCGATGACACAGATCGAGGAAATATTAAACACAGACTCGCATTCACCCTCGTGCAATTTAAGTAATGATTTAGTCACGTGTAATATACGTCACAACTGGACGTCTGTAGTCTCCAGTAATCTCTTGGGGTTTAGATATAAATATCAGTGGACTGAACAGTGAACAGTACATGTGAGACAACCCTCCATCAAGAACAGTTCTGATGACGACTTATGGATACGATGTCTACTTGTAGATGCTGGCCAGCACACTGTTTGTGTGTGCTTTTTGCACTCTGGCTGCTGTTGATATCGGTAAGTGCTTAAGTCATACTTGCACACTGAAATTAAAACTCGTTTTATTGTATATTATTCACATTCACGGAGTTTAAGAAATAAACAAGAAAGCTATTTATCAAAGAGTGTATTTGTACGGTTTTTATTCCAATGATCGAAGCAGTGAACCGCCTTAGCTCGAAGTTCTTGTATGTCGATTTATCCGTTTTTCGAGACAAGCTGGGTGCCGATGTAAGACTATTAGGTGATCAGAAGTGACACCTTCTTAAAGGAAATAATCGGGTTCGAGTTAACAAGGTTTAACTTTAAACTGATAAAGTGTCCTCTTTCTGAATTTCTTTATTTCCGTACTGATGGAGGTCACAGGCCTATGTATGTTTATGATTTGTACATTCAGAGTAGTAGAGTCTATAACATAATATTTTTTCTGTGTCACATTGCATGATAAATGTACATAGATATATTTTGTAAAAGTAAGTACTTAGAGTTGTGTAACAGAGATGTGAATTTAAAGAAATTGCGATTGACATGGTATTATTCAGGTATATACTTTGCCCTTAATGTTGCATAAAATAGGCATATAAGAAGGAAGTGGTATTCATCTTCAATGTCATTTAGGGCGCACAATTGACAAATGCGTTCTTCTCTTTTAATACCCGTGAAACGTCCAGTTTCAATAAATAAATCATGTGAACAACATCGAAATCTTGCTAAGGAAACTCGGAATGTTTTTACGTTTAAACAAGATCAATACTGTTCGGGATATAAATCATTTTTTGCCATTTTGTAATAAATACATTTGTTTGATTCAGATACAGATTGATACCAATTTTGTAAATATATATCTTTTAGTCTTTGTGTTTATGATCTAATGAAATAAGAATGACATTGTATATTTTGTTCACACCATACATAGCCATAACCCACAGAAAACAGCAAGTCTTTGACGTCTGTTACCCAGTTTCGTTTTCCATTTTTATCAAAGAGTACCATCATATTATAACATTTTTTCGGGAACCTATAAGATGGCATATTCAATAATCTTAACCAATATTTGATAACCTTTAGATGTGAATATATATACACTACTGCCTAGAAGTTCATTCCCCTTACACGCATGGGCACCGCGTTACCGAACCCGTGTGCACCCCGTTGGTCACTTGTGTGGAACCCGTCCGCCACGCGTGTCACACTCATTAGAGGGGGAACAAACTTTTTACCAAAGGAGGACCCATGTTAAGCTGAACTTGGTGGTGGTAACAAGGAGAGACATTTTTGATATCCTGACGAAAAATGATAACACACATGTTATTTTTTTGTACTTGCGGATGTCTCATTTTTAGATGTGTGATTTTGTAGGAAAATATGAGTACTGGTGTGGCTTCTACATGATGTTTTGCGATCGTGTCAAGAGAATACATGATCCTACTAAATGTTATTGCCATTCAAATGTTTTTTGTTTTTTTTTGACATTAAATATCTGTAGTACGACTTTGAGTGATTATGACAGACAGACATATTTTTATTTAAGTCTCACCTCATAAATGTACATTATAAAATACAGCATCTTATAAAAAATTGAGCCACTCCACATGGAGTTATGAGAGACTATATATACTATTTACACATATATACAGATATATATTAAAAATATATATAAACAACGTGATTAACAACGATATAAAATGTCTTTTCTTTTCTTTAAAATTCATAGCAGGTTTTGGCCACAACATAGCAAACATCATGGCTGGACAGTATAAAACATAGCTTTTCAATATCAGGTAAAATATCAAAATTTGGACAAGTGTTAAAACATGGATCAAGTAACTGGGATCTCTCAACATTGTATAAAGGACATATAAGTAAAACATGGCATTCATCTTCTAAAATATTCTGACATGAAAAACAATATCTCTCATTTAAAACTGTGCAATCGTATCGTCCCGTCTCAATCCTTATAGGGGCTGTTCCACTTCTAAAACTAGCAATTGCTCGTCTATAAGAACGAGGCATAAAATTACTAACATAAAAATCACAATTTGGTAAATACTTGAAATTACAATACATTCTTAATTTGTTTCCTCCTGTACCATTTACACCTTGTGGCTGACACACATCCACACTCCACTGTGTACGAAATATATCATACATTTTACTCTTGATAGATGCAACTACATATTTGGCACAATAATTATGGGCGATATTAGCAAAATGATTTAGGCCAAGATCGGATAGCTTTTTTATTACTATTTTTTAATCTTTTATTAAAAAGTGCTTTGTTATAGCCCCGTACAAATATTTTTGATGTTATCCGATCAGGGTCTATATTATGTTTATGAGGTTTGGCGGGGCATTGTTTTTATTGGACCCTAATTACTTTATGATGGTTGGGTCTATTTGTCAGCATTTAATTAATGAGAGTAGGTTATATCATGGAAGATACACTTGAGGGAGAGGGTTCTACTAATTACCCTTACATAGACGTGAGCGCGGGGTTGTGTAAAGATGGCCGTTGCATAATGGCCGGCAGGAGAGGTAAACATTGAGCTAAAGCACTTTTGTTTTCACGGGTTAGTTGAATAGTTTCCCAGCGTTACTGTCAATATATCTTCTTCTTGACCCTTGATACATCATTTTGGCATTAACTATATTATTTTCAACATACATTATTAGTTTACTAGTCATTTGCTTTTGAGTATTTGTCAACTGTGTTTATTTAACAAGCGATAATGGTAATATATGGTGACATGTAAATATATAACATAAGTACAATAGTAAATATGAATATTCAAATCGCATAAAAATACAATTATAACAAGATATATATGTAATTCTAAAATCTGTGTTCCACATTCAGAGCCAGGCGGAAAACTGATTAAATAAAGGGAAGAAGCTTGCCCTTACACATATGTAGATACATCAACTGAATATGGGACCGCCTCCGTGGTCTAGTGGTAGAGCGTCCGCCCGCAGAGCGGAAGGTCCGGGGTTCGATCCCCGGCCGCGTCATACCAAAAGACGTTAATAGATGGTACTTGTTGTTACCCTGTCTGGCGCTCGGCATTAAGGGGCTAAAACAAGGACTGGTCGGCTCGGAGTCAGTATACTGTGTCTGAGTGGGGTATTCATGTTAAACTGCGGCATGGTATCTCAGTGAGCTAGCACTATAAATCGGCATCAGTCCGGACTAATACAAGCAGCCACACAAACACACACACGTACATGCACGTCGCTATATAAGTGCAATAATCTTGGACGCGACGTTAAACCCCATTTCACCTCACCTCACCTCGACTGAATATGACTATATATGTAAACATACTGTACCTATCTACACGAACTGTTAAAAAATGTGCATAAGGTCACGGAGACGAAGGCTATAGATATAATACCTCATTCGATTTTTTAGATGATAAAGTACATTATTTGATAAATTCTGTTGTTGATATCTAAAAATCGATTTGCGGTATCAATAAACATTTCATGGTATAATAATAATATTTGTGATATAAATTCATTCTTTGGTACCCATAAATGAATTATTGATATAAAATATGGAATAAATAGTAAAAAGGCGCCCTATATATTGTTCTTTGTGGATTGTATTGAGTAACGCTATTGCATCACGGTTATAGTGTTAATTGCTAGTCTTTTTTCTGCACCATCATTTCTTCCACCTTATAAAAAATTGTTTACAAAATGGCAACTTATAATTAAGCAATGAAATTATACTGACCCGACCTGCGTTTATTAATTTCTCTGTCATTATTATCGTTAACATGTGTCTAGTTTTAAGTGTATATACTTATACTATACATCGTACTGATTAAGGAATGACACATCATCGTAACATCTTATATATACATGTAGCACAACGGTACTTTGATTCTGTAGCACAAAAAACATCACCCCGAATTACTGTGTAACGGTTAACCCGTTGTTTTCAGACGTTCCATTCAGACAAATAAATCAGGTGTGAGAGTTACCGGTTATAAAGAGTTGATATTCAGCATGATGACGTATGATTACGTATGAGTGAGTGAGTGAGTGAGTGAGTGAGTGAGTGAGTTTTGGGTGGGTGAGTGAGTGGGTTTCTGGTGAGTGAGTGAGTGAGTGAGTGAGTGAGTGAGTAGGTTTTGGGTGAGTGAGTGAGTGGGTTTTGGGTGGGTGAGTGAGTGAGTGAGTGGGTTTTGGACGGGTGAGTGAGTGAGTGGGTGGGTTTTGGGTGAGTGAGTTAGTGGGTGGGTTTTGGGTGGGTGAGTGAGTGAGTGAGTGAGTGAGTGGGTGGGTTTTGGGTGAGTGAGTGAGTGAGTGGGTGGGTGGGTTTTGGGTGGGTGAGTGAGTGAGTGGGCTTGGGGTGAGTGAGTGAGTGAGTTTTGGGTGAGTGAGTGAGTGAGTGAGTTTTGGGTGAGTGAGTGAGTGAGTGAGTGTGTGGACGAAATACAAGACTGTTAAGTCGACGTAAAAGCTATAATTGATGATGATAATATATGAATGTTATTGGAACAAGCGCAGCGTGTGGAGATAGATTTAAATACGTTGGACGAGAAAGTTAACGAGAGGATGTTTAGTGGGGGGCTTGAAGCATCTTTTCAGAGGATGTAATTCTGACATTACCCACTATTTATTGGAGGATAGTGGAAATGAATATAGACTGTCATGTTGTCTGACTGTAGCTAGGATTTGTTATCTTAACAATCACTGGGTGTGACCATGTGGACAGTTTTACATCAGGGGTTGTGATTTTTACAATTGCCCAAATGTTCCTGCTGAGTATTGGAGCTTGCCAAAGGTAACATTTTATTATTAGAGGAAATTGATAGTAAATACTTAATACATGTATACAGGATATATTCAGGATTTTTAGCAGTTTATTTCCCTGTTCGTTATTCTGATGGAGAGAAGTCACTCATGCATTCTATGTAAAAGAATATCAGACTTGGTTAGAATCCGTGTTTATCTGTAACAACTTCCAACTGTTGACATTTCAGTGAACTTGGCAAGTGGTGGTGAATTGTGATATTATAACCTGTCAAATTGTACATAAATTTGTGTTAAATCAAAAATATTCAAAGGGACTGTTCCATACACCCGTCCATATCTTAATTAATAAACATTATTTATTGTATGGATTATATAAATTTTTTTATCTAAGTATATGTTTGACATTTTGCGTGCATTAAAGATGGGATTAAGGGAGAAAGGAAATATTTTCCTAAAAGTTTCCAATAACCAATGGAGGAAATTGGAAATGGCTGAACCTGTAGAAAGCATCAAATCCGTGACAGATGTGACAGATCTCACAGGATGACATTCAACAGGCCTATTAAATTGTGATCATGTTATAAGGGTTTTTTTAACAGTTAAGAAAAAGATAAGAAATTTGAAGTGAACTACATTGGAAAATAAGAGAAGAAATTGATAGTCAATGTTTTTTATCATAAAAACTCCCTGTTCAGTACACAACAGTTGTTATTTTAGTACTTTCAAGAGGAATCCCAAACCTTCTCTTACTCTGTTATGATATATTATGTCAAAGTGAAAACAAAAAACATTAACATGCAACAAAGATTTTTTATTTCACTTGTTAATTTGCATATTGTTGATATGTATGTGTTCAGATTAATGAAAACATATACTATATCAACTATAATATGCTTCCGTGTGTGATTGCGTATAATACTTGCATATTGGCTCCCCATTTCTCACAATACTTTATATGAAAGCAAAATTTTGTGTTTAATTAACCTAATCTCTCATGTGAGGGACTGATTTCAAACCGCATGTCTAAGTGTTACACAGTCAGTGTCCCAACTCTCGTGTATCTACTTTAATGTTTCGCCCTCGCGATCTACGTTATAACATCTCAGGGATTAGACATCCTCTTATACACAACAGATGCGTTCTGGACATATTACCTTTCGGTTTCATAGTCTGTACTGTCTTAAAATTGACTTTATTAGCCTTCGAATGTTACGTCTAGTACACACAAACAGGACCGTTAACTTTATATAATGAATGTTGCAGTCAGTGGATCTGTCAGTTTACTGACTTATTGCTGGTAATATCCGTTTTCTTTTGGCAAATAAGGGGATAGTTAGTAACACAAAAATACGATATACAACGATTTTTTTTCACAACTATCACGAAATCAGTCGACACTGACACCGCATCATACCCCGCGGTAGACTGGACACAGTTATGTGCGCACCGATTATATATTCCCTACCGACAGGGTGGGGTGGTGGTTCGGTCTGTTGCCTAATAAATGCTGTGCGGCGCCTTTGATGTCGCCTCTAGCCACGCATGTAGTAGAAGTAAAAGACGATCAGGGTGGCCTGGAAATAAACAGCACCTCGTAAAACCAGCAATGTTACATGTAGTCCAAAGGTATTAAACTACATCCATCACTAAAATGTCACCAGTTGGAAGACCAGTTCACAGATAAACAAGGATTCTAACTAAGCTTGAATCTATGAAAACTAGCATGTGAATAAACCCAGTTCATTGATATTTAAATAATTAAAGCACTTGCAGTGACCAGTTTACAAGTAATCAGTGATAGTATATAAATACTGGGAACGCCAAACAACTTCATTGTAAATAGACATATGCACCTGTGAATGGCTTGGTGGCCGTAGCCTTGTATATCAAAGTTTCAAATACCGAGTGAAACAAAGACGAGGTGCCTGCATACACTGGAAATGATGTATCCTGCATGTCCAGCCACCATCAATATCTCTAGTGATCTTTTCGCGATTCCGAGCATTACCCCAGAACACTAATCTCTTGTTAACGATAGATGTAACTATCTTACTGAATATCCTTAAAAGGGTAATACCTCTGTAATTATTTACGTTATTTATATCACCTTGTTTATGGATTGGGATGATAATACCAATCGACCATGAATTTGGAAAATGTCCATTTTCTAATATCAAATTAAATATTAATTCTAAGTATGGAAGTAGTAAATCTGAAGAATGTTTAAAGAATTCAGGAATAGTATCATCTATACCAGCTGCCTTGTTACTTTTAAGATTATATATGCTGTCTAAAATCTCATCTCTCGTTACTGGAGAATCAAAATGGGATAATCCTTGGTGACTTTAATGCCCACAGCCCTCTTTGGGAAGACAGGAATGATTCATGCAAATACGGCAAAATGGTAGAGAAATGGGTTGAGGCGACAATCTCATAACTCTGAACAACGGCAGTCACACACGTTATGACCAAGTCCACAACACATGGAGTTCAATTGATCTCACAATTGCCATCAAAAACGTCGCCTGACATTGCTAATGGCAAGTCCATGACGACACTTGGGGAAGCGATCACCTTCCTATACCACAATTAGAGGAACAGCCCAATCCTCAGCCCACATGGGACTATGCAAAGGCTGATTGGCCTAAATTCAGGAAGGAATGTATATCATTCAAGTCCTCAGAAATTGCCTCGGATAATCTTTTTTTCCAAAATCTCACCTCAGCAATTATTGCCGCAGCTGAAAAATCAATTCCAAAAAAACCCCACAAAACTGGCAAAACTCCGGTACCATGGTGGAACAGGGAAATAGCAAAAGCTAGGACAGTGAGAAAGAAAGCCCTAAATAGGTCAAAAAGGGATAAATCAGCCTTCGCCCAAGTCCGAGCAGCCAGGACAAAAGTAAGACAATTCATAGACGATTCTAAAAAAGAGTCATGGCAGACCTTCTGCAAATCTCTCAATGAGAAAACAAATGCTGGAGAAAAATACACGCAATCAGTGACAAACGTAAACCCACAAAAATTCCCAAGTTAGCCAACGCCCATACAGTCAAAGAAAAGGCCAACATTCTAGCTGAGCACTTCTCATCTGTCAGCAGCAACACAAATTGCAGCGAAGAATTCAAACAGGAAAAAATGCTTATGCTTAAGATCTCAAAACGACCGCAAAGCAAGCATCTGGTATACAATATACCATTTACTGTGACAGAGTTTGATGATATGATACAACAAAGAAAAGGCACAGCACCTGGTCTTGACACAACCAGCTACGAGATATTGAAAAACCTACCTGATCAAACCAAAGGCTTACTCACTGAGTTGTATAACACGATATGGTCCAAAGGAGAAGTCCCAAAAGTATGGACACATGCTGCAGTTATCCCGCTGCTAAAGCAAGGGAAAGACGAAGCCCTACCAAACTCTTATCGACCGATCTCACTCACCTCAAACATGTGCAAAGCGATGGAAGGCATGGTTACGAAAAGGCTCATGCATCACCTTGAAACTGGCAACCACATAAAACCTGGCCAAAGTGGCTTTAGGAAGGGACACTCGTGTCTAGATCATATTCTAAGACTGGAAAAAGAAATAAAAAAAGCGCAAATAAACAGACAATACCTAGCTGCAGTATTTCTGGACTTCAGTAAAGCCTTCAACGTGGTATGGCATGACGGACTCCTCTCAAAACTAGCACAAAATGGAGTAGAAGGGAACATGGCAAACTTCATAGACAGCTTCCTGCAAGACAGGTCGCTATCAGTTAAAATAGGGAACAATCGATCTGATCCTATGGCACTGGACATTTGCACGCCACAAGGCAGCATCATAAGCCCAACCCTGTTCAATATCATGATCAACGATCTTTTTGACCATGTCAACTCTCCTACCCAAACTTCTAAGTTCGCTGATGACGGAGCAATATGGGTAAAGCACAGATATATTTCACAAATCAGAAAAAAACTCCAGTCAGCCCTGGACGGAGTAGATCAATGGTGCAATAAATGGGGATTCACCCTTTCAAGTGAAAAAAATGTTGGAGTTCTATTCAAACGCCGGGGGAAAGATGCTATGATACCCCGTGTCTCCATAAAAGGCAAACCTATCAAATTCGAAAAATCTACAATATTTCTTGGGGTGATCCTTGATCAACACCTCACTTGGCGCAAACATATAGAATATGTGGAAAACAGATGTCAAAAAGACCTGAACGTATTACGGGCAATTTCAGGCACATCTTGGGGCACATCGAGGGACACTCAGCTGGACCTCTACAAATCTCTTATCAGATCAAAAATTGACTATGGTTGTGAGGCTTTTCATTTAGCATCAAATTCTGTCTTGAGGCGCCTAGACAGAATATAATACAAAGCCCTAATGCTGGCCACAGGCACCTCACTAGAAGCACTACAAGTAGAAACGGGAGAACTCCCATTGAAACTAAGAAGAGAGCAGGCAATATTATCGTTCTGGGGACGAACATCAAACTCTTTGGTTAAAAAGATATGGCAAGACAAAAACGCTCGAGATGAAGCCCTAGCTCGAAAAAATCCCTCACTAAAGCCATCTGGGATATTAGTACGTGAACTCATTCGAAGTCACAATTGTGATGACATTCAGCCTCCAGAAAGTCACTACAAAGGGTCACACCCTCCCTGGACTTTAAAAACTCAAAAAGTTGACACTGCTTTAACGTCAGAAGTCACTAAAAAAGAAAACCCAACCCTACTACGATCAGTAGCTATCACTAAAATTCAAACTACCTCGGACAGCTGGGCCCATATATACACTGATGGATCCAAGAATCCTATCAACAACAGTGCTGGTTACGGGATCCATATCCACAGCTCCAAACACCAAGCACATTCAGTTCGCTTGCCTGATAGTCAGTCAGTATTCACGACTGAATTGGAGGCAATTCATAATGCACTCAAACTCATTCCGGAACTTCCGGAAGCAAAGGCAGTCGTCCTATCAGACTCACTAAGTGCACTTCAGGCCATCAGTGGCAGAAACTCAAACTCCAGGCCAAACACAGTCAACAATATTCTATACGAATATACAAAACTATCGGACCAAGGGCAACAGGTGGAGCTGTGTTGGATCCCCTCTCACATAGATATTCATGGAAATGAAAAAGCAGACTCACTGGCGAAGCTAGCTCTAGACAAAGCGGATATACAGCCTATTCCCTTTAGTAAACTAGAAATAAAAAGCAAAATCAAAGCCTCCATAGCAGAAAGATGGCAAGCCCAATGGGACGCAAGTAAGATCGGTAGATGGCTATACAAAATTCAACCCAAGGTCCAACAAAAGCCAAACTCATACTCAAATGAAAGGAAAATTGAAATTGCTATCTCACGCCTCAGACTCAGTCACAAAAAGCACTATAACAAGGTTTGTTCATCTTGCAATCAGGCTGAAACCATTGATCACGTGTTACTAGAATGTCAAGACCATGCCCCAGCCCGGGCTAGGTTAAAACAAGAATTGCAGTTAGATCCGCTATCTGTCATAAATCTCCTAAAGCCAAGTGATGCAATAGCGAAGGCCAAACTAACTCTATTTCTGAGAGATGGACAGCTACTCGAACGTATATAAACAGAGCAGCCAAGGATAGAAATGAAATCATATCAATATAAGAAAATAGAAATCATATCAATACAAAAACAGAAATTATGTGAACACCAAACTCACAATAGATATGTGTACCCTACTCACACACAGGAGTCCCAAAGAGGGACAGGTCAGCCGAAATTGCCTAGGCAGAAGGCGACCTCCTAAACACTTAACGCAACAACAAAAACTAATGTGGGAGGAAAGTTCTACGTGATGCAGGTCTCAGACGTTTACCACTTCGGTGAAACACACGAGCACGGGTATGGTACTGACAAACCTAAAAACATAATCGGGATTCGAACCCACAATCATAGGTTTCTGGCGTGCCCAAGGGACCCAACTCTGCACAGCTAATTGCGGCGCCTTAGACAACTGGACTATCCGTGCATCTAACATTCGTTTACTTTAAAAATGAAATAAATAATTCATAAAAAGGGTGACACTGTACACAGTATTGTCCTTTTTGTCCCAATTGCAACTGAAAAATCCGAGGAGGAAGAAGGCAAACCTGGCGCCGGCCCGTCGTAGAAATTGCTCAGTGCACTTGAGAACGGGAACCCGTTTTAACCTCACTGCTGGGAATTTCCTCAGTGGCGAATATTTTCGTTTGGGGGACGATTTCGCCTTTCATTTTTGTTTGTTTCCGTTTTTTAAATGAAATTTTGGTCAAACATTTGTGATTAAGTATACCCTAAAGTATTTAAATTTGCAAAGTTTCTCTGTTGAGTTTACTTGCTCTGTGACAATGAAGAGAAGGTGACACCATATCTGTATGGGGGGCTGCTAGAGTTAACCCTTTCAGCTGGAGATACTTGGTGACAGAGCAGTAGCCAATTTTGTTGATTTTCATCAACAGAGAATACCTAGCCACTTTGATGCCTGCAGAAATATGCTGCCTGGTTGTATTTGTGGTTCAACTGCAGCCCGTAAGCGTGATATACTCAGTACATGCAACTGAAATATAAGAGTGTACTATTCATCCTTCGTAACAAGGCTCAAAACGTTTCAGCCACCCCTCGTAAGTAGAGTCACAATTCAATGCAAGTCTCTGCGTTAGGTTCTGTCGGTGACATTTACCGAAGTTAACGGGAGAAAATATACCCCCATTTAGTGTGGGAAGCAACAAACATTCCCTTCGTCATCAGAATATTTGATAAATGATGACAAGGCACACAGGACACGTGTCCAATATGAAGACGAATGTCCAGGTCATGAGAACTCAGAATCTCGCGTGTTCGCCATTAGCGTGAAGTATTGTCTGTCACCTCTTGCTCATGGACGAACGGATCGCACGGTGGCGAATATTATCTCACTCGACCGATGGTGTTGCTGTGTCTGGGGTTCAGGATGATCACTGCGCTGCCACTACCAAACCTGTTTGCGGCTAAACCTTTATGGTGACATCGGGCCATCATAAATCTTCCATCTGCTCGATGCAGCATAAATCTCGACTCGTCATATGCTGTTGACGATGTTGTTGCGATCCTGGGCAAGCAACGAGGTCATCCCGACTGAGGCTATACGGGGTATATTTCTGTTCCTGCCAATAACAAAGTCTAACAGATGGTGCCGTACTCTGGCTACATCCGCCTGTGACGTTCCTGCTTCAGATCGTCCGATGAGGTTGTTCCGGTTTGCACGGTAGGCTGAGGCATGAAAATACCAGCTTTTGAAAGAGAATATCACATTGAAAAAAAATTGTGTGGTGCGATGTTTCTACTTGTCAATTTGAGGTGACATGAAAAAAATATCCGCGTTACAATTACCTTTCCGTTTTTAACTTTAGACATAAGACAGAACATGATACTTATAATGAAAATGTGCATATATGTATTCTTTCCAAGTACGATATGTACATATATCATCTAATAGTTTGACAATAGTTTAAGGAGGAAGAACAAATGTGCAATAGAATACGCCGACCATTTTACCTTCCGTGATAATTTCTTTATGGTCGTTTGCAAATTGTGAACATAGCTTTGTTCATCAACGCTTTTACATAGTCCGTTTAATAAAGTTTGGGGATAAGACATTAAGGCAAGAAGTAGGCATCCCCATGCGCACCAATTGTGCTCACCTTCTTGCGGATTTGTTTCTTTATGCATATGAATCGGAATTTCCGATCGGATTGGCAAAGTCAAAACAAGGTAATTCAGCCAAGAAGTTTAACTTAAGCTTCAGGTATATCGATGATCTGATATCGTTCAGTAAACATCAAATAACCAATCCCCTTCCACTGATTTACCCACCTGAACTATGAATGAAGGTGACCAGTGCATACTCTTTCTACCCAGATTTCAAAAAGAGCATCACACGACTCTTGCACAGAGTGTGTTTGATGAAGTTTACAACATTCAAGACCTCAGTGAAGCTTTCAAAACGTTTTATGGTGGACATGTGGAGGCTCTTTCCAAATTTGACGCATTAGTGACAGAAATTATGTCCGATGCAATTGCACATTTTGACTTGTACTAGATGTTCCCATGTTTTTTCAGGTGAACAACTGACTTGCCTTTTCATGTGTTTGCCACCAATAGGGCAGGATACGCTCACCTTTCCATGAAGACCTGGTTTCATCACTATTCGATAGTGATTCATCAACACATGATCATGATATAGTCCTGGAAATCTGTCACACCAGTCATTCTTATCATCAGATCATGCACCAGAGTTCTGAGTCACAAAGTCAACTTGAAAACTTGAGCACAGCTGTGGTCCACCCATACACACAGGTACCATGATCCCCTTGAAAGAACTAGAACAGGAACAGGTACCATGATCCCCTTGAAAGAACTAGAACAGGAACAGGTACCATGATCCCCTTTAAAGAACTAGAACAGGAACAGGTACCATGATCCCCTTGAAAGAACACATTTAGGCCTTATTTCAGTATACAAAATAAAATTGACACACATCTGTCTCCATCATTAAGGTATATTGATATATATACAAGATCTCTGCATCAATACCCTTGGGTTGTGTGGAAATATCCCCAGTATCCCATGTCAGGGTAGTTACAATGTGTGACCAGGTCGATTGTATGTCACTGTACCCCAGACACTGGATTGTTTACAGTCGCCGTGATATTGCTGGCCTTAAAACAACTGTTACATTAACTAACTTTTTCACTCCATTTCCTCAATATGATGGACTACTAGTAGCTAACAGACGAAACAAGTGAAACTCACTGTCAGTCACTGCAGTTAAAAGGCAGATACTTGTGGATGCGATCATGAGATACATCAGTCGGCGTTATAAGGACGTCGCGTTTGCTACCGGATCTGCACCCGGTAACTGTAGCACACATATAAGTTTTAAAGGGTTATGAAAACAAGGGGAAGACGTGGATGTGTGACTTTACTTCTCTGCCTGTTGACTATCTGGGTAGGTGGTTAATATATCTACTGAAGCCGACCAATGACCGCGATTGTCCACAGACAAGATAGAGGACGTATCCATATATCATACTGTAAAAAAATCCTTCTGAGGATAAATTTACTTAGCCTCTCCAATGTTCTGCATGGAGTCATGTGCACCTTTTGGTAATCAAACCTATTAGTTCCTCTCTTTATACTTAAGCATTGTACGAGGTCGTTCTATTTGTGTCTTGTAATTTATACATAACTGTAATGTATACAATATTAACATATGTGGAACCGTTTTAGTTTCAAGATGCATAAATGAAAGTCTGTTTATTATAGTTTTTGCATACTCATGTTCTATAGATCTGAGTGAACAGTTTCTTTGTCAATCACAGAGGGATTAACAGATGACAAAGGTGGCGTTTTGAAAAATAATAAATAATGGGAATGTCACATTATCAAAACCTTGTGGAAACATATTCTTCATCTGTCAAGTAACTCGAGCACCATACCAATGTCAATGTCATCCTCAATGGATATATCGTGATGGCCGCTGGCAAATATGGAAGATAATATTGACCCGGCGGCTGATGGCTGAGTTGAATACCACTTAGAACAGTCCTATAGTTATAATACGGCGTACCAGCTTAATGTGTGAGGAATGGTGTGTGAGGAAGTGATGCAGATCTTGTCTTGTGTACATTCATTGACGATATCGTTTCTTTCCATGACGATAAATAACTACATCTTACCCCACCGTCAGACGAGCACAATGTGCACCAATGATATTGACCTCCTCATAATTATGTATTTTCTACCCGATAAGAGCCGATTACAGCCTTTGAGATTCACGTTGGTCTGCTAGTCCGCTAGGACAAGACTAAGAAATTGTGATGAGGACAAGTGTATATTCATTGCTGTTAGTTCTAGCTGACTAGTAACATTTGATGATATTATTCTGATTATATAATTCTCAGTGCTTTACTGACAGAAACTATAAACATATGTAGCTCTACAAGGAACAATATTAAATTATGTATGTCCGTGGTTCAAGGAAGGGCATTGTCGTTGTTGTGCTGTGTCCTTCTCATAAACTTTCGAAACATTACAATATCCGCCATGGAGGGGGTACTCAGATGGAGCTGAGCCCCAGGCCAAGAATCCTAAACAATCGAACAGAAATAGTAGTCTACCACTTTATTGCCTATTTTGTGTTTGCTTATAGAATGTATACATATCATCATAACCAGAAGTGTTCAGTGTATTTCTGGCATTAAGCTTTCAAATCTATCGTACAAACTCAGAATACCGCTCTGATAGCATGATGGGGCGTTTTCATATTTTCGAGCTCTGATTGGTTGATTGACTCATCTTAAAGTTCCACACGTTAAAACTAACTAGGGATATACCAAGTGCTGTACGGGATTGTTTTAAGCCTAAGTAATGCATGTGAATTTATTTCACCAAATACAAAAAAAAAATGTGAGCATCTTTGAATCTTGATAAAATAGTAGTTTCATGTTTCCCTTTTGTCATGGTTTAGCAGGACTAGCTACCAACTCTGATGACTAGTGAGATAAGGTTTCCACCGTTATCAAACTTGAGTGGTGTAAAAGACGTCCCTACATGCAATAAACCAGAAGTTGGTATCCATAAAGTTGTACGTTTCCTTACTTACTCACCGACTTCTAGAATATCAATCAAACAGTAGGGTTTCCACCAATCCTCAGGACAAATCTCACACAAATGTATTTGTTAGGTTGCGATTAATGAGGATCTGGTGATTATACAATGTGTGACCTGGTCGTCAGTGTGATCGTTTCCCTCATGCTATCTATCACTGATTTGTCTCTTCCAGGCCGCCGTGATATAGCCGGAATGTTACTGACAGTAGAGTGAAACAACACTCAGAAAATCACTCTTTCCACAGCTGCCGCAACCATATCCCTATGCTGTTCCCTATAAACGATTTTACACAGAGCTTCGGACTGTCCCATAGTGTTTTCCTAAAAGGTCCCCGCACTGTATATGCTTGAGCTACGTGCATGCATCGTCATCTAACGACAAATGAAACATGATTCACTTCTCAAGACACTAGGACTTATATTTTAGATCGAATAACAAGATATTTACTTTTTGAGTTGTAATCCGGACTGAAAAATATTTTTTAGCCTCAATTGAGTGAATGACTCAGGAGATAGACCTCCAGTGTTTAGAGTTTGTGGTTGTTTATTGTAGAATCGATACCTCGATAGATTTACTGGGAATGAACATGTTTTTACAATGTGATTGTGAATAGAATCACCCAGATGTGTGGCTGAAGGCCTCCGTATTTTAGGCCTAGCTGCAGACAAGATGGAGATGGCGAAGATTATTTAACAATACATTGTCATGAATTTTTTTTTATGGATTATCAGCTTGATGTTGGAAACACACCTAAATTGATGCAGGCCTCAGACGTTTACCACTTAAAATGAAACCAATGAGCATGGATATGGTGCTGACAAAAAATGGGTACATATCATGGCGAGTATTGGATTCGAAACCACAATCACATGATTTTGACATGAGGACGGAACGTTGCACAGCGTATTGCGGCTCCTTAAACGTTTGGGTCACCCCAGGCACCTTGCCTCCTATTGACCAAGCAAGTTAAAAGATATAAGCTGATATAATAAATCACCTCAGTTCATATGAAAGAGCTCGTTCGGAAGTGTCATGAGATAACACCGTATGAAACATAGTGCCTGTGAGAATAAAATATGTATGGGTATGGAAATATTTCCTACAGCATTAAAAACTAGACTTAGTATATTACATATAACACTTGCGTACGTGGTTGCATTATAATCGTTATCAAAACTTATTTGCATCATAAACTTGTCTTGTATGACTAAATGCAAGTATGGATAAACACAACATTGTTCCATAGGGAAACGTGTCATGACCAACACTAAACAATCTAACATATTTAAGAATAGGCGAGTACCCGTTACCAAATAGAGATACACGATTTACGATGTATGTGGATTAACACAATCATTTTGAATAGTTAAATTCTTTGGAGGCAATTGAAACTGAAAGAAATTCGAACTTCATTCGACATTCTTCATGTCAACGTTATTTTATCATATTCAAGATGATATTACTTTCTACTATATACAAATGTCTGAATCGTATATTCATACCTTAACAGCATGTGAAGACTGACGGTAAGCTGGACATTCGGTTCATCAGTTACTGGTCAGATGGGGAAAAAATCAACGGGCATTGTTGTGACAATCATCTCACCAATTGGTGCAATGATAAATGTGACCCAAAGTTTACCCTGTGCATTGATGGGTAAGTACCCTGGAATGAGTGGACAGTGTTGTGACAGTGAAGCTCGTTCTTTATGTATTGATAAATGTGTTAATGTTTATCTTGTGTATTGATGGGTAGGTACTTTTTATATATTTATTAACAAACTATTGAGTGAGACATGTTCATTTAGGGACAGTTTTCTAGTCGTAGGCTATCGTATCTCGTGTACAAAAAATGATCCGGACCCCTTTTGCCATTAATATATCAGGTTAAGTACATCTCACAAAGGTTATTTTAATGTTGTCTTTCTGATTCTTCTGTGAAAATAGTTTAGGTATTTCCTTACTCATGTCGAGGTACCACCGTGTATTAGTAATAGAGGGGGCGACGCGATTATAGATTAGGCTCAATGACTGCCAGCGTCATTGTACATATTTAGAAGAAAGACAATACATGTATCAAGTGAATGATTAAGTGATAAGGGGCACGGGTGGCCCAGTCGTCTAAGGCGCCGCGATTCGCTGTGCAGAGTTGCGTTCCTTGGGCACGCCAGAAACCTATGATTGTGGTTTCGAATCCCGGTTCGCCCCAATTATGTTTCTAGGTTTGTCAGCACCATACCCGTGCTCGTGGGTTTCACCGAAGTGGCAAACATCTGAGACCTTCATCGCTTCGGGCTTTCTTCCCACATTAAGCTGACACGCTGTGATATAACTGGAATACTGTTAAAAGCGGCGTTAAACCCAACTCACTTACTTACTCACTATTAGCAATAGAATCACCTTGAATGTGTTTGTCACGTGTTTCTGTACTTGAAACAATTTTGGGCGTTTTTTTGAACAATAAAATTTTTCTTGTGTTTACTGAAATTCCTGCATTCTGGTTAGCTGAATTGGTCACGTGTTATTGCATTCATTTTCCAATAAATGTAAAAAGTTAAGCCACGCCCATTGAAACGGACCACTTTTATTACTACGGAATGTCGGGGAATCCAAATATTACAGTCGATGGAATTCCCTTTCTGCTCACGTGTATCGCCATGCACCGGGCTTGTAGCGAAATTCATGCATATTCAGTGTCCAAACAGCCCTTTGAGACAGAAGGCTGAGAAGGTATGAAACAGCAAACGAGCAGGCTCGCTCGCCTATTTTTCACTCTGCTCGCCTCGGTTCCACAACATTCATGTCTTCGGGTTGCATTTCTAACTAGCATTTTTCCAACTGTGTGGCGGTAACTGACCATGTCATTTGAAACAGCCGCCTAATTCTCCCGGACATATTTGTTCCGGCTCGTTACAGTCTGACTGGTGCACTTCTTCTAGCCTTTTGCCTTGATTGACAGGTCCTATGAACTTTGTTTAAAATTTGATCCTACTCTCAGTTGATTGGCTACTGACTTTGTAGGCATATCAAGATATGTGAATAAATTCAACAATCACCTGATTCATGTCACGTCACAGTATGTATTCCTACACCTAGAATGTTTACCAATCTCGTCATTTTTGTCTGCTTTGATACAAAAAAAGTGTTTTTGGTTAAACTATTGTATGTTTTCATTATCGAATGTAATTATACGCATTGACTGTGTATTTTTGTCTGTTACCGAATCGAAAAACCGATGTGCTAACTGTATGGATCAATTCTTAAGTGCATTTGACTTTATTTAGTAAATTAATATAGTGAATTTACGCCTTTGGTTTACAATGTGTAGGAGGGGAAAATAACGTGTTTTTAATGTAGAGTTATGTTACCTGTAGATTTGACAGCATCAGACAACAATATTATGTTATTCCAGGCCAGACGGAGCGCCGTGCTCTCTTTATATGGTGACCACAAACTACATAGATAACCATAACACGATCAACTTTGGAAGCAGCATTCTAGGAACAGCGAATCCTATCATCATACCAGTGCCCAAAGCAGTACCGGTAGGAGTGTCACCTAAATTTGAATTACACTCATGTCAGCTTATATTGTAAATCTTCAAGCTACATATATGAACCCGTAACTGTTCTGTGAATGTTGATAATGAAACTAACAGACACAGGTCTCACCATGCCACGTCATAGATTAGGTTCAATGTCATTGTCATTGACAATACATGTATCAAGTGAATGATTAAGTAATAAGGGGGCACGGGTGGCCCAGTCGTCTAAGGGGCCGCAATTCGCTGTGCAGAGTTGCGTTCCTTGGGCACGCCAGAAACCTATGATTGTGGTTTCGAATCCCGGTTCGCCCCAATTATGTTTCTGGTTTTGTCAGCACCATAGCCGTGCTCGTGGGTTTCACCGAAGTGGTAAACGTCTGAAATCTGCATTACTTCGGGTTTTCCTCCCACATTAAGCTGACACGCCGTGATATAACTGGAATACTGTTAAAATCGGCGTTAAACATAACTCACTCACTCATTAAGTAATAGCATATTGTTTTAGCTTAGCTGGAATATTGCTGTCTGTCGTGTTAAGCAACAAACTAAGCAGAGAATATATATGTTCTTTTCTCCAGTCCTCGATGGAAATAACGGTGCAGGTGTATGACCATGATGGCACCTCCATTGACGACCTAATGGACACACTCTCCAAGCTGATCAACATCCAGGCCGCTGCTACAAAACAGACAGCCGTGTACACCCCATACACAGTGTGGGGAAGAACAAAGTGAGTCAGACTAAGACATAACTGGGATGATACAATAAAATTAGGTTGGGGGCCGGAATAAAACTTTGAACAGAGCGAATAATTTCCTATGTTTGCTATTCTATGGATACCATTTGGGTTTTGAATGTTGATCTGACTGATGCATCTAAACCTCAGGTCTATTTGATTAACACCCAAGGTTTACTTATCTCGATGTTTGGCTCATGTTACAACATAAAGAGGCCAGTCATTGGCACAGGGATGATTCTGTGACAGGAGTGGTTTTAATCTTGACTGTGTAGTGAAACAGATTCATTGATCGTGAAGGGTGGATTGTTACAAAGAAAAGATAATGTGAATGAGAAACGTTTGTGTCCGAAATATTTCAGTCGAGTTGCTGGTGCAATAAACATTGAAATGGTGTCTGCTGTGAGGGATGTTGATGGATTGCTTGGGTTGTTTCTGCCTTGCATGTTTCTGTACTCCACCGACTGTGGTGATTGTGATTGCGTCGGGGCTTCATTCAGACGTTACCTGCACCAGGTGAATCCAAATAAAGCTATTAAGCGTAGTTGCACACCACGCTGTCTCTAGCACGACAGGGCACGAGCTCACCTAAGACCACCTCCGAGTTGCCGTCATAAATATGAAACCATTTACTTCGATTATTTTCTGAATAATTCAATTCACCTCTCCTTACCATAACCAGGTTGTTGAACAATATTGCATTACACCTTTCGACTATAACCCAGAGCTTATTGTATAGAACCCGACTGTTTCATATTCAATTTGTTTACTTTTTTTATAAACAAACTGAAATAATTGTGGCAGTGGTTATATGATGAGGCACCTAAATAAAAGTGCTTTCATATGAGTTTGCACAGCAAGATGAGAGAACAAGATGACAAACTGAAATGTTTGGATTGAATTATTTTTTCAGGTTACAGATTGAGGTCCGTGCCTACTGCGACCCGGACTGGTACGGGTCAGTGTGTGAGAAATATTGCAAGGCCCCTACTGACCAGAGTCACTACACGTGCCACGCACACACAGGAGCAAAAGTGTGCGTTGAAGGTATTTTCAGAAGGTTGATGTCAATGTTGAGTTTGTTACCGCATTATACATTAAATTTGAAAAGAAAGCACGATTGTGTTTGTCTTGTATTATGACCCTTTTGCATTGAAGTGGTTCCAACGTACAGTAAACTACGTTTATAACGAACACGTTTATAACGAAGTGACGGATATAACGAATCGTTGTTTTTGGTCCCGGCCATTTGCGGTATGCTTTAGATCAAACGCTTATAATGAACTCCGGTTATAACGAACCAAAAATATTGGTCCCTTTGAGTTCGTTATAACCGTAGTTCACTGTAAAATGAGACCCTGTTATCCGTTCGGTCGGATTAGTTCATTCAGGATTAATGATTCATAATTAGACATTCATGTTACACTGATCATTCAGTGGGTTGCGGAACTTAGGGTGTCCCGAGTAAAAAGGTATCGCCAAGTGATGCTTCATTTCAATCATAAAATTGCAGGTTGGGAGGGCGATAACTGCGATCAGGACATCGATGAATGCACAGAAATTAACATGTGCCAACATGGAGGCAGTTGCACAAATACACCCGGAAGGTTTGAGTGCATTTGTATCGAGGGGATCAAAGGTGAGTAGACTTTATCTTTATTCTACATTTGGATTCCCAAGAGGAACAGGCATGTCATTTTGCGACTCTAGGCTTACAATATGTGAATTTCGTGTCCCCCTCAATGGTATTGCAGAAATACATAGTTTCTACAATGGCCTAAACTCTCTATATGCACACTCCCCAACCCCCTCACCCACACAATCTCCCCTATAAACAAACTTTTTAAGAATACCAGTCGAGTAATCGAGTGGAAGCACTAAACACATAATACAAAAGTAACAATACATGCTAACATGCAAATTGCTTCCCGAATTATTTCCGTTAATATTTTATCCATTAAGTGCTCCCCCATTTTCTAAAATATGAGTCCACACACAAACCAAGCACACACAAACGCGAGCTGATGCACACAGATCCATATGTGCAAGCAATATGTCAAATATATTTAGTGTAGCAATACAAGGTATAACTGCTTGAAACACCGACTGTAACTCTACAGGAGAAGAAGGGCTAAAAACCTTTAAATGCAACAATACTCGGTGGGTAGTTTCGATGGCAAGCAGTCTCTATTTATTAGGTCGTCAGAGCTCCAGATAAGCTGCGTATCTGCGTAAAATACGCATCAGAACTACGCAGTAAAATAAAATCCAAGCGTATCAAATACGCAACGAACGAATACAGATACGCTACAAAAATAAAACTTGTGCCTATCATCAAAATATTGTGAAGTCACCCTGCATATTCGATGAGCAAATCAGCAACTAATTTTGAAATTATAAACAGGCATTTTGTCAACCTTTCCAAACTCCAAGATGACAGTTACATCATGATCATTTGCCATCACACTTTCTTGTGGAAGTATTGTGGTATTTTTTAGTCCTATAAAGCTCTCGAACCCATTCGACACCAGTTTGCAGAGACTAGATGAATAGCGTTTTTAAATATTTAACTTAAATACCCACATGTGTAAAAACTAGTGGGTTATAAAATGCATGGGTAAAATACCCATAACATTAAAAGCTTATCTGGAGCTCTGGTCGTTTTGTGGGAGAGCGTCCGCCCTGATTGTGGAAGGATTGGGGCGGAAGTCTCGATCCGCGTCATACCAGACTTGTTATTACCCTGTCGTGCGCTCGGCATAAAGGGACTAAAACAAGGACTGGTCGGCTCGAAATAAGTATACTCTGTCTGATTTGGTACGCGCGCACACAGGCACACGCACACGCACACGCACACACACACACACCTGCATGCATGTCGCTCTATAAGGGCAATAATTTAGAACGCGACTTTAAGCCCCATTTCACCACACCTCACCTATTTGGTCGTATAAATTATATAATATTCAGGAAGACGATGTGAAATCATCACCAACCAGTGTGCACTGAAGCCATGTCAGAATGGAGGAACATGCGACGGAAACGAAACGGACTTCAACTGCGCTTGCTCAGTGGAGTTGAGTGGAGAGACATGCGAAGAGATGATTAATTTCTGTGACAGCGCCCCCTTTAACAGAGGGAATTGTACACCGGACCGATGGACGGCAACTGGGTTCAAGTGTGATTGTGATTTTGCATGGTTGGGGAAAAGATGCAGCCAAAGTGTGGGTAGGTGAAATGTTGTCTTATATGTTAATATGAATGTTTTGAGTGAGTCCCGTGCTGCATTCTTGAATCCAGCAAACAGGCAGAATAGTCGGTGTTTTCCGATAGGCAAGTAGGTGGACGCCCTCGTCTCGCACGTATACAGGTACAACTGCCTTCCAGAGAATTCGAGAGATTCGAAGAGACTTGAATAATGTGGTACAACAACAATTGTAAACAAGGAAGTAGATAAGCTCCCCACCGCGAAGCTCTCAACACTTGGATGGCAGCAAATGCGTCACGCCCTGGGGTGGAGATTGACCATTTCCATCCAAGGGAGGTCACTCTTTATCAAGGTCACTACCAAGGTCAATATTTTAAGAGCGCTTCAATCAATTTACCACTAACTATCATCAGAAACAAAGTAACGATATGAACTGCCACATAACAGGAACTTGAGATGCCGTCAGACAACACACAGGTTACATGGTTTTGGTTTTCCCTCTGAACAGTGTATCCAGCCAACGTATTGAGTCAGATGACTGTGTACATTGTTTGATGTAACGATTGTTAATGAGCATCTGATCAACCCATTGAGACCAAAGTAAAGGCATTTCTTGTTCTATCAAAACTAAATTGGAAAGAGGATTTCATGGCGATTAATTATGTTATTTTTGCTAAAACACATGTTTTTCTTATAATGACTATTTCGTCATCATGAATTATCTAATAATAAAGTAACATATTTGAATGGAAAAATTGGCCAAAGACTTCATTTTCAATAATAACTTCATATAGGCTTTGGATGTCATAAGAATTATTCCTAAAAACCTCATGTTCTTTGTATTCAGACACTGTCAACATCACGCTCCTGGGAGAACTTGATCACACAAATAGAGGTGTCCTGGCTGATGGCTTGAACAGACTCATGACCGAACTTGGGGAAATTCCAGGAAAGGTCGATGTCAAGTTGACAACAAAGACACAGACAGAATACAAGTGAGTGATAAACAGTGAATGAGTGTATGTGAATGACTGCGTGAGTGAGTTGGATATAACGCGACTTTGAACAGTATTCCGGTTATATCATGGCGTGTCAGCGCAATGTGGGAGGAAAGCACAAGTGATGCAGGTCATAGTGCTGACAAATCGGGACGAACAGGGATTCGAATTCATGATCATAGTACCTGGCGTACCCAAAGGAACAACTCTTCAGTGAGAACTGCGGTGCCTCAGACGACTGGGCTACCCGTGTCCCCGAGTGACAAGCAGGATGCTGCTATACCAGTATGACAAATAGGGGCCTACATTGACTTTAGAATTTGAGTATTCCGTCCTGCAATGAATGTCACGATCTCAACTATGTTTGTTTTGAATATATATTTCAGTTATACTACAACGTACGTACAACTCTATTCAGCTTTGGAGAACGGCACCTTTCTGGACAGTGCTTCAATAAATATGATCTTCGAATCCAACAGTGATGAAGTCCTCAATGAATATCTGCCGCTCCCGTTAGACTCTCCCCGACAAGAAGAGAATCCGACGGTGAAGGTAAACCAAACGATGCCAACAGAGGTTGCTGTCGATGCCTTGTTAACGTATATATAACAAAATAACACAAAATGTATTGCCTTTTGTGAGGACGTATATTCGTTTGTTTTGTTGTTGTGGGACGCCACACTAAGAGGTATTCAAGCCATATGTCTGAACTTGTCGAGGCTGGACCAGACAATCCAGTGATTTACGACATGGGCAACAATCAACACACTTGAGATACAATGACCATCAATCAGTCTTGTCACGGACCCTGAACACCCGATCCATTTAGCCGCCTCTGAAAGTAACATTTGAAGTCATAAATCAATCTTATTCTCGGGTACACTATTCTTATTTGATATGCAAGTTAATGTCATAACACTTACTTTGATTAGATCAGTTCAGATCACTACAGGTCAATACGTACGTGTTTCAGAGACCACATGACAGTTGGGACACCGACCAGTATGTGCTGGTCGTTTTACTTCCTTTAGGACTTGTCCTAATGATTGTACTCCCTCTGATGGCTTTTGGCATCTGGAAAAGAAAATCGTAAGTGGTTCATGACATACCAATTGATTAACTTATTGCGTTGTACAAAGAGGGGTGTCAATGACGACAGACATTCTGAAGGCCTTTCTAATCAGACCTCTTAATACAATCGAGCTGATCCCTCAAGACATATCATGCACCGACCAATTGATCTAGGATTGTTTTGAAAGAATATAGTTTAACCTCAAGTTTTACATACAAAAGATGGTTGCACATGATGTTGGATGTCCTGAATACATTGCTCGGCTCCTCCTTTTCGAGATATTTATTTGTAAGTCTGAAACAATTTTCTGTTTCTGACACGATTCATCAGGCCCCCAACACCCAACACGTGGGACATGGCTAAGAGAAATGTCAACCCATGTAACCAGTAAAGTTTCATAAATGTTAAGATATTTTTCTGTTGTATCGTATTGATATATGCCGATAGAGGGAGGGCACTTTGGGGTTTTAAAAAATTATTTCATAGCTATGTTGTAGATATATGTAGCCCTGAACTTTATACACTCGTTAAGCGGGCACATAAAACTTATCTGATTATTACAATGCTCTGGGCACTAATAACATTCGAAAAGAATTCGTTTTTGTTTTATCAAGCATTGAAGTCAACAACTGTTATTTTTCCAATTTCAAGAGACACGTCACAATGCATAGAAGACGAAAACGATCAAATCAACTCATTTGGGATGGATGTGCCACGCAACAGGAACCCAAACAGACCTGGTACAATTACAGGAAGTCTTCAGGGTGCAAGTGTATCTCCAGATGGTAACCCATGTCTTCACTTCCATGACGCACATGAAGGGGCACTCGACCTACACTGTGATGACACATCAAACGTCCACGGAGCAACTGGAGATATGACCCTTGTCCCGTGGAGCCAAGAGGGAGCAAGCGTTTCTCCAGATGACAACGGGCGTCATGGTGACATAACACCACTCGATACTCACCGCCATGCCACATCAAATATCCACAACGGAACTGGAGATATGACCCTTGACCTGTCGAGTCTACATGGTGCAAGCGTTTCGGAATCTGTCAACACGCGTCTTCATGACGAAGCGACATTCGAAGCTCGCCATCATGTCGCTGCACATCTGCCTGTAGATGTGCTCCATCTGCGTCAGACCATCAACTATGAACCGCTCGATCGTTGTGAGGAAGAGGATACAGACAGCACTGTCACCGATGACACCGATGTTGAGAACATCTCAGAGGAAGACCCTTATGTCGATGTTGTTGTTTTAAACATGTAGTTTTAGTTGCCCCAGACGATGTTTTGTCAACTAATAAGAATAACGAAAGGACATGTGTATCGTTATCACCTGGTGTCAGTGGACTTTCAGTGATCCATTCATATATTTTTTCGCCAGTAATTTGGTCATACCCCGAATTTCTGTTATGCTAGACTGGTTATTCGCTCTGAGGTGGACGTTTAATGTATATTTGACACACTTTGCTAAATCAGCTCTTAGCGTTAATTATAGTTAACATGAACACTGCGTTTGATGCTATTCTGATCTAATATATTAAAGATAATGTAAGACATTAAAAGCATCTCTGCTATGAGACTGATGGAGGACTGGGATGCCAACAACGCACTGTCATCGCAACTATCCAAGTGTGTTAGAAGCGGTTGATAGCTCAGTGGTTGAAGTGTTGACTTGCACGGTGGCTGACCGGGTTCTAATCCCATGATGAGCACATGGTGTGAACACAATATGTAGGATCTGTTAGCATGTGATGTAATGAATATGGGACACCAAAACATAAATGCCAGAATATGTTTTTTCAGCTTACCTGGGCCGGTAGGGGTAGCCTGTTGTGTAAGTGTCAGCTTGTCACGCCAAAGTCCTATGTTCAATTACCCACTTGGGTACAATTCGTGATATCAATGGAATATTGCTTAAGGCGATGTTAAACCCAACTCGCTCCGACCTTACCCAGCCATTTATAAATACTGATAATTTCCTTATATTTACTGATCCAGATAGATATGGAGACTAGTTTGTAAATAGGGATCAATTACATGATGTACATATCGTATCAGATATATGCAGGTGTGTCTTAATCATTAGAGACTAGCAGCAAGTTCAAGTTTGCAAAAAGAATAATCTCTTAGTTTTGTTTATTCACTGTCAAGTTATTCACGAGACTTGTGCTACTCCACATGTCAACTTTTGAAGAGAGGTTAGGCATGAAACACAAGGCGCATGCAGCGATTACTAGACAAAGAATAAATGATTATACGTGCAGACAATGGTCGTCCATACATGCATTGTAAATAATTTTATAAGATTTCTATTTCCTTGAATAATATTCTCGAAACAATCGACATTAATACAAATGAGAACTCGCGCTTGTGGACATTAGAATAGCTGAGTAATCGTTCCAGATAACAAAATGAGATTTCTGTAATATGAATGAAATGGCGCCAAACCCAAACCAAGACTTGAGTCAATTTCCCACTTTATAAAAACACATTGATCAACTATGTGTGGTTTGGTCATTCAATGTGAGGATGGACCTGTTTAAAAAATGTCTTAGCTAATATTTTGGCGTTACTACACAAATATTTCTCAATCAATGTATGATATAATAGATTGCCATATCCATACCCATTGAGGTACGGTGAAACGTCACCAATCTTCCATGTTTATTGTAAGAGCCGACTACAATGAAGGCAGGTTCGTTTCAACGTGTGAGCAGACCGGTTATTACTCACTGTATCCCTGATAGCGGATTGTTTACATGTCACCGTGACATTGCTGGCTGCAAAACAACATTGACTAACTTCGCTTTTTCACTGTATTTCCACAACACAATAGATCCGAAACTAACAGATAAAACACGGTGAGTCAGGCCTTTGATACATCTTTTAAGGCAGTCCAGTGACCACTAAAGTCCATAGATTTGATCGAGGACGCATCCATATATATCACTGTAAAGATATCGTTCTTAGAACAAATATACTTATATGCTTAGTCTTTAATTAGCCTTTATAATGTTCAAAGTGGATACATATGTGCTTCTTGGTAACCAAAACTTCCAAGTCATCTCTGCAGCAGAGTTTATACTTTAGCGATGTCGTTCTATTAAGATGTAACTGTAATGTATAAATAGTAACATATGTGTTGCCTCTGTAGTTTCACTTACGCATTAAAGGCAGTTTATTATATTGATGGCGGACTCATTCTATCATGTTCAATGCTTAGAGTGAACTGTTGCTTTGGCAATCGAAGTGGGATGTAACAGAGGACATATGTGGCTTGTTTCAATCTTAATAAATAATGGGAATATCACGTAATTAAAACATTGTGGAAAAGTATTCTTCATCAGTCATGACGTTTTCATTAACGTCTTGCGGTTTAACGCCCCTTTGGGCTGTATTTCAGTTATAACACGGGTGTCAACTTCATGTGTGAAG